>NW_023276778.1:0-606914 GCF_013357705.1 Chelonus insularis
CGTAATGATTGTAGCTTGAAAGGAGTGGACACCACGTGCTTACTCGTTTAATGGTAACACTACAATGGCATCCTTCCGGGAATATTTTAGCCGGCTAGCCACGTGGTGATAATAGCACCGCCAAAAATAAATTAATTTGACCCAATTGGTGAATTAGGTCAACTAGTGATCGATAACGTATCGACTTGCTGAAGGGCTGAGTGACAATCGACTCAGCCGCCTTGTTACAACGTCAATCAATTCACTTATGTTTCCAAACGTAACTTTTAGTTCTATGTATTAACGTGTGGCACTAGTGTGCACTCTCTGTAAAATCTTTACCGTACATTAAACGTCGTTAACTTCTAACTCTTTTTTAATTATTTCCAACAGGTTATGGGCCCATAGATTAAAAGTTTAACATTTAGTGTAATAAAGGATCGTACAGTAGTAAATATTTCGTAATTTCATCGAAAATCGCCCTGAGAAAAATGGCTATGACTAACCTACAAATTGAAAAGTTAGCCGGGCGGGAGAATTATTCTACTTGGAAGTTTGCGGTGAAATCCTATCTTCATCATGAAGATTTGTGGGAATGCGTCGATCCCTGCACCAAAATCGACAAGATATAAAAGCCAAGTCGAAAATCATTTTGTTGGTGGAACCAATAAACTACGTCCATATTAAAAATGCACAGTCATCAAGAGAAGTATGGATTTAATCAGCATACCACTGGATAACTGCGCAAGCGTCGAGGAATATGTGAATCAAATCATGAGTACCGCATATAAATTACGAAATATCGGTTTTCAAGTTGATGACGAATGGTTGGGAACACTCATGTTGGCGGGTTAACCTGTTAATTATAAACCGATGATCATGGGTTTGGAAAGTTCCGGCATCAAAATTTCATCAGACTTCATTAAGACAAAACTTTTACAGGAAGTGAAAGTTTCCGCATCTTCAGCGTCATTTACAAAGCACAAGAATACCTCTAAAAACAATGCCACGAGAAAAGGAAGAGGGCCTCGCTGTTTTAATTGTAACAAATATGGACATTTTAAAAATCAGTGCACAGAGAAGACTTCAGAATCTAATCGAAACCGTTTTTCAGCTTACAGCAATGTAAATAAAGATGAATGGTACATTGACTCAGGTGCTACAATGCACATGGCGAGCCGTTCTGACTGGATGTATGATATACAAGCATCTCCGATTCAGCAAATTAAAGTAGCTAATAATGATGCAGTGTCTGTGCAAAATATGGGTAATGTAAACATTTAAACTATTTTTTGCAAGGATGAATGCCCGATCCAGGTAAGAAATGTTTTATATATTCCTGAGCTGAGTGTAAACTTGTTATCAGTCAATTAACCAAGAATGGTTGTAAAGTGGAATTTACTGACATGGGCTGTAATATTTACAATGCCAATAAGATTCTTATAGCAAATGCAAGACTATTCAATAACATGTATAAATTGAACACTGTGTCTGTGAATGCTTATGCTGTTGCTTGTGAAAATAAGACTGATATTATTACATAGCATACGAGAATGAGGCATTTAAATTTGGTTGATGTAAAGAGGTTAGAATCATGTGCTGAGGGTATAACTATCACAAATAAAGATATTAATACGGTTTGCATACCATGTTGTGAAGCTAAACAAACACGATTACCGTTCAAGAGCAAAAGCATTACTAGAAATAGTACATACAGATCTATGTAGTCCGATGGAGACATCATCTGTAGGTGGTGCGAAGTACTTCATAACCTTTATAGATGACTATTCCCGTAAAGTATATGTGTATTTTCTCAAGAACAAAATGGATATTAAGTCAGTGTTTCAAAAATTTAAAGAAGAAGTAGAAAATAAATTAGAGAAGAAAATAAAATAGTAAGAAGCGATAACGGAAAAGAATACTGTAATTAAGAATTCTCTGTTTTTTTAGCAGCTTCCGGCATCAAACATCAGACCAGTACTTCCTACACGCCTGAGCAGAATGGTGTAGCGGAACGGATGAATCAGTCATTGGAGGAACGAGCAAAGTGCATGTTATTTGAAGCAAAGCTGCATAAACAGTTGTGGGCAGAGGCGGTCACTGCTGCAGTTTTTGTCATAAACAGATCACTATCACGGGTTTTGGCTGAGGTAACTCCCTATGAAAAGTGGACTGGTAAGAAACTAAACTCATTGAATAATGTGACACAGTAACCTGTACTTACCAAAGACCTTGTCAATATTCCTGTAAGTGAAAAGGATGAGGTGACATCCGTGGACAATACACTGCAGAGTGAGACCCAAGATGAATCATCATCACCCTCGAGTACTGACTCATCTTTTAATAGTTGTGTGTTGAATATAATGACTGATGATGAAACATATTATCCCAGTTTCAATGATGATAGTAGTGTTGGTAGCTTTACAAGAAATATCACCCTTAGATCTCATCAGAAACACAATAATTTTATGTGTGTTGAGCAGATTTCAGATCCACTAAATGTTGAAAAAGCCTTGTCGGGCTCTGATGCTGAATACTGGGAAACAGCAATGGATGAGGAGTATCAGTCATTATTAGTGAATAACACATGGGATATTACTACTCTTCCAGACAACAAACGCCTCTTACCATGCAAATGGGTTTACAAAAAGAAGACTAATGAAAATGGAGAGATAGTGGAGTAAAAAGCACGGCTTGTAATTAAAAGTTGTTTTCAAAGACCTGGGGTAGACTACACAGAAGTATTTTACCAGTGATAAGGTACGCTTCTTTAAGATATTTGTTTACCTTGGCAGTTAGATTTGATTTAGACATCTGTCAAATGGATACAGTATCAGCTTTTCTTCAAGGCGGCATAGAGGAGAAGATCTACATGATGCAACCACCACTGTATGAGAATGGTAAACAAGTATGTCGGTTAAGAAAATCATTATATGGATTAAAACAGGCAAGCCGGCAATGGAATAAGGAGCTTAGTTCTACACTTAAAGGAATAGGTCTATTACAAAACAAGTTAGATCCTTGTATATATTATGAAATGGTAGACAACAATAACAATATTTTTCGAGCTACCTATGTCGACGACATAATTTTACTGACGAATAATATTGAGTCCAAAAATCATATTACAGAAAAGTTAAAAAAAACAATTTAAGATAAAAGATTTGGGAAATATAAATTATTGCATTGGTATTCATGTAGAAAGAGACAGAGAGAATGGAGTCATTCATTTAGATCAGAAAAAATACATAAGAGAAGGTGTTCTGACTTTGAGTCGGCTGAGTGAGAAGTCGGGACTTCGTGGACTGTATTTTTCAGGATGATTGGATGCTAGAACAGTCGGGACTTTTGAACGGTGTAAATGAGTTGGCTGACACTATTTAACAGTAACAGTTAACGATTTATTAACACTAAAATCACAGTAACAGAAAAAAAACAATAAAGGAGTTTTTGAGTTGTCTGTACAGCCTTGAGTTCACGAAAATTTCACACAAAGTTCACTGCTGAGTTGACTGATAAGTAGAGGATCACAGGAAAGTTGTAAGTTTTCCTGTACTGGTCTCTGCACCAGGAGTAGCCTGATTTTTTTGAGTAGTCTGAGTTTCATTGTGTTGGCGTCAGCCACACAGACACAAGCGAGTTGTTCGTGTATGGACCTTGTGTGTGTGTCTGTCCATGAGGCCGTGAGGCGTCGAAGCCGACATCATTCGCGCCTTTTGTTAGAAGGTGCTGATGCGGACCAACATGAGCTTCCTGAGGATGTCTTCTAAGAGGTAGACTGCCTGATGAGTTCACAATCATCACTATAGATGATTAACTGGTGAGTTAGTCCATGTCAGAGGAGTTGTCTGGGTTTTCACTAGAGAGTTCGACTGCGTGAGCTCTCTGCTAGTACACAGGTACCGAGTTGACTGTTACAACGAGTTGTCTGTGGGTTGGCATCGTCCGATGATGCCCAAGAGCCGTCCGAGTACGAGCTACGTACGAATACTCGCAGTAACCGGCGAATACTGACTAATACATACCGTTTTTCCCGTAACCTCTGCGTTCTCGAAGCTTCTAGGCCCTTCGAGAAGGGACATATACGTCTAGAAATTAATTAGAGTTGTCTAATTGGCGAACATGAGTTGGCAGGAGAGACCTTGAGTCATCTAATTATTCGGTGGGGAGAAAAATGTTAGGGCCGTCGATAGAGTACCTTAGACCAAGTCAGAACAGAAGGACTAAATAAATATGGCATGTCTGATTGCAAAAGTGTTAAGATTCCAATAGATATCAATACAAAGTTAAAAAGTACATCTGAGGAATCAAATACATTGAATGGAATCTCTTATCAAGAAATTATTGGATGCTTGTTGTATATTTCACACATTACTAGGCCAGATATAAGTTTTGTGATAAATTTATTGAGTCAATACAATCAGAAACCTGAAATGGCACATTGGATATTATTGAAGCGAGTTATGCGATATTTAAAAGGTACTGAAGATAATAGATTGAGTTATAAACAAAATGCAGAGGAAACTATGACTCCTGGCTTCTGTGACACAGACTGGGCAGGTTCAGAAGATCACCGACGTTCGTGTACTGGGTACATCTTCTTGTTTCAGGGAGGAGCGATTAGCTGGAGTTCTAAACGCCAGCCAACTGTTGTGCTATCGACAACCGAAGCAGAGTATATGTCTTTGTCGTCCTGTGTTCAAGAGTCTATGTGGCTGAAGCAACTACAAGAAACGTTTTGGCCTCTACTGAAGAATGAAGCAATGATTATCTACAGCGATAATCAAAGTTCTATTAAACTATCGAAATCCGATGGCTATCATTCCAGAACAAAGCATATAGATGTGAGGCATCATTATGTACGTGACAAAACTGTTGAAGGGGCCATTGATGTGCAATATATACAAACGGACTTGATGGTAGCAGATGCACTCACTAAAGCGACATCACATGCTAAACTGGCATACTGTGCCTCCACGATAGGGTTGATTTGAGTTTAAGGGAGGATGTTGAAATACTAAACGTCAATCAATTCACTTATGTTTCCAAACGTCACTTTTAGTTTCATGTATTAACGTGTGGCATTAATGTGCACTCTCTGTAAAATCTTTACCGTACATTAAACGTTGTTAACTTTCAACTCTTTTTTAATTATTTCCAACGTTAAAGAAGTCATTTTGTTCTGACTTAGAGGGCCCCAAGTCAGCAAGTCTCAGAATATTTGAAAATTGTTAATGCCGGACTTGTCCACCGGCGCGTCAGTCAACTCACTGGACCAATCATCGGGAAGTATTTCCCTCATGGCCCAGAAGGCAACTCTACGGCCCTAGTGACGCCACCAAGCACGCGGTCGAGCACTTGTGGCGTCAGTTAGCTCCAGGCAAATCACGCGGTCATCTCTGTATAAATTTTCGCAGTCGAATCGCAGTTTTTTGCAGTCAGCTCACCCTTGGTAATTAAAAATACGGTCAAATAGACTCAGACAACTCTCGTGTACATAATTGAAACATCATAATCAATCTCATCAGTGCCAGTGGTCCAGTAAAGTCAGTTGTAGTGTCTTTGGGCGCGAAGCTGAACTGGCGTCGACGCCATAGTGCCTCACGGACAGTCACACATACATCACACACTCGAACAACTCAGGTGTATAGTGTGCCTGTTGCTATTCACTGTGTGAGACCTTTTTCGGTGAAAAAATAACCAGCAGACAATTCATAAGTGTATGAACAATAAATGTACAGTCAACTCACATAACTTTAGTGACTATTAATTTCTATTGGTTAAGTTAAGTGTTATTGGTTAATAAAAACTATAAAACCCATACAATTTGGTGTTGAACTTTTTTTTAAGGAACCTTCTAGCATCCAACCTTTTTCTTTGTTCTGCTCGTATTCATTACAGTCCACTAGGTTTTCGTTTTTCCGTCCGGCCGACTCGAAGTCAGAACACATTTAAACGTAAAGAATTACAAATCGTAGTTCAAAAAATATAAAATAAAAAAAGATAATAATTTTTCGTTTCAATAATTTTTTTACATTCAAAATCCGTTCAGTTATGTTTACTCATACAGTAAATGAAATATTACAATTGATTATTCATAATATATACTATATCTTACTTCAATAAGTAACAGAGAAGGAGAGTATAAACAAAGTGAAAAAGAGATAAGGGTGAGGAAAATGTGATGCAGTCGACCGACTGAGTCAAATATTAACGTTTCTAAATGAAATAAAATAAGTCGATTATTTTTCGACACATAGCCTTTTCAACTTTTGCATGAATCACAGCTTCTTAGCGGAAAATAAAAGTATAGACAAAGTGAGGAAGCGGTGGCAGAGCGGGGAAAAAAAAATAGCAGAGGCATGAGCGACAAAGAAAACAAGTTTAATTAAAAATCCAATCGAAAAAATATATGTCTAAAATTATTTATCCATAGTAGAGATCGTTTACAAGCTATTTTAATAATTAAAAAAGAAAAAAATGTCATCTATAAATTTTTTTTTAGTGAAAATTTTTTCTTGCTGTCAAATTCTTTTCTCTATCTGTAATTTGATGCTGAGTGATGTGATCAAGGCCTCTCTATATAGATTTAAATCAATATCGTTCAATGATTCTTTCACCATTGGCCTATTTGAAAATATAAACATTTAGCCATGGTGTACGATGAATAGGACAAAATATTTAGTTTATTTTCGACAGTCAAACTGATCAAACCATACCAAGTAAGTAGTGACTTTTGCTTCATTCAAGTATAAAAAGTGTCTTTTTTTTAATTTTTATGCATTAATATGATTATTTATTGAGTGTAATTGTGAATTTCATAAATTGTTAAATGATAATTTATCAAGTGGGGGAATAAGTTTGAAAAAAAAATCTATCATAATCGTTATTACTTCTTAGGAAGAGATGTGCACTTTTATTTTCCCGGAGGCCTGGTTCGACCTACCGATCACCCTCCTAGAAATTATTATTCTAATGACACTTGAAGATCATTGGGAAGAGACGGGAGGGATAGAAGGCGCTACCCTTACGCTTTGTGGCATAACGGCTACCTGCCTAACGTTCCCCGGTAGCGTCATATGGTTCCGGATAGAAGGAGACATCTCCGTCATGCCACCACCTCCAAGCCAGGAAATCATCACTGTCGAAGACAGTGATAGTGAGGTAGAAGTTCTACCTCCTTCTCCAGCAACTGTGTCATCGGAGGATAGTGAGATAGAATTTCTACCTCCTTCACCTCCAACAATTGATGACGACAATAATTATGATGATGATTCCACTGACTATGATGATGGTTATGATACTGTAAGTCTTGTTTTATGATTAGTTTTTCTAGTTTTACTTATATGAAAAAAGTTATCATAGAAATCGATAATTTCGATTCTTACAGGTAGATAAATGCTACTTGGGAACTATCATTCAAGGATCATTATTTATTTTATAAAAAAAAAAAATACATTATAATTTTTTTTTTTTTTTAATAAAGAAAAAATTTGCTTGGAACAGAAATTGTTCTTACTTTAATACCTTTTCCCATCATCTAACATCTTCGAGACACATCACCGCTATTTTTTTTTCGATGGTTATTTTTTTGCTGATATTTATAACATTATCGCTGAAGATAATTTATCACCAATTGAAATCGGTATTATCGCTGAAGATTATTTATTGCCAATCGAGGTCGGTATTATCACTGAAGATAACTTATCACGGTCGGTAAGTCGATTTGGTCTCGTGTCGTTATGAGTGAAAGAACCAACCGCTATAACATGACATCATCAAGACAACGATTTGTTCTGACACTTTGCTGGCGAGCTCTATCATAACTCATCGTACTCAAGCCTGCATTATATGATTTGTAAACATAAACAGCTTCCCAGATAATATATTAGCTCTGTGGTTAGAGTGCCAAATTTTCATTTTGCTAAGCCGGGTTCAAGTCCGATCACACCAGAATTTTTTTTTATTTTTCTTTATGAAAATTATACATACATACATAAATCCGCACAAAACAGGCATCTAGGAAAAAAATTAATTTGGAAGAAGAAAATTTTTTTGGAAATTTGGTGACTGTCTTCAAAATTCCAATTCGTCACCAAACTTCCATTTTGATCGTACGAAATGTTACCGAACTTCCACTTGCACGTATATATACTACTATATAAATTTCTGGTGTCTATCTGTCTGTTCGGGGTAATCTCCAAAACGGTTAATTCGATTGCGACCAAATTTAACAGATATGTAGAGGGGGTTGTTCGGATTTTGTCATTAAAGTCTGCCCAATTCAGTTTCAAATGTTCTTATGTATGAACTATAATATATGGAACTGTTGAAAGAATTTAAAAAATTGGGCCATGTTCCATAGTTTTTTGGTTTTGAAGATTTTTTTTTTGGTACTTCAAAATCAACTGAAATTTTATAAGTCAATAGTACATTTCTAGTTCGAAAAAATTATGAAAAAAGACGCAGCTAACTTGGCGTTTTACTTGATTTCACATGTTTTTTTGATCTTACCTTTTTTCCATTTATACTAATTTTACTTGAATGTGGACTTGGCGCCAGTTTTTACAGGCATTCCTAGATGCCTGTTTTGTGCGGATTTCACTTCTTTTTGAAGTGAAAACTTCTTCAGGCGCGTTGGAGCAATTTTTAGTAGGGGACAAACTTGTAAGTTCACATCACCAAATCATCCGTGTTACTGACATAGTAACGTTGATATAATATCTATAGCTATGAAGTTGAAGCGTTCCTCTTGAATAACAGTAGAAGTATATATACATATATATATATATGTATATATATATATATATATATATAATATAAAGTTTGTTTGTTAATATATAGGTATAAGTTCGTTTCTTAATTTATATTTTATATTGTTAAATTAAAATAAAATAAATAATAAAGAGTCAAGATTAATTAGATCACAAATACATGAGTGTAACTTATTTCAGCTTATTACTAATTACAAGGAATACCATTTTATCCATGTTTTTTTTATTCAAATTGAATTTATTCGTAAATATTGTTGAAGATACGATAATTCCAGGGAGAAATACGATAATTTTACGGCCCTGGTACGATAAGCGCCCTCTCTCAGAATCCTAACACTGTGTTGGAAAGAGGCGGGGAGCGACTATGGCGCAGACTGGTACATATTTATCGATCTTGCCTCGCCATGGGCTACATACTTAAGGCTTGGCGGACAGTCAGGGTGGTATTTATACCCAAAATGAGAAAGGGCCGCTACGATCAGGCAAAGGCCTACAGACCCATGAGTCTTAGCTCCTTTGTCCTAAAAACACTGGAGTAGCTCGTGGACTGTCACCTTAAGGAGAGCACAGTGTGCATGAAGCCCTTGTGCCCAGCGCAACACGCCTACCAAAGTGGCAAGTCTGTAGAGACTGCTCTCTATGACCTCTTCGGAGCCCTGGAGACAGGCAGGTTGGCAATTGGAGTCTTCTTGGACATAAAAGAGGCGTTTGATAACACAACTTTCGAAAATATGGGCGAGGTAGTTCAGAACTTCGGAGCAGACGCCACGCTTTCACGATGGATCATGAACCTACTCGCCAATAGAACGGCCGTTGCCCATTTAGGAAGTATGGAAGTTCGAGCTGCAGTTGCCAGGGGCTGACCGCAGAGAAGTGTCTTATCTTCCCTGCTGTGGACCCTGGTGGTAGACAAACTTCTTACGAACCTGAAAAAGGCGGGCTCCAGCGCTCAAGGTAACGCTGATGACATGACCATCACGGTCTCAGGCGACAATTTGAGAAGTCTGTCCCTCAGGATGCAGACGGCCTTCAACGTCGTTAAGAAATTATACTAGGCTCGGCAGGCTCAGGGTCAACTCCGAGCTCCAGGAAGCTTTACTGGTAGTCACATGTGGACAAGCAGGTCCAGAAGGCTACAGCTACCTTCTGGACTTGCAGAAGAATGTTCAGCATCACATGGAGTTTAAAGCCGAAAACAAGAAAATAGCTGTACACAGCTGTAGTCATTCCCCAACTAACCTACGCCTCCATAGTGTGGTGGACCTCCGTCAGGAGGGACGTCTGTAAGAGACAATTAAACAAGGTCTATAGAGCGGCACTGCTGGGTATAACGGGAGCCCTGACGACTCCAACCCTAACTATGGGCTACTTACTGAGCATCCCTCCACCAGAACTCATGGTGGAAGTGTTAGCGAGAAGGGCGGCCATTCGCTTAGAGAGTCATAGACAGAGGAGCTTTCAAGCAGGGCATGCAGCGATTTTGGCCTCAGAGGATCCCACGGGACTCAGCAGCAAAAAGGTCGACTGCTGCCCTAGGAAGCTAGAGTTCTTCCCCGGATATGAAGTCATTTTCATGGACAGACGGACCTGGATGGAGAAAGGCGAGAAATCGCTCACTCCTGAGGGACTAACTCGTCGTCATATAAAGATGCTGGGACGCGAAGAAGAATCCGCGTACCGGTGTTGTGTTGAGGAAAAGGAGACGCCTCTCTACATGATGGGGAAATGTTCGGGGCTAAGGAAACCCAGGCACCGCCTTTAAGGGAACCTTGAAACCGACGGATCCATTCTTGTAACGGTTGGGATGGACAGGCTTTACAGTTCTGTTACGAGGCCGGGCTGTACCAATCCATAACTACATAGGACCGCCTTTACCATACGTTCTGGACCCAGTACGATGACCCCATGGTTCAGTGCAGGGCAGGCGGGTCAAATGAAGGAGAAAAAAAAAGGACCAATTAATTGTAATTCATCTCGACAAGAGTAAAAGAAATCATCTGTTGGTAACGTTTGAATTGTTAATATAAATTTTCAATAATTTTCATTTAATCAATTTTGTTATTGTTTTTATATAAATCACACATTTTTACTTCTGTATCGAAGATCCCCTTATCCCTGTCTATTCGTCGAAGGGCGAGGACTACAAAAAAGGAACTTAAATTCTCTAAGGTTAAGCAGATGGATTACTTATTGACATCTTCAAAGAGAAAAAATACATAACATTATGAAAAATGGTTTGTTATTCATTATAACTTCTGTCTACATTATAACTATTAGTATGGAAGGTCAGGGAGTACTTGATTGAGTCAATTGAAGACACAATTATTATCCAAAACTAAGTTTATTCAACACTCTAAGCAATACTCTAATAATCACTAAAATAATGTTTATATAAATAAATCATAATACAAATATTTTATGAATACAAAATGAACGCGTCGTGACACCAAGAAGCTTCAAGAAAGAGTAAATAATAGCGTTCAGGGAACAATTCCACAAACCAGAAGAGAGACTAGTGTCGTGGGCCTTATGCACTTCACGACATTCAAAGATGTCGTCACCGACAAAGTCTAAACCTCAACACTCCCTTCCTTTGTTGGTCGTGACACTCTTAGGATTCATCTGAAACATAATAAAAATAAACAAAAGTTTTACTCTAACATTTTGTCTCTACGATATTTATGTGTTTCTAATGGTAGTGGCTTAGTCATTATATCAGCTATATTTTCTCTTGTCATCACCTATTTTACTCTTACTTTATTTTCCTCAACACCTTTTATTTCCTCTAAATTGTCATCAAACATCTTAAGTTTGTAACTACCATCTTTCTCAGTACAGTCTCCTGCTAACTTGTTGTCACACTATATTTTATCAGTGAATAATATTTTTCCTATTGCGAATCTCACTGCCTTATTTAAAGATATTAATTCTTGGCAAGCATCACTCATTGCCAGGTACTCTGCTTGACAATATTACGCAATTCTGCTTATGGCTTCTCCATACAATTACATCTCCAAAAAGTTGGATTACATATCCACCCGTTGATGTTGAATCTTCATGATCTCTGAAACTGGCATCTGTATAAGCTTCTTATTCATCCTGTGAAGTTTTAAATTTTAACCCTAATTCAACAGTTCCTCTTAAGTATCTGAATATTTTTTTTACTTCTCTCCAATCATCTTCAGTTGGCTTTAATTGTCTTCTGGCTAAGTAATTGACTGCGAATGCCATATTTGGACGTGTCGCATTTGCCAAATACATTAAACTGCCTATCGCCTCTCTATATGGTACTTTTTTGGTTTGTGTATTTCTTGACTCTGTATCTAATTCTATTTCTTCTAATTTTCTCTTCTTATTTTTGTTCATTACTTGTCTAGTCACCATACGAGTGTTTTGTGGCTTACACTTTTCCATGTTAAACCTCACTAAAACACTTTTGATATACGTTGTCTGATTAATTACCATGTATCTTTCTTCTCTATTTCTCTGAATATTCGTACCTAGAAAACACTTAGGTTCTCCAAGATCTTTTATCTCAAATGCTCTACTTAAATGATCTCTAGTTTCCTCTAGTTTCATCTTGTTATTGCTGGCTGCTAAGATATCATCTACATATAGTGCTAATATAGCCATTTTACCGTTTTTCCTCCAAGTACATAAGCATGGCTTGTGTAAATCATTCTTTTGTTCAAGTTTTCTTACTTCATCTGTGAATTGTATGTTTCATTTCTTTGAAGTTATATTAACATACTCAAACCATACAGTGCCTTCTCTAATTTGCACACTTTCGACTCTCTGGTGTGTTTATCCACCACTAAACCATCTAGATTTTCCATGTAAACTTCTTCATCTAGAACACCATTTGAAAATGCCGTCTTGACATCTAATTGACATGCATATAAATCATATTTATTTATTATTGCCATTACAGCTCTAATTACTGGTAGCCGAAAAACTAGTGCATATATCTCTTTTAGATCATAATTATTTTTATCTTTGAATTCTCTGATAACTAATCGAGCTTTATATCTCATAGATCCATCAGCTTCTCATTTCCTCTTGAACACCCATCTTGAATCTATTATATTAGCTCTATTATTTTTCAATTTTATCTTCTCCCTAACTACCAATTCTCACACTTTATTTTCATTTATAAAATCCAGTTCTTCTTTCACTGCTTTGTTCCACAAAGTTGCATCTTTAGATCTCATAGCTTTTTTGAAATTTGCAGGTTCTTTGTTGATTGAAGCTATGTGACATCTTTATTCTTCATCTACTTCTATATTTTTGTTTTTAATGACTTCTTCCGAATTATCCTCTAAAGTATTTATGAATCTAATAAAGCTTGTATCTTCTATGTATCTATTGACCTGCTGAACTTTTTCGTTGTTCTTTAATTTTCTCTTATTTTGACTTCTGGTGTTTGGTCAACTTATATTCTTTGCTGCTCTTTTCTATACTGAATCCTTTACATCTGATTGTTTCTTGCGCGGTCTTCTTCTTTACTTTAGTTCAGGTTTTTCTGGTTCCTTTTGGACATTCTTTTTAAACTCTTTCATCAAGTTCCAATCAATTTTGTTTTCTATTTTGGGTGCTATTCCTATGTTTTGCTCTAAATTATTGTTCTTGTAAACATTTTTGTAAACAAGTTTTTCATTAAATCTGACATGTCTCGATTTGAAAAACTTCCCTGAACCTGGATGCCAAAACAGATATCTTGTTAGTGTATAGCCTACCAGGACTGTTTTTATGGCTCGCTTTTCAAACTTAAAATTTTGTTTTGGAACCTTTATATATCTCATACATCTAAATCTCTTAATTTGTTCAAAGTGACAACTTGCATTTGGCGCAAATGTTGTCAATGGAATCTATAGTTGATCAATTTGTGTAGAATCGTGTTCTATGCGTGTACCGCTGCGTCAACAGCTAATTCCCACATGCTCTTAGGTCAACCAGAATCAAACATGTAAGCTCTAACTTTTCTCTTAATCGTAGCATTGAACCTTTCAGCTATTCCATTGTGTTCAGGTGTGTATGGTGGCGCGAACTCCGCCTCTGTATTTTCTCCTTTCATAATCTCTAAAAACTTTCCCCGAGTGAATTCAGTTCCTTGGTCTGACCTGATATAGCATACTTTTTGATTCTTCTTTACTAACCTTCAGTGATTCATAACGAATACTCTGTGCCTCTAGCTTATCTTTGGATGTTTGAGCCAGAGTATTGACCATATCTCTGGCCATCAACATTACCTGCGCCAAGGATTTGACGGTTATCGCTAGGTTTTGAACGGTGATTTTGTTTGAGTTAGCAGCCTCGATACTAATTTTGGCTAGCTTTTCAACTTGACTCATTTGCTGCCTTTGTCTTAGTTCCTCTGCAGCTTTGAGAAGAAATTCGTGGCGATTAGGTGTTTTAATTGTTACGTCTTTTGTTATTTTTAACTCCTTCTTGTCTTTGTTTTTGGCTGTAAAATCAAAAAAAATTTTGCTCTAATAACCTGGATTTTTTCTAGCTCTGTCTAATTAGGCCTTCGATCTCTATCTCTAAATCATTCTAACTTCTGACTTCTGATACTGTTCTGACTTCGAGTCGACCGGACGAGAAAACTAAACCTAATGGACTGTAATGATGAATAAACACAAAAAAAACAGGTTGGATGCTAGAAGGTTCCTGAAAATAGTGTTCAAACAACAAAATTGTATGGTTTTTATCACTTTTATTAACAAATTACGATTAAACTAGTACAATAGAAAACACTAATCACTAAGGTTCAGTGAGTTGGCCGTAATTTAACTATTTCTACACTTGTGAATTGTCTGCTGGTCAATGTTTCACCAAAAAAGTCTCAAAACAGTGAATAGCAACATTCACACTATACACCAGAGTTGTTCGGGTGTGTGATGTATATGTGAATGTCCGTGAGGCACTATGGCGTCGACGCCAGTTCAGCTTCGCGCCCAAAGACACTACAACTGACTTTACTGGACCACTGGCACTGATGAGAGCAATTTTGATGATTTGGTACGGATCACTAGAGTAGTCTGAGTATGATTGATATTATTTGTTCTCGAAAAAAGGTGAGCTGACTGCAAAAACTGCGAATTGACTGCGTAATTTTCTACGGAGTTGACTGCGTGATTTGCCTGGAGCTAACTGACGCCACAAGTGCTCGACCGCGTGCTTGTTGGCGTCACTAGGGCCGTAGAGTTGCCTTCTGGGCCATGAGGGA
Source organism: Chelonus insularis (assembly GCF_013357705.1). Taxonomy (NCBI): domain Eukaryota; kingdom Metazoa; phylum Arthropoda; class Insecta; order Hymenoptera; family Braconidae; genus Chelonus; species Chelonus insularis. Next base: position 14,983 of record NW_023276778.1, read on the forward strand.
AATACTTCCCGTTGATTGGTCCAGTGAGTTGGCTGACGCGCCGGTGGACAAGTCCGGCATTAACAATTTTTAAATATTCTGAGACTTGCTGACTTGAGGCCCTCCAAGTCAGAACAGATACTTTTAACAGCCTCTTTTTATTTAATTCATTTAGCAGAGAATAAGAACAGGAAAACATAGTAACTCATGTTTATTTCTTATAAATTGTGAACAAAATCTTACTATCTATTTCCTTCTTATCAGGTTCCTCTAAAACCGCTTTCTCATCTATTACTAGTTCTGGAGAGTCGTATCCTCTAGCAACTTCTTCTTGATCACTTTTATACTTGACAAGACTTTTCCTTTGTTTTTCTGCCATCTATTTCGGGATTTTGAAATAGATTATCTTGAGTAAAATCATCATGTCAATTATAATTTATGAAATAAAACAATGATAACTCGTAATATGCAATGTAAAAACTTCTAGCATTATGTGAATCTCCTAGTTCTGTATCAATTCTCTCTAATATTATCTTAAATCATCTAAAACCAGGTTTATTTTTATTTAAAATGGATAAGAAATTTGTTTCGTGCTTCTGAATTGTAATAAACGTACAACAATTTATTGTAATTCGAAACGAGACAACTAGTCCTTAGTTCCAATAATTACTATTGTTTATCAAGTGTCAAAGTTTGGCAAATTCCAATTTTCCACCTTTCACCGCTTACGTAGCGAGAACGGTCAGAGATATGAAAAAAGAAGTTCGTATCTTCTTTGTAGAAAATCGAATTCTCTATAAAAAAAGTCCACAAAAGCACCTGTCTATCGTGGATAAGTAAAAATATACAGCGCCGCAAAGGTGCGCTAAAAATCGAGCATTTTTGGTGCTCCGGCAGAATATGCCGTTGAGTGCTTTATAAATTGACATTTAAAAAAAAAATATTTCCAGTATCTTAAAAATTCTGGAATGTTCAGAATCGTTTTCTAAACATTTTCCAATTAGAATTGAAAAAAAAAAAATTTCGATTTTTCATAGTATCTGATGCGTCTTTGTTTCAAAATTTAGTTTAAATTCAAGACAATTTAATTTGTTATTTTGTAATATGAAAGTGGCTTACGGTATCTGGGTATCGCAAACTCTTCCTTGGCTGTGTTACTTATCAAGTGATATCCCGAGGTTTTCCTACCTACCCGACTGAGCTGCTACTACAATGCATTGTCATCAGACCTTCGAGGAACTAAGATAATCAGCTGCAATTGGTCGTTTCCAACTACCACTGTTATGAACTAGATTCGCATTTCCTCTGATAACAATAAGCGTTATAAACAGAAAACGGTGAAAGCAAAAAGCTATAGGAGTATCAGGAATATAAGAAAAAAGGAAGGTAAGCAAGCAACAGAAACTTACAAAAAAAATCAATAATAGAAAAAAAAAGTCGGACCCCTCCTTATGGGTATACTTGGTAACTCTGCCCTTATTATAGCGGGACAGAGGCTAAGAGCCATCATCGCCACTACTTACATGTCCACCATTGAGGCTCTGCCTTGATGTGGAGTCCTTTACAGCTGTGTGTGTCCCTGAAAATAAAGATACTATATTTTTCATAAAACATGACTTCCGCTTGCTCTGTTCCGGCACAATCATTCCTATCCTCAAACGGTTAGATTAATTCACAAGTTGAGATTTTCTCAACATTTTATTGGTCCTTTGAGCTGGACTAGAGCTCTCGGTTATAAAGTGTTAATTTTTGGTGCTATCAGTGTACTTTCCTCAGACAATCAAGTGTGAGTGCTCAACATGACCGATCAACCCAACAAAAGTGAGGACCAAGAGTCCAAGACCTCTAAAACTCAACCAAAAATCACATTCAGCCGACAGTCAGGAGGAGTTCGGAAGCCCAGAAGAGCAAGTTGATGAGTCAGAGCTCCAGCAACACAGGAGATCAACTACTGAGAGTACTATACAGACAATTACACCACCGAATCCAGGTTTACCTATTCAATTGACCTTCAAACTTAGGTCTTAAATGTCTAGGCTACGCCTAGCTCAGTCATTCATACAACAAATAACTGAACAACACGAGACAATCACTAAAGAAGAAAGACTCTCGCTGCAGAAACAACTCGCTGCGCTGCACGAGTCATTTAACACAGAACACCAAGTGCTTGGGTAGGTTTTGCCACCATTCCAGCTGCATCATTCTTACGTTGTGGATGACAACTTCGAACAATTCAACAAGATCGTATCTGACTTCTTCATGATATCTGCTAAAGTAGCTTTCAAAAAACCTCTAGTACACTCAACATCTACGAGTGGTGCATCTGACATAGCACAATCATTAGCCCGACTACCAAAATTCCATGGGACCAGTGCTTCCTGGTCGTCATTCAGAGATTAGTTCGAGTCAATGATAGCTAATCAACCAGGTCTTGATGATGTATTTAAATTTAACTAATAACATACAAAATCAACAATCAAGTGACGTTAATCCAATTCAACCTAATAAACAATCATCGACGAGAGCAATCTGCTCGAATGAAAGTATTCAAAGTCATCTACAAGATGATCATTCAACGCTGTTAGCAACAGCAAAAGTCAGAGCCAATTCATCTACAGGAAGTCGCATAGCACGAGTGCTCAGAGATCCTGGATCAGAGCTAAAATTAATCACGTCTTATCTAGCCAACCTGCTGCAACTGAGAAAATACCATCAGACAATCAACATAAAAGTGGGAAGTTCTAAGCTCACTCAAACACGAGGTGTAATATCCTGCGAGCTACAATCATTATTATCCAATCATTAAGTAAACTTTCGAGCTTACATAAAAAAACGGTTGACAGCTTTAATTCCAAAAGTGTCATGTAATTATCCTAACAATCATTGGTCTCATCTCAATGGATTAACACTAGCTGATCCAACATTCAACATTCCACAATCAATAGTCATTCTACGCGGAGCTGACTTGTATGGACGAATCATCAAACAAAATATCATATTTCATTCTCCAACAGCTCCTATAGCTCGACTTTCGATCTTTGGTTGGCTAATTCTTGGTCCAGTAGCACTAAATTTATCAGTCAATCACTATCATATTCATCATGCTAAAATAATCACGAACTATGAAGGCATTCAAGAGTTGCTAACAAAATTCTGGGTTCAAGGAGAAGTTCCTATGTCAAATCAACATCAATTATCATCCTTGGACCAACAATGTGAAGATTTCTTCAAATCAACTCACTCTAGACATTCATCAGGACGATACATCGTCCGAATCCCACTTATTTCTTTACCTGCAGCTCTTGGAGACTCCTGTACAACTGCGTGTCGATGCTTGAAACGTCAGTTGAGATGATTAACCAACGAGACTGAATACAGCAATCTCTATAGACAATTCATGACAGAATACGAAGAATTCGGTCACATGAGACCTGCTCTAACAATCAATCAAGAATCGCAAGACATTCACCCACACTTCCTTCCTCATCATGGGGTTTTAAGACCACGTAGAACTATCACCAAGCTTAGGGTCGTCTTCAATGGATCGAGCCCGAGCTCAACTGGAGTTCCATTGAATGACATAACTCACACTGAAACTAAATTTTAATTAGACATCTTTGACGTACTTCTTTGGGTTCGTCAACATCAATACGTATTTGCAACTGACATAACAAAAATGTATCGTCAAATAACAGTTCATTATGAAGATCGAAAGCTTCAACAAATTCTTTGGCTAGACAATCACAACAAAATCATTCCATATCAACTCACAACAGTAACCTACGGCACTAGATCAGCTCCTTACCTAGCTGTTCGTGTCTCACTGCAATTAGTAAGAGATGAAGGCCATAAATATCCAAAGGCAACTCAGACAATCATAACGGGCAGATATGTTGACGACATATTGGGAGGAGCCGATTCTTCAGAAGAATTAATTCAAGTTGCTGAGAAATTAATCAACTTGTGCAAGGCCGTCGGGTTTTCCCTCGTAAAATGGCAATCAAACAGCCAATCACTTCTTCAAAAAACTTCACAATTATCAGTCAATCAACAAAAAATCACCTTCGAAGACTGCACGACAAAAATTCTTGGACTTTAATGGAATTCAAGCTCAGACACAACTGGATGTCCTGTTATTACAGGAGCCCTACTCCACGAATGCTGATTCACAAGGCTACGCAGTTAGAGGATTTGGCCAAGCCCTCGTCGCCGCAAAAACCCATAAACGGCAAAAACCCAAATCGGCTATTGTCGTCGTCAACCCTCTTCTTAAGATGCTCTATATCAATGAACTTAGTACAGCACACTGTACGTGTGCTCTTATTGAAGGGCTTGATTATTTATTTTACGCTATTTCACATTACTTTCAGTTCAAGGATCCAATCGAAGTTCACACCGAACACTTACAAAAGGTCGTAAGGACTCTTAAAGGCAAACAAGTTCTTATCTGTAAGGATGCGAACGTCCGATATCCTCTGTGGTCACCAGATTTCGACACCAGAGGGAAAAAGCTTGCAAATTTCTTCACCGAATTCGGCCTGGAAGTTCTCAACAAAATCGAAGAAGGTCCCACATACAGATCTCCAAGAGGAGAATCGTACATAGCTGTGACCGTAGCGACTCAGGGATTGTCACAGTCCCTTAGCAAATGGTCAGTCAAAAGAAAGTGGGTTCAGGGGTCAGATCACATGGCCATCAGAATCCAGCTTGGTCAAAATGGAATGCAGGGTAAAACTCACACAAAGGCAACCCGACGGTTCAAAGTCAAAGCAACTGATTGGGAAGCCTTAGGTAAGTTGATGCTCGAGCTAGAAAGCACACTTTTCATTGCTGGACTCTCCGGAGAACATTGATAGATTCTCTGACACTCTCGCAAATAGGTTAACAGATCTCTGCGAAAAATCCATGCCGCGTCGAAACGCACCAAGGAAAGCGAATCTCTGGTGGGACAACCACTTGTCCCGATTATAGCTTGATATTAGATAGACTATGAGAGTTCTACCACACTTTTTTTTTCAAAAGTGTTGTGGTAGAACTCTCATAGCTGTGGACGCGAAAAGTCGGGGACGAAGGTGTCTCTAAGGTTCTTGTGTTAGAATTCTTATAGCTGTGGACATAAAATGTGAAGGGCTTCTTAGGTTTTATTGAGGCGAGGGGTCGAGGGAGGATTCAAGTGGGGCGTTTTTGTGTGAAGTAAGAAAAAAAGTGAGGAGTTAGGCCTACCCGCTATTTATTAGGAGATTTGTTTCCAAAAATCACTAGTTTTGCTCCAGACATAAGGCATGTAAAATTGTATTATAGATATGAGAAGGTTGTTAATAAGCGATCAAGTTTACAAGTTATACATTCAAAATAGACTTGCGTTAAATCAAACTTTATGTGCAAAATTTAAACAAACTGCGCCAGAAGTGCATTTAGAATTGAAAAAACTAAAACCAGGAATCATTGCTGGTAGATTTGCTTCATATTTATTGGGGTATACTAACTCATATACAGATATCGATTATTGGATTATTCATCATGAATGTTTTATGAATAAAGATGATATAGAACAACAAAATGACTACTACAAAATCAATCGATACATTCATAATTGTGACACTCATGATATTCCTGATATAAATGCATTAATGCATGTGTTTAATCATCAAAGAACACCGCTACAAGTTATTCATATACAAGTCACAAAAGAAACATTTGATGTGTTATTTAAGAATGATCAAATGTTTATCGAGCCATATTTTAAATTTATTGATTTGATGTTTGATAAATAAAACATGTAAAAAGGGAATATTACCATTTAGTGGATATTATTTTGATATAAATAAAAGCACAAATTATAATTATCAAACTAAAAACACGTCAAGAAAAGTACTCTCAACGTATTGTAAATTATGGAGCACCTGAATCACTTGTCGCCATGTGTTGCAGAATATCAAGCAATATAAATTGAAGAAGCAATTGGTCATCATTACCATCATCATCATAATATTGAATGAAAAAATTTAATTAAAGTTTCATTTTTTTGAATGTAATTAAAGCTGAAAATTTTAACAATGGAAAATTATCCAAAAATAACGCACATCATTGATATGGATGGCTTTAGAATAAATAAAAAATTCTACTGTAAAGAAATAGCGTGTATTCGAGTTGAAAGCGGTGAGATATATTCAAGTCATTATAATATTGGAGAACATAGACTGTCACGAGAAGATTATACATCAGCACGCTTCAATACCATGTTTATCCATGGATTAAAAATGGATAATAACCACAATCATCAGAATCAAGGAGCAATTGATGATTTCTTGTGTGGCATCGATAAAGAAGCAAGTTCTTTAGGAGGAATCATAGGATACAAAGGTGGATCAGTTGAACGAAACAAACTCACATTCTTGGGAATTCAGAGTTATAATATTGAGAAGCTTGGATGTCAACAATTCGAAATACTATATAATCAATTGCGAGAACAACGTCTGGACTTATTTGAAATAATGGAAACATTGGATTGTCTTCAGCATGATGAATTGAAAGTTCGTAGGGGTGAATCAACTCCTAGAATTGCTCATTGTCCTAAGAAGGAGGTTTACGCTTTTAATCAATTTTTTGTAGGAAATATTTAATAATTATAATTTTAAAAAAATATATTAAATATTGTAGATAATTTTTTTTCTTTTCCAAATAAACTGTAAGATTGATGATATGTATGCTTTTGAATTATTTTTATAATTTAAAAAAAAAAACCTCTAATCCTAAAATATTTATAAGGTTTTTTTACCGATATTTTAAAAATTCACCGATAGAATCTTCAGATGTGAAGTCAATAGCTGATTTTTCACTATATACTCGGTGACAAGTGTACTTTTGTCAACTCCTAACGAAAGATTCAATTAAGGATCCGTCGCAATTAGAAATATGTGAATATCTTTAAGATCATAAGTACCAGTTGGAATTGTCATTGTACGCCATTCGTCTTTTACTTGATATCGAAATTTATTGTTGCCTTAATATATGTTTGGAATTGAATTGAATGTAAGAAAATCAATAAGTCCAAGAACGTAATGTTTTGTAGGTGATAATTCAATTGGAGGAAAATATGAAACAGCCAATAATGATGAATGTCCAGTATACTTTGCAACATACATGTTGTATTTCTTACTATGATCAGTTCTCAGCTCTTGATTTGGATTATAATTCTTTCGAGCCAAGTTTGTATATTTAACTATTTTGCTATAAATTATTTTATCTCTTTCATCAACAGCAAGTTTATTAGGTAGTTTTCTAACTAATAATTCAAGTAGCTCTGGTGTGCTTCTATAAACTCGATCAGCAATGAGAATTTTATCACCCTGAAAAACAATTTCTGAATCTCCAATATAAAGCACATTTTCTCGAAGTTTTCTTACGCTACACTTTGTATCCATATTTTGATTATTATCTCTAAGCATTTTTATGTATTTATTTATTGTTTCGGTGTGTTTGAGGGGGGTGCTTGACATCATACTCGATGTAGGCTTTTGTCGTTGATCTTCTTCTTCTTCTACAACTCCCATTCTTTCTACTGATCCCTCCTTTTCTCCCCCCACCACTCCTTCTTCCTCGCATATAGCTTCTCTGTCTTTTCCTTCTGCTGCTTTTTCTTCTTCTTCTTTATCTTGTACATTTGTATTTTCCATCATTTCACGTTCTAAATTATTTAAAGGAATTGGTCTTTTCATAGCTTTTAATGCTGCTGTAACTTCTTTGCTTTGATTGATTTCTTTCACGATTCTTTTTTTAGTGTTTTCGCTATCAATAGAGAGAATATCCAGCTTCTGACGATTAAATTATCTCTTCCTCGAGGTGGCATATTGCCTTTCATTCTTCTATATATTTACATTATCGTCGTTCAATGCTGGTATTTCAGGAGAGATATTTTTTTTATTGATAAGTTGATGTAATGGTGTTACTACGGGCTCCAAAAATTCATTTAATGAATATTCACTACCATTTTTCCCATGTTTAATCATTTCATGTTTTCGACGTATACCATCACTGACTTTCGTCAATTTCTCCAAGACATTGACTGCCTCCTCCAGTTGTCCTCTCAATTCACTCATATTGATGATGTTCACTTGACAAACAATTATTTACAAGTGTATATTTTCAGAATAAAGCATTCAATTTATACATATAAAACAATCAAAACCTCTTCTGCATCGTCCATTCTTGATTTCACTATCTTTATCGATGACAAGAAAAATATATTCATTATTATTCCAACATGAAGTACACAAATCTTTAAATTGTTAAAACTTCATATCGGTATTAACGTGATCATTATGTATATGCCGTAAATTTATTTCATCTTGTCGAAAGGGAATGGAAAAGTTTATATTATTTCGTATTAGATGTTTTGGGATTCTCGCATAAGTTTGACAAAGATAAAAACTATCAACATCTTTGTGACGACCCATACAAAAATATGCTCGAACATTATCTTGCTTCTCACGAGCTATATCATCAAATATCATAACGAAATTAAGTTGAGCATCATCTGTCTTTACAACTTGTTCATTATCATTAAATGGAAATAAACTAACGTCGTCAATCGGCTCGAGTAGTTTTTCCAAATATTTATGTTTAGGTTGATTTTATGATTTAGAATACAGATAAATATTTTCAAATCTTAATCCATTTGGATGAGTGATGAGAGCCAACAATGCATTTGTTTTTCCACAATTAGACGGTCCACAAATAACATGGAATACTTATGCTATTCATGAAATTGATTGGGGATGTGGTGAAGTTCCATATGATCATCTAAAAAAAGTCATAACGAATGCATTACAAAATGCAACATATATTTACGTTGCTGATGGTTTACAAAAAGATTTTTTCCTGAAATTTTCAACATCAAATCAAGTAATAATTGATATTTCAATTTTTGGATATGGAACATCGGGTATAACATCAGCGCACAAACTTGAATGTTGTACATATGATACAAAACATCGGGAAAATATCTTCAATGAACAAAATATGTATCGTTTGTTCCAAGTCAACTATAAATATAGTCAAAAACATCTACACTTTGAAGAATACGCGTTTCCATATGATTGTGCCAGACTCGCTGTACAGATGCAATGGTTCTATATAGATAAATTCATAAACTTAACATCAAGACAGAATTTTCTAAAATTTTTAAATGATCAGCTATAAATATGATGTGGAAAAAATTACATTCCATTTACATTTCAAGTATTATACAGTGTTCTGACTTCGAGTCGGCCGGACGAGCAAACTAAAACTAGTGGACTGTAATAAATAAGAGAAGAATAGCGAAACAGGTTGGATGCCAGAAGGTTCCTCAAAAATAGTTCATTAACACCAAATTGTATGGTTTTTTTCACTTTTATTAACAATTAACAATAAAACTAGTTCAATAGAAAGCACTAATCACTAAGGTTTATTGAGTTGTCCGTAATTCAACTATTTCTACACTTGTGAATTGTCTGCTGGTCAATGTTTCACCAAAAAACGTCTCAAAACAGTGGATAGCAACATTCACGGTTTACACCAGAGTTGTTCGGGTGTGCGATGTATATGTGAATGTCCGTGAGGCACTATGGCGTCGACGCCAGTTCAGCTTCGCGCCCAAAGACACTACAACTGACTGTACTGGACCACTGGCACTGATGAGATTGATGATGAAGCTTCAATTATGTTCACTAGAGTTGTCTGAGTCTGTTTGACCGTAAATTTAACTACAACGGGTGAGCTGACTGCAAAAATCTGCAATTTGACTGCGAAAGGTTGTACAGAGATGACCGCGTGATTTGCCTGGAGCTAACTGACGCCACAAGTGCTCGATCGCGTGCTTGTTGGCGTCACTAGGGCCGTAGAGTTGCCTTCTGGGCTATAAGGAAAATACTTCCCGATGATTGGTCCAGTGAATTGACTGACGCGCCGGTAGACAAGTCCGGCATCAACAATTTTCGAATATTCTGAGACTTGCTGACTTGGGGCCCTCCAAGTCAGAACATACAGTAAACATTATGGGTGATTTTTTGATATTAACACTTACTGGACATTCATCATTATTGGAGGTTTCATATTTTCCTTCAATTGAATTATCACCTACAAAAATTATGTTCTTGGACTTGTTGATTTTCTTACATTTAATTCAATTCCAAACATATATAAAGGCAACAATAAATTTCGATATCAAATAAAAGACGAATGGCGTACAATTACAATTCCAACTGGTACTTATGATCTTAAAGATATTTACATATTTCTGATTGCGACGGATCCTCAATTAAATCTTTCATGAGGAGTTGAAAAAAGTACACTTGTCACCGAATTATATAGTGAAAAATCAGCTATTGACTTCACATCTGAAGATTCTATCGGTGAATTTTTAGGATTCGAACGAAAAATTATAAAGCAGGAGAAGTATATAAATCGGAAAAACCAACATCAATATTGAGTGTTAATGCAATATGTGTAGAGTGTAATATTACAAGTGGTGCATACATAAATAATCAATTTGCTCATACAATTCATGCATTTTTTCCATCAGTCCAACCAGGATATAAAATTATTGAATCACCTACAAAAGTCATTTATCTCCCCGTCACAGTGAGGGAAATACATAATTTACAGATACGAGTTGTGGATCAAGACGGAAAATTAATTAATAATCGATCTGAATCAGTCACTGTAAGGTTACATTTAAAGAGTATATAATGGTAATAGTTTATAATGATCATTTAGAAGAACAAAGTTATAATAACCATCAACCATGCGCAAATGTACACAGTTTAAAAAAGACAATCAAACGAGCAACATCTCAACAGAAGAAGACGAAAAAGAAGAGGAGAACAGTGAAACAACTGACTCCCCAGAACACTCAATTCCTAGAAAGTCTTGGTTTAGACTTAATTTAAAAATTGTTAAATTTAAATTCAGCTTGTCGTGCTCAATACCATGGAGGCGACGGCATTAAAAATTAATAAAAAAATTGTTCAAGATGAATCTATATCTCATTATGAGATTCATGCTCATCAACTATAAGGTTCATCATTATATAAAAACAATGATGAGATACGTATAGCTGTACAACATCAAGATTTATGTATTTTACCATGTGAAAGTTCAATTCATATCACTGGTAAATTTACAAAAGACAATGGGAGTGCTACATCAAACAAATCTTTACTTGCAACAATGTTTGCTTGTTTCTTATTTGAAGAAATGAGATATGAATTAAATGGAGTTGAAATTGATCGTAGTAATAATGTGGGCATTACAACACTCATGAAGGGATTTCCATCATTTACACCAGAGCAAGAATATTCTTTGAAAAACAGTGGAATGGTACTTGATAATAAAAAACTATGTGATTCCAATGGGAATTTTGACGTCATAATACCATTAAAATTATTATTTGGATTTGCTGAGGATTATAAACAAGTCATTGTTAACTGTAAACATAAGCTAATACTCATAAGAGCCAACACTGACTTGAATGCAATACATCAAACTGAAATAGCTAATGCAGCGGCAGAAAATGTAAAAATTACTCTTGATAAAATTGAATGGTTAGTGCCATATGTTACAATGTCTGATTCAAAGAAACTTGATATGTTAAGTTACATCAGTAAAGATCCATCGATATCGATACCCTTCAGATCATGGGAGCTATATGAATATCCATCTTTACCTATAACAACGAAACACATCTGGTCTGTGAAGACAACAAATCAACTAGAGAAACAAAGATATATTTTATTTTCATTACAAACTGAACGTAAAAATCAATTATCAAAACGTGCTGATATATTTGATCATTGTAAAATTAAAGATTTTGCTGTTTATTTAAATTCGCAGCGATATCCATATGCTAACATGAATATTGATATTTTAAATAGTAAATATGCACTTTTGTATGAAATGTATACGAATTTCTATTCATCTTATTATAGTAAAAACATTAAAAGACCATACTTAAATAAAGGTAATTTCATGGAAAGAGGACCATTCATTGTAATAGATTGTTTAAGACAAAATGAATCTATTAAAGCAGGACCAGTCGATGTTCGTCTTGAATTTGAAGCTACTGAAGTGTTTCCCCTGGGTACAACTGCATACTGTTTAATTTTACATGATAGAATAGTCAAATATAAACCATTGAGTAGACAAATTCGAAAATTGATTTAAAAAATAATTATATGTTTATATTTAAGTTTTATTTTAAAAATTTTAATCATTTATATATTTATTTACAAATAAAAAATTTTAGAGTTGAATTTCTTTAAAAAAAAAAATCTTATAAATATTTTAGGATTAGAGGTAATAATTCAAAAGCATACATATCATTAATCTTACAGTCTATTAAAAAAAAGAAAAAATTATATACAATATTTGATGCATTTTTCAATGTACATATTTATAAAAAACATTAACATATACATTTTTTCAAAATTATAATTACTAAATATTTCCTAAAAGAAATTGATTAAAAGCGTAAACCTTCTTCTTAGGACAATGAGCAATTCTAGGAGTTGATTCACCCCTACGAACTTTCAATTCATCATGCTGGAGACAATTCAATGTTTCCATTATTTCAAATAAGTCCAGACGTTGTTCTCGCAATTGATTATATAATATTTTGAATTTTGGACATCCAAGCTTCTCAATATTATAACTCTGAATTCCCGAGAATGTGAGTTTGTCTCGTTCAACTGATCCACCTTTGTATCCTATGAACCCTCCTAAAGAACTTGCTTCTTCATCACTGCCACACAAGAAATCATCAATTGCTCCTTGATTCTGATGATTGTGGTTATTATCCATTTTTAATCCATGGATAAACATGGTATTGAAGCATGCTGATGTAGAATCTTCTCGTGACAGTCTAAGTTCTCCAATATTATAATGACTTAAATATATCTCACCGCTCTCAACTCGAATACACGCCGTTTCTTTACAGTAGAATTTTTTATTTATTCTAAAGCCATCCACATCAATGATGTGCGTTATTTTTGGATAATTTTCCATTGTTAAAAATTTCAGCTTTAATTACATTCAAAAAAATGAAACTCTAATTAAATTTTTTTATTTAATATTTTGATGATGATGATGGTAATGATGACCAATTGCTTCTTTAATTTATATTGCTTAATATTCTGCAACACATGGCGACAAGTGATTCAGGTGCTCCATAATTTACAATATGTTGAGAGTACTTTTCTTGACGTTTTTTAGTTTGATAATTATAATTTGTGCTTTTATTTATATCAAAATAATATCTACTAAATGGTAATATTCCCTTTTTACATATAGTATTATCAAACATCGAATCAATAAATTTAAAATATGGCTCGATAAACATTTTATCATTCTTAAATAACACATCAAATGTTTCTTTTGTGACTTGTATATGAATAACTTGTAAAGGTGTTCTTTGATGATTAAACACATGCATTAATGCATTTATATCAGGAATATCATGAGTGTCACAATTATGAATGTATCGATTGATTTTGTAGTAGTCATTTTGTTGCTCTATATCATCTTTATTTATAAAACATTCATGATGAATAATTCAATAATCGATATTTGTATATGTGTTAGTATACCCCAATAAATATGAAGCGAATCCACCGGCAATGATTCCTGGTTTTAGTTTTTTTAATTCTTTTCTGACTTGGAGGGGCCCAAGTCAGTTAGTCAGAAATATTCAAAAATTGTTAATGCCGGACTTGTCCACCGGCGCGTCAGTCAACTCACTGGACCAATCATCGGGAAGTATTTCCCTCATGGCCCAGACGGCAACTCTACGGCCCTAGTGACGCCAACAAGCACGCGGTCGAGCACTGGTGGCGTCAGTTAGCTCCAGGCAAATCACGCGGTCAGCTCTGTATAAGTTTTCGCAGTCAAATCGTAGTTCTTTGCAGTCAGCTCACTCGTTGTACAATAACGTACGGTCAAATAGACTCAGACAGCTCTCACGAAGATACGTGAATCATCAAATTACTCTCATCAGTGCCAGTGGTCCAGTATATTCAGTTGTAGTGTCTTTGGGCGCGAAGCTGAACTGGCGTCGACGCCATAGTGCCTCACGGACATTCACCTATACATCGCTCCCCCGAACAACTCTGGTGTATACTGTGAATGTTGCTATTCACTGTTTTTTGAGACTATGTTATTTGGTGAAAAAATAACCATTAGACAACTCATAAGTGTACAAACAATTATGGTACAGTCAACTCAACTATATGTAGTGATTATTAAATTCTATTGAGTATATTAAGTGTTATTGTTGAATAAAATCTATAAAACCCAAACAGTTCAGTGTTAATAAACTATTTTTTGGAACCTTCTAGCATCCAACCTTTGTTCTTATTCTGCTTTTAATTATTACAGTCCACTAGTTTTCAGTTTGCTCATTCGGCCGACTCGAAGTCAGAACATTTGGTCCTTCGAGCCGGATAAGAACGGCTTGGATGCATATCGAATAACTCTAGAAGGTTCTAGTAGTGAATATTTTTCGGGAATAGTTAGTGAAATATTCATTCGCCATTGTTTGTGATAAGACAACTCTTAGTATTCTATTGTAAACAACCTTACAGACAAAAGGTGTTTACGCATTCCAGTGCCCAGTGACACTCATCTGTATTATTGTGAGACAGTGGTGCTCATCTCACAACTTAAACAATTTTTTGAGACGCTTGGCGCGCAGTTTGGTTGTGTGAGAGCCAAGATACCCTCGACGCAGTCAACTCACGTGTATATAAACAAAGTTATTAATTAGTGTAGTGTCCTTAGAGTCAGTTTAGTCACCTAAAATTATTATTCAGAGCTCGTAGACTCAGTTCAGAAATTTGTGTGATTCTTTTGGTGTTGAGACTTTCTTGAAAGCCCACCATTGGTATCAAGGTGACAACAGACAACTCTAGCAACATTTTTTTGTGAACTTTCTTAGTGATAAGTGTAGCGTTAGTGACATTAGACAACTCACTCAACTGAACAATGGCAGACAAACGGTTAATTTCGCCGGCAAAATCGGACTACGTTGATGTAGCCGAAGACAATGAGTCAGTTGAAGGTATTAGTGAGATATTAGAGCAAGTGAGTGTAAGCCAAGCACCATCACCAGTTCCAGTCGACTCTCAGGCAGAAGGTACCAGTGGAACAACACTTAAGGTTCCCGAAAAGGCAACAACATCACGTGACAGGTCCAAGTCACCACCTGCACTGGCAAACACCACGTTATTTAAACTGACGTCTCAAATGTCCAGGTATGAGCAGCTTCAATTTATGCACCAAGACGTGGCTGATCTTGTGCGACAGCCTGCTCTCGTCACAATGCCCATAATCGAGGCGAAACTGTCACAACTCAACGACCTCTGGACATACTTCGTGGTGGAGCATGAGGCATTAGGAGTAAGGTGTCGGTTGACACTCTTTAAACATCAGTATATGACCGACAGAGTGTATGAAAGTGCGTTACGGCTGCATTATCATATAGAGTCAACTCTCCATCGTGTAAAATCAGAGCTACACGAGAAAGACATCCAGAAGGCCATCGATGAGTACAAGGCCTCTACAAAGCAGTCAACTCCAATCATCTACCGACAGGCAACTCTCCCAGAGATCCCTCTCCCAACATTCGCAGGCGACTCATCAACGTGGACGCAGTTTCGGGACATGTTTACGTCCCTCGTCCACGATCGGGAAGATCTCAGACCAGTAGCCAAACTACACTACCTGAAGGCCAACGTATCAGGTCCCCCACTTCAACTGATCCGTCATGCTGTGATGAATGATGATGGGTATGAGCCAGCATGGAATCAGCTCAAGGCCAGGTACGATGACCCAGAACAACTCATCTTTGCCCACATCAAGGACCTGTTCAGTGTGACCACACCATCGTCTAAGTCAGCTGAACAACTCGACAACCTGGTAGGCGTGGTACGCCAAAACTTAGATGCCTTGAAGGCACTCAATGTCCCAGTCGACTCAGCAAACTACTTCTTGGTATACCTGGTGGCCAGTAAGCTTGAGCAGCCGCTACGTGAGTCATGGGAACTCGAGCGAAGTAGGTCTCGCTCACCGACAACTCTAGACAGTCTACTCAACTTCATCTCTACTCGAGCACGTGCGATGGAGTCAGCTCAAGATGCAGCCCGTCAAGCAAAACGGTGGCCTACTCCAGTGATCACCAGAAGGTCCAGATCACAACACCAGTCTACTCAACAGCAGACGACTCACCCACAGACAACTCGAGCCTCCAGGCATGCGGCGCAAAAACGACAAGCAGATTACCCGTGTGATCAATGCAGCAGTTTGGATCACTACTTGGTTGACTGCAAAGCGTTCGCAGGACTGTCACAACACGAAAGGTACAAGCTGGTCCTCGCAGCACGGCTGTGCTTCAATTGCTTCGGCCACCACTCCATCCAGGTGTGCCAGTCAGAGAAACGATGCAGCACGTGCAATTTAAAGCACCACTCAATGATCCATACGCCCAGGACAGAATCTCTAAGAAAAAGAGGATATGGACCAGGCCAAGAACCGCAGCCTACTCACAGCAGCCAACAGCCATCAACCTCCCAGCAGTGAGGTGATGACGTGCCATTTCCACAGCCGACTCCAGATCACACCCATTCATCTAAGCAGACTACTCACCAGGTAACTCATCATCATAGTCAACTCTCTGCAGTCAACTCTAATTATGTTTCAGTCAATTCTCCGAGTGGTGGTGTGATCACTCAACATGCAGACAACTCAACGATTAATGGTGATGAATCATGTCAATCTACATGTGCTGACAGGAGTAAAGAATGCTTCTCTGATGACTCGACGGAAAGGATGACCTTAGCACATGAGGTTTCGGCTTCAGGAGGGTTGAGGGTCCTGGAAGAAGTGTCAGAAGGTCTCGTTCGATCTCCTACAGCTGAAGAAAAGAGTCAAACTCACACTAGTCAAATCTCAGACGACTCACATGATTCAACAATCACCAAGAACAATACAGACAACTCAGATATCCATGGAAGACTCGCTTCAGCATTCAGGGCAGCAGAAGATCCATGCACGACTGAGTCTCCAGTTCAATCAGACAGCTCAGCAGTCTTACTCGCCACGGCCAATGCAGTATTACTCTCAGACTACTCTCAGCTTCCAGTAAGACTCCTGATAGACTCAGGGTCTGAGCTGACGTTCATCTCATCAAGTGTGGTAAAGACTTGTCATCTCCAACGTCGTCCATCAGTAATATCAGTGCTGGGAATTGGTAACGAACCAGCTGTACAAACTAGAGGAGTGACAACAGTGACACTTAGATCAACTCACACACAGGAGCAAGTTACAATCAATGCTCATATCCTCAAATGTGTCACTGGTACCTTACCAACCAGACAACTCAAAGAACTCAACTGGTCAGCTCTCAACTCTCTGCAACTTGCTGATCCAGACTACTCAACTCCAAGACCCATTGACATCTTAATAGGAGCAGATTGTTATGGTCTAATTGTGAAGGCAGGCATCAAACAGTTTCCTCAGTCATCTCTCATAGCCCAAGATTCAATTTTTGGATGGATGCTCATTGGAAGTCCACACACGACAAGATGCTCAAGTCAGATAACTCATCACGCAGCAAGGGTCAACTCATACCAGCAAGTATCTGATCTCTTGACAAAATTCTGGGTTCAAGAAGAAGTTCCAGAGACTTCAACCAGCCAACTCAGCCCAGATGATCAATCTTGTGAAGATCATTATGTTACGACTCATTCAAGAGATCAAGATGGGAGATATATTGTGAGAATACCACTCAAAGCATCACCATCTCTTCTAGGCAACTTATCAGCGAGAGCTCATCAGTGTTTACTACACATGATCAGACGACTCACCAAGAATGACTCATATGCACAACTCTATCACAACTTCATGCAAGAATACGAGTCACTGAACCACATGACACGAGCCAAGGCAAGTCCAGTCAACTCTCCAGTGTATTATTTGCCTCATCATGGTGTCTTAAGAGAAGACAGTGTTACTACAAAGCTTAGGGTAGTATTTAATGGCTCTAGTCCATCTTCTAGTGGTCTATCAGTGAACGAGATTCAACATACTGGTGCCAAAGTCCAGAAAGACATTGCAGACGTACTCATTTGGATCAGGCAGCATAAATTTGTGTTCACATCAGACATCACCAAGATGTACAGACAAATCAAAGTCCACCAAGATGATTGGGATCTCCAGAGAATCCTGTGGGTGGACGAGCACTCCAAGATCATCCCATATCAACTCACAACAGTCACGTATGGTACCAGATCAGCTCCATTTCTGGCTGTTCGCACAATGATCCAGCTAGTGAAGGATGAGGGTCATAAGTTCCCTCTAGCTGTTGATCCACTACTAAAAGGAAGATATGTGGACGATATTTTTGGAGGTGCTGACACCGTGAGTCAATTGATAGACATCTCAACCCAAGTCAGACAACTCTGCATGGCAGGTGGCTTCCCGTTAGCGAAATGGCACAGCAACTCACTTCAATTCCTTCAATCACTTACAGACAACTTGTCAGAAGAGCAGATCCACTCATTTGAGAGCAGCAAAACGAAATTACTTGGGCTCTCGTGGATTCCAGCGAACGACTCATTTAAGTTCAACTCAAAACCTCCTCGTGAGAAGTCCAAGCTCACAAAGAGAATAATTTTATCAGAAACAGCACAACTCTACGATCCACTTGGATTTCTAGCACCCTTCATTGTCAGAGCAAAGATGTTGCTACAAGAAATCTGGCTAGATAAACTTTCATGGGATGACCAAGCCCCAGATCACATCATCACGAAGTGGAACAGCTTCAGATCAGAACTCTCACATGTTTCAGACCTCTCAATTCCACGATGGTTACGGATTACTCAGAAATCGACCGTGGAACTTCATGGTTTTTCAGACGCCTCACAAGCAGCTATGGCAGCTGTTGTTTACATACGGACTACTCATCCAGATCATGGAACTTGTTCAACTATAGTCTGTTCAAAGTCTAAGGTTGCTCCACTGAAGAAGATGTCTATTCCTAGACTAGAACTCACCGCAGCATTGCTGCTTGCCAGACTAATCACTTATGTAAGGAACAACTTAGACATTCAGCCAACTCAACTCGTATGTTGGACAGACTCCTCAGTGACTTTGACCTGGATTCAGTCTCACTCATCCCGTTGGAAGGAGTTTGTAAGAAACAGAGTGTCAGCAATTCAAGATCTCACTCCAATCAGCGTTTGGAGGTTTGTACCTGGCAAACAAAATCCAGCGGATTGTGCTTCTCGAGGTATCAGCATATCCCAGCTTCGGAAGCACCCCCTGTGGTGGACAGGACCACAGTGGTTAACAGCAGACGAATCATTATGGCCAACTCAATCATCAGTGTACGATTCAAAAGCTCAGCAGGAAGAGCGGCCCGGGCTCACTTTAGTTACTCAGACAATTCAACATGATTATCATTGGGATATGATATACAGACATTCTCGGCTAATCAAATTGCTCAGAGTGACTGCAATTTGCTTCAGATTTAGCCAACTCCTCAGACGAGTACCGCAGTCATCTCTCACCTTCCCTCTCACGCCACAAGAATTAGAGAGAGCAAGGATTTTTTGGATAAAGGCAACTCAAGAATCGTACTTCTCACAAGAAATCAAGCAGATCAACTCAAATTCACTGCCCGTCTCTCACCCCCTCGCACGATTGACAGCATTTATTGACACTCAGGGAGTCATACGTGTTGGAGGGAGGTTAGCACATGCTAGCTTGGACCAAGAAGCAAAGCATCCTGCAATCCTACCACAGAAAACTCATCTTTCCAGACTAATCATTGCAGATGCTCATGAAAGAACATTGCACGGTGGGACGCAGGCAACTCTGAACCTCATACGATCATCGTACTGGATCATTGGCGGACGACTCCCAGTACGATCCTATATTTATCATTGTATGAAATGTGCTCGTTTACGTGGCGAACGAGCGAAGCAGTTAATGGGTCAATTGCCGTTATCAAGAATCACTCCAGCCCGACCATTTGCCGTCTGTGGTGTGGATTACGCTGGTCCCATCACGCTAAAGACTTGGAAAGGCAGAGGCGCCAAAACATCTAAGGGTTGGATGTGCATTTTTGTGTGCTTCGTTACTTCTGCGCTTCATGTAGAAATTGTAACAGATTATTCAGCAGACTCATTTATTGCAGCGTTCAGAAGGTTCACTGGACGTCGAGGTGTCTGCAGAACTCTCCACAGTGATTGTGGCACCACATTTCAAGGCGCAGACACGCTCATCAGACAACTCTTCAAGCACGGGACTCAACAGTTCAGTCAACTCGCAGCTGTATTTGCAAAGGATGGAACTGATTGGAAGTTTAACCCACCAGCTGCACCACACATGGGAGGAAAATGGGAAGCTGCAGTCAAATCAGTAAAGTTCCATCTTAACAGAACGATAGGCGACTCACTCTTTACATATGAAGAGCTTTCCACACTGCTTGTCCAGATAGAAGCAGTCCTTAACTCCAGACCACTCGAGCCTCTCTCAGCCGACTCTACAGACATCTCAGCGTTGACTCCAGCACACTTCTTGGTTGGTGAACCTCTAGTAACATTACCAGAGCCTTCACTGGAAGATGTGCCAATGCCACGCTTGTCCAGGTGGCAATTTATTCAGCAGCGACTCCAATCGTTTTGGTCAACGTGGTCAAAACAATACCTTCAGCAGCAACTCGCCATTTCCAAGTGGAAACACCCCGCTCACAACATCACAGTCGGCTCACTTGTACTACTCACTGACGAGCGGTTCCCACCAACGAAGTGGCCTCTCGCCAGAGTGATTGAGGTGTTCCCAGGATCAGACGGACTCATCAGAACAGTCAAACTCAGGACAGCAACAGCAGAACTCGTCAGACCACTCACAAAACTAGTCATCTTACCATACACTCCACCAGCAGAAGATCAGCAAAGGCGTTGCTGATGGTGGGACAATGTTCTGACTTGGAGGGGCCCAAGTCAGTTAGTCAGAAATATTCGAAAATTGTTAATGCCGGACTTGTCCACCGGCGCGTCAGTCAACTCACTGGACCAATCATCGGGAAGTATTTCCCTCATGGCCCAGACGGCAACTCTACGGCCCTAGTGACGCCAACAAGCACGCGGTCGAGCACTGGTGGCGTCAGTTAGCTCCAGGCAAATCACGCGGTCAGCTCTGTATAAGTTTTCGCAGTCAAATCGTAGTTCTTTGCAGTCAGCTCACTCGTTGTACAATAACGTACGGTCAAATAGACTCAGACAGCTCTCACGAAGATACGTGAATCATCAAATTACTCTCATCAGTGCCAGTGGTCCAGTATATTCAGTTGTAGTGTCTTTGGGCGCGAAGCTGAACTGGCGTCGACGCCATAGTGCCTCACGGACATTCACCTATACATCGCTCCCCCGAATAACTCTGGTGTATACTGTGAATGTTGCTATTCACTGTCTTTTGAGACTCTGTTATTTGGTGACAAAATAACCATCAGACAACTCAGAAGTGTATGAACAATTAATGTACAGTCAATTCACCTAAACTTAGTGATTAAGAATTTCTATTGAGTATATTAAGTGTTATTGTTGAATAAAATCTATAAAACCCAAGCAGTTCAGTGTTAATAAACTATTTTTTGGAACCTTCTAGCATCCAACCTTTGTTCTTATTCTGCTCTTAATTATTACAGTCCACTAGTTTTCAGTTTGCTCATTCGGCCGACTCGAAGTCAGAACAAATTCTAAATACACTTCTGGTGTAGTTTGTTCAAATTTTGCACATAAAGTTTGATTTAACGCAAGTCTATTTTGAATGTAAAACTGATCACTTATTAACCACTTTCTCATATTTATAATACAATTTTACAAGACTTATGTCTGGAGCAAGACTGGTAATTTTTAAAAACAAATCTCCCAATAAATAGAGGTAGGTTTTTCTCTCTCTACTCGTGTTTTCCCCCACAGGACATTTTTCTAGATTTCATAGCAACTCAGATTTTCCATATCTATTTTTCATATGATAAAATTTTTTTTTCAAATCCATTCTCTCATAGGTTATCAAAGAAAGCCGCCTAATTTTAAATACAGGACATGCAGCTGCATGCCTTTTTCTAATAATTAGATTTCTCCATCTATGTTTGACACCTTACCTCAAGAATCCTCCCTCAACCTCATACCTGAATCCCCTGTCTATGCTTAGATTTTCCCATAGATAAAATTTTCTTTTCAAATCCAGGCTATGCTTAGATTTTCTCCAACGCCTGAATCCCCCCTCAACCCCCCAACAAAACCCAAGAACTCCCCCACGTCTACAGCTATGAGAGTTCTACCACAATATTCATCCCCACTCCATGCGTCCACAGCTATGAGAGTTCTACCGCAGCATCCCAAGAAAAAAAAAAAGTGCGGTAGAACTCTTATAGTCTATCTACTAATAAACATTATTGATTTCTAAATAATATTTATTTGGTATGCTTTTGCCTTACAGACACATCTTTCTCCGACATTTTTTTAGGTTCATAATGCAATCGTGTATTTAAGTAGAGCTCAATGATATTTTAAAATATTTGTATGTCGCCATATACTGACTATTAGACTAACGACAGTTCTATAAGTTGTTGACGTTGCTTGACGATTAGAATGTTTATAGCAACAACGTCTTCCATTTAATTAATCAATAGTTGTCATTCTTCATTAAACATTTTCTTTATTTAATTAATTTTCTGAAGTTATTATTTGGATTCACTTACAGTATATTTGCAAATCTGCGTGCAATAATTATCTAAAATATCTTGAGTTAGAATATGATCATTCATCGTGGAATTATCGAATCTCATTCGAATATGCTAAACAATTTCATTTATCCAAAATTTCTTAATGTTTGGAGTGTTAATTCAAACTGATATTTTCTGATTATTTCGAAATTAAAATTTACATCATCATAAGGATGAGACGTTTGTACGCACTTCTAAATTGGAAGGCATCTGGATTATTATTGAAACTGCGACGACTATGTATTTCATTAACAAATTTTTCAATATAATCGTGCGACAAAGTGTACGTTAATGAATACGTCATTCCTACTTTTTTCAACAGTTTGAATAACAAAAATATTTCTCTAAGGCATATAATTAAACCAATAAATCCTGTTTTATTCTTATTTTATACAATTCTTCTCTTGTCACCGGTATGCAAACTGTTTACGTATGTTTTCAAATTATTTGCTGCATTTTTTAACTTTTCTAGTTTTTCGTCATTTACAGGAATGTTTAGCGTGCCTTTCGTAAATCTATTTCTACAGTTGAAAATATCACTCATGTCATTGTAATATTTACAAAACATCGGAGTAGCCTCACATTCATCGAAATTTTTTTTTAATTGGACATCTGTTACAATCTGATGTTTTCTTATATTGATTTGCAATGAAAATAATAAATTATATGAGATACGTTAACTGAGGAGAGAGAGTCATATGCATAAAACCAGAGAAAGTGTAATACTCTGTAGATTATGTTACGAGTTAGAGAAAGGGAAAGTGCCTAGTGGGAGAAGAGTCCTTAAGGTGAAAGAGGCATGCGTGCGGAGGGAACAAACATGCGTAAAGAGGCAAGTAATGTGCGTATGGTAAACTGGTGTTGAGAGTTTCCTAAGAAAGCGTAAATTAACTGTGGGTAGCTCAGAGAAGGTAATAGGCACGAAGGCCATATCTGCAGAGTGGAGGTAAAATAGCCTAGGATTGTAGTGAAAGTAATGTTAACGTATAGGCGAAAAATCAGTATGACAGATGTGTGAAAATTGAGCGAAAATGTTAGTCTGATTCGAACACCAGATTTTCGTCAGTCGAAGCTTGCTCAGTCTTCACACATTTTCTGCAATTAATATTCCAACGATTGTATTTAAAACTTTGTGTCAATTTACTCTACACATCTGATTGATCAATAAACATCATCGACTTTTTCTAAAAACCGTAGTAAGCAATATGCGCTGTTACTTATAATGCGTAGCTAATTCTACATTTTTTTAAAATTCTGATTGTGAACGTGTTTAGCTGTTAATTTTTTTGTTAACCTCATGCCTTCACTTTTTCGCAGTTAAAACAAGTTTTCAATATAATGCCATTTGATTTCCTCGCCATCAACAGTTTGTAGTATTTTCAAATCTCCAAACGTGTGTCATTTGATGGAACGGCCATAAAAACTAATGCATTAGTTGCTGGTGTTGCATTAATGTTGTAGTCGTCCCCGAAATCGATACATCCCTAACAATGCCCATCATTGTAAACTAATTGCTCGTGAATGGATATTTTATCGTTTACCAAATTCATCACCACTGTTTTCTTCGCGGTGCGCAATTTGATGGTTTCCAAAGCTTCAACTGTGAATCCGGGGGATCCATTAACTACGCGATACCACGCTGGTACGGTAGATGAAGGTAATTGATTATTGAACTTCTTCCGTACGTAATCATATGCTTTTCCAGAATAAATAAGTAGTATCATAGTGAAGCTCCGAATTTCTCGAATGTATTTTCCATTTACTTTGACTATAGATGAAGAAATTTCGTTGCCTTCTATAAAATCCCGTGTGTTGAGAATTAATTAATTCTCAGTTTAAATTTGCCAGCTGACAGGAACTTCAGCGGCCATCTTGCGACTGGGTCGATAACCAATCGACCAAATAATCAATAATTCTTCATTTAGTCAATCATTTGACTAATTTTTAGTGTCCCTTTTGACTAATGAAGTTCCTGTCGCGATTCTTTTTCTGTTTTCATTCACGTGTACACGCCATTCACATTCTTTTCAGACAATCTTGAAGTTTTGAGTCAATCATTAGTGCTAGTGCTATTCTGAATCACCAGAAATATGTAATTTTCATTCTACAATCAAAATCAATTAACATTTTAAGACATTTCATAGTAAATTAACGAAATTACATTAAATTCATTTTGCATTGCATTGATAGGCTAACGCCACGTGCACAATCACATTCTTGATTAACTTGAGAAGCGTGCTGAGCTCGTGTGGGAGGTCAATAATACCGAACACACCAAGTTGAACATTTTGTTGGACATTCAATTCAAACATTCAGTAACCACAAGTGACATTTAGTGATTTCTAAAGACATTCATTTCTTGTATTCAGTGACAAACGGTCATTCAGTGTATATTGTGTACCTGTTATTGCTCAAAATAAAGATTATATATTTTTTATAAAACCTGACTTCCGTTTGCTCTGTTCTGGCACAATCATCCCTATCCTTAAACGGTTAGGTTAATTCAAAAGTTGAGATTTTCTCAACACCGTGAAATATAAAAAT
Source organism: Chelonus insularis (assembly GCF_013357705.1). NCBI lineage: Eukaryota > Metazoa > Arthropoda > Insecta > Hymenoptera > Braconidae > Chelonus > Chelonus insularis. The sequence continues at coordinate 40,331 of NW_023276778.1, forward strand.
TTTGATAAAATGAAGAATATCGGTGTGGGTAGTTACATTTTGGTATAGTTACATTTTTTTTTCATGTGTACCATTTATATTTGTTCTGAATCTTACTACATTAAAATAGTCGAAAGTAATCTCATTAGCCATAGGTATAGTTCCTTGCTGTTTTGCAGCTTCCATATTTGTTCCGAATCCTACTTCATTGGAATAGGCATACCCTGCTTAAACGATCCTATTGGGGAATAAAAATTGAATGGGAAAATAGCATCGAAAATTTTCTTTTAATTGTCCCATAGAGATGTACCGAATCTTTTTCAGTTTTCCTATGAAAATGGAAACATTTTTATAGGATTTTAATATTAACTTTATTATTCTACTCAACTTTTGTCTTTCCTATTCAACTTTTCAATAGGACTGGATGTAACTTGATAGAATTTTGACATGTAACAGATTCCTTTTCGAGACATACAAATCCTATTCAACTGTGCAATGGGATTTGACATTATGTAATGAGATTTCAATGCTCTCGAAATTCCCTATCAGATAAAAGGTAAACCTAAAGGAACATTTCAATAGGATCTTATTACTACATGAAAAAAATCAGTTTAAACAAAAGAAAATTCTAATTTGATGTTTGAATAATTGTCATTTGTAAAAATATAATAAGTAGAATGCAACTCAGAAAATATATTTTTTATCCAATATTTCATAATAGGATTTTCTATTATTCAAATGAGGATATTAGAACAATTTTAATGAGAAATCAACGCATTTAAAAGAGAAATACGACGAAAACGAATATACGACATAAAAAATATTTTCAAATTACTCGATGCTTTAGTGAAACTGTGAACATTTAATTAGGCCCCATTTGTCCATGTTTCTATGGGAAGTAAATAATTAAAAAAACAAAATACTACTTAGTACTTTCTAGTGGCAATAGTTTTCAACAGAATCTAATATTGTTTTACACGGAAGATCTTATGAGGAATAAATAAATTAAACAAGAAAATGAGAGTAGAAAATATCCTTCCGTCGCGATATTCCGTCCTAGGATCTCGCTTCCAAACCAAGTAAACGCTGTTGTATTGTTGTTATATATATTTTACATAACTTTTGTTATATATTATATTGCAGTTACGTACCATAGATGTTATACAGATTTTTTTATAGGATTTGATTTATTTTGTTTATTATTCTGTATCTTTTGAGTGTAATTTGGTTATTTCAAGTGAGATAAATTTTTATTTCTGGGGAGATTCAAACCTTTGATCGTCCACATACACCCAACTTAAACCTACGTTTTAACACACTCAAATTTTATGGTGATTAATTCTCCAAATGAATATACACCAATATAACCAAATATTCCCGTTGCATTGCTGGAAATAGAGAAAAATAAAAAAAATTGTGTTAATTATGAGTCAGTTTAGTTGTTATGTAATAACTATTACACATAATGTCTTTGAGCAGTATTGAGATATAAAAATAATTGTCAAATATAATTGTTCAATCGAAGTCATGTAAATTTTATAAAAACTATTTCGTTTTTTACCTATAAAATCAGACTGCATCTTATTGGACAGTAAGTTAATAGAAAAGTATTTTTTAAGTATTATTATCCTATACAAAATGAAGCATTTTTTTTCTCAACATTTAAATTTCATAAAAACTATATAATCTTTTTATATTTTTATTTCACTTCTATAAATATTGAAGACTCATCAAAATGATAAGTTTGCCTTAAAAAAAAAAACGATTGACTTTATTTTTTTCCATTACACATTTTTTTGATTAACTTCTCAGTAGGAAGTTATAGTAATGGATCCGATTTTGCGAATTCCGAATTTTGACATATCTCCACGTTTTAAGGTCCCCAGAGTCGAATACTATCGTTTTCCAGTGGACGTCTGTGTGTGTATGTACGTATATGTGTACGTTCGTTCGGAATTTTCCTGGTCGATTATCTTGAGACCAAAAATGATATCGACGTTGGATCAATGGCGTTCGTCCTGTAATTATGTAACTAAAAACTGATTAGATTTTCAGCAGAATTGGGGCCCAGCCATATTTTTTGCGGAACCAAAAAAATAGCAAAAATGGAAAACGACCTGAATTTTAGAATTTATTAATTAAACCATTTTTTAGACAAAATTTCAAGACTTTTTAAAAAATGTAATTATTAAATGATTGGAATATTTGGATGAAAATATGATGACAATATTTTATCGAAAAATAAATTTTTGTTTTAAAAATCAGCTATCAAAGAATTTCAAACTCTTGTCAGGATTGAGAAAATAGAACTAAAGACGCTATAATAGTCAATAATAATCGTTAATAATAGGAAATTGTGTCCATAATAATTGAACATTGTTACTAACAAATGATTGTTGATGATGGTAATAACTGAATAAAAAATTTTAAATTGTAATAAAAAATAAAAACAGGGATCCATACTACATATTTGAGTACTATCAATGCGTAATTTGTTCTTTTACTGTAAAAATGTAACCAACCGTATGACATGAATGGAAACTCACTCTTTCTGTTTATGATAATTGAATTCGTTATAAACAATACAAAGAAAAATTCTTGCGATCTATTTGAATTCTTTTAACGCTTAATTCCTTGTTTTACCAAAAACAAGTTACCAACCATATGACATGAATATGAACTCCCTCTTCCTGTTTATAACAATTAAATTCATTATGAATATAAGGAAACTTGTATGCAAGGTTAATACTATTTAACTACTTACAACTAATTACAGCTAAAACAACTAATTAAAGTTGATCCTACAATTTTTTTTTTTTTATTACTAAAACAAGGGTACTAACTATGTATTTTGATTGACAATGATTTTTTTTCAATAACAATTAAATTGTTGTAAATGAACAAAAATTCAATCTCATTATTAATTCTAAATTTCCACTGGAAAGTTGGTCGTGTGGACCTTTCAGGTCGCACCCAGACCACCGCAGAGCCCTGATCATTTCAAGTAAGAATCGTGAACTGTCATCCCAGCATCGACAGCAGTTTTGGAATTTTCCAACGTATATTCTCAAATTTGAGTTATTCTTTCTTTGTATGTTTCACATTGATTTAATTGATGTGCCCAGCGTTTTAATTGTCGAGTAGACTGTATTTTTTTGAATTTTTGCTACACTATCAATACTTAAATTCTTTTCCTTACTATTCTACCAACACCCAACTGCTCGCAATTTATAGTCATGACTTAAGTTCTCTTCATCAGTAGTACATGCTCCATCAGACACTTTTGGTTCATGGATTGCAGATGCATATTCTTCGTCGTCTATAATTTCGGTTTTTAATCCTCACACGGTTCTTAAAAATCCCGAGTAGCATTTAGAATCTGGGTGGAATATGGCCCAAACGTGTCACTCAGATTCTAAAGTACGGCCATATCTAAAAACATCAGTAGATAAGCAGGGCCGGTCCTGGATCACTCTGCAATACCGGCCAAGTCAAAAAAGAGGGTTCTGATCCGCACTAATTTCCGACCGCAATAACTTTGACGATAAGTTACTGACTTACCGACCGTGATAAGTTATCGACAGTGATAATAACGATTTTTACTGTCCTCGATAAGTTATCTTAAGCGATAATACCGATTGCGATAAATTTTTGGCGATAGAATATCGGCAGCGATTGATTGTGATTTTTTTTTAGCGACCTCGATAAATTATCTTCAATAATAATACCGATTTTTTACCAACCGCGATCAAAATTTCACTATCAGCAAAAAATAACTGATTTTCAAAGTTTTGTCAATGTATTTATATTCTCTCAAATTTGCGCTACCGACTATCGGGTTTTTTTGGAAATAAATGAATGAAAACAATGATCTTTTTCGTGTACACAATTCATTTATAGCAAAAAGAAATTTGATTAATACATAAATAATATAATCATAATTATATAATATACAGGGTGACATACGACATATTTATTTCCCGGAAACCAGATATTCAGAACGATAAAATAAATCGATTTCCGGAAGGAAAATTTTTTCAAAACAAATACTTTTTAAATTATAAACAATCTAAAATTAACAAATAGGAAGGCACCATTTGCGCGCGTCAAGGAAGTAGGCGGCGCATAATAAACAGGTAAAACAGAGAGAATAGAGAGAACACTGCGTTACCGTGATCAGATAAAAAGAAAATCCAAAAGATGACGTTGCGTTCATTGGGTAAATAAAAAAGATAAATTACAATAGCGTAGGCATACAAAAAATAATTAAGTAACAGACAAAATAAAATGTTAAATAAAACATAAACATATGCAGAATGAGGTATGTCTACGCTCCTAATTAAACGGCATTTAAGAGATCATAGCTATGGAGACAGATAAATGAACAATGCTTTTTTATTGTATTCTGACTGTATTAATTTTTTGATGCCGGCTATACATCTCGTCCGCTATAAATCTAAATAAACCAACTAAAGTGAAACTTAACAATTCTGCATCCCTGCATTATTAATATTTACATCTTTATTTATTACTCAATAAAAACGTAATAAATTTTTATCATTATCGAATGATTCAATTTTTTATAAAAAACAATACAAAGCAAGAAAACTCGACGACTCTTCCGAAAAACAGTCAAAGCATACTAAAATTTTATATTCGGAGAGTTAGATTGAAAAAAATACTTAACAATGATCAATTCCCTAGAAAAGTCGTCCTGTTTTCTTGCCTTTTATTGTTCATTATAAAGAAATTGAATCATACGATATTAATGGAACTTGATTATGTGTCTCTCAAGTTATTAATAATTATTTTGATATCAATATCATAGTGATGCAGAAATGTTAAATATTTTTAAGCATAATTCAAGTATTGAAATTTGTTTTTTCAATTGTATATGATTATTTATAAGTTAATTTAATTTTATTTACCGCCTATCGTGTTCGAAATGGCCGCTACCAAATTGAATGCACAATTTGCACCTTTTTAGAAAGTTTTCGGCTACTTTTTCCAGCATTTCGGGCGTAACTGATTGTGTCGCTGAATTTATTCGATCCATCAGTTCGTCCCGATCATGAACTGGTGTAGCGAACACTTTGTCTTTCATGTGGCGCCACAGAAAAAAATCCAATGGATTTAGATCAGGTGAACGTGGTGGCCACTCAACGGATTCCCACTTGCTAATCACTCGATCAGCAAACTGCTGTTGAAGGATCTGGCGTGCGCTCACACTTGTATGTGCTGGTGCACCATCCTGCATGAACCATATCCTTCTCGATCGTAGATTAATACCCCTTGATCTCAGCAGTCCCGGCAAGTCGTTTTCAAGGAAATTCCTGTAGATTGCTGACGTCAAATTTTCGTTAAATTTATGCGGTCCGATCTGTAAATAATTAATTCATCTTCTTGTAATTTTTCTTAATGTATAATTTAATTGATGAGTTATTGAACGAAGGCGGAACTTATCATTTGTTCACCTATCATGCCAGCCCACACATTTATTTTAAATTGTCGCTGGACACTTCGGCGATCGTCTACTACTCGGGGATTTTCAATGGACCAGTAGTGCACATTATGGTGATTGAAATTCCCCATATTCGTGAAGGTACATTCATCGGTGAAAATGATCCGTTTAACGAATCCTGGATCTGCTTCCTCCTGTTCTATAATCCAGTGGCAAAATCTCATTCGTTTTTCCGGATTATTATCATGAAATTTTTGCACCCGTAACTTTTTAAATGGGTGGTATCCCTCCTGTTGGAGAACAGTGTCCACTGTTGTTCTCGGGATTCCCAAAATTGCTGCCATTCCTCGAATGCGGGACTCCGGATTCAGCTCCACGTATTCCAGGATTTGATCAGCTACGTCCATTCGATCTTGCGACGAGCTGTCAATCCCCTCGCGACGAACCTCAACACTTCCGTTTGTTGACAATCTGTTCACTGCTAACAGTATTGTCCGCGGACACGGATGATTAGCGTTAGGGTATAATTCGCGATACCGATTAGCAGCTGCCACGGAATTTTTTTCACAATTCTCGTAGCACCTAATCATATTGGTGTAGTCATTGTTGCTGTACTTCACCATTTTCCCTTGATTCTATTGTTATTTTGCAGGTGATACTTGCACAAGAACACTTAAAATCACTTTAAGATAAGGTGAGATTTATCCTAACGAAGAAATCTCGGTTCATTGAAAATCGGGAAAATTCTGGAGGGGATAACTATAGTCTCTATCCCTTCCACTCTATTTCCAGAAAATTATTTTGGTCGTAAAGAATCTTAGAAAGGTTACGGACCTAAGTGTCATAATTGTAAAATATATTTTAGTTAATTTATGAGGACCTTCAACTCCAACCTTTATCTCAACAATTGCTTTTAACGTTAAGAACATAGATGTAGTAAACTCAACTGCTTAATGAAGCATGCCCATCATATATGAATGACACATAAACGAAATAAACGAAAAATTGGAGTATACAGTCTTATTTCTCCGGATTTTTTTATTTTAAATACTAAAGAGTAATTTTTATGGCCATTGCGCGCCTTTTCAATTAATTAATTGGAAAAACATATTTGTTATGCTTTCAAAAATTTCAAAAAAATATGGGATGTTCAGAATGGTTTTATGAAAATTTTCCATTACAATTTATAACGAAAAATGAAATTTGTCTATTTTTTACTCTGTTCTGAACGTCTTTTTTTCTCAACTTTGCGCATTCATATTAAATAATCTCCGAACATTTTATGACTACTTTAGGAGTAGATAGGATTTTTTTCGCTCTACATAATAGCTATCTCATTATTTTCAAAAAAATTTTCTTTCTCTCTTCTGAATCTGATTTGGAGTGTGCTTACATTTTTAAATTGATTTATCAGATTTAAGAAAACACACTTCATAAATCTGCATCGTAGTATATTAGATATTTATTTATTACTCAACAAACACAAAATGAATTTTTTCCAACATCGTATGATTTCATTTATTTATGATAAACAATAAAAGGCCAAGAAAACGTTAAACTTTTCCCTAAAATAGTCAGGGTACGCTGATATTTTTAAATGAAAACATTAAATCAAAAAAAAGTGATTCAACATTTTTAGCACATTCAAGTACTCAACAAAAATATAATTAATTCTTTTCAGCATCATATGATTTCATTATTTATAATTAACGATGGAAGGAAGACAAACAGTACAATCTTCTTAACACAAAGTCAAAGAATGCTTAAAATTTGAAATTAAAAATTACACTAGAAAAAAAGTCAACAATTTCGCATCTTAAGTCACGCATAACAATGTTCGTTCAGTATTGAACTACATCGTGTTCAAATTTTGAGACTAAAATCATAAAAATGTGCATGTAAATCGCACATTGAGCCTGTAAATTGAACACCTTGCTAATGACAACTCAATATTTTTATGAACGCATTAGCATTACTTAAGTTTTTAAGATATGAGAATCTAAGGACGTCTGAAACTTTCGATACCTGAGCACGCATGGTAGTCACCACAGCTCGTACGCATTAAAATATAAGAATGTCATGAACACTTTTATTCAGATGGTTAAGAAGTAAAAATACTGAAATTGCCATTAGTTTTTTAATTAACACACTGAGTTCAGGGAGGTCGGCTGTATTATCTGTGAGCATTGATTTTAATCATTTATCTCCTTTCTGTCACTCTTTTACGAACTTTTTTTTTATATTTACTGGATTTTTTGTTATCCTTCATAAATTTTTTTTAAAAAACTCTAATGAGGCTTAACTTTCATTTTCTTCGTTTCCATTGTACTTCAGGGTTTCACCTGGTTCCTTTGGGCTAACGGCTCGGCTCAAAAAAGTTCAGCACTTTTCCACGCAGCTTAACACTGTAAATTTTCTGACTTCTTTCACTGACCATCATTGTAGTAACGTATTTTGGAGCAGCAACATAAGTAATAACGTTTCAGTTTTTGCTCGGAATTAGAATTTTCAAAGAGAAGTTTTTCACAAAGAAGTATAGCCATGGTGAAATATACAAAAACAGATTACGTGAATATGATTCAATGCTACAAAACATATAATCATAATTCAGTGAAAGCCGCTGCAATGTATCGTGAATTATATCCTCAATCCGTGAAGGTATTGACAGTTCAATGACAGTGCGTCAACGGAAAACAAAACAAGTTTTAAGGGTGTATGAAGAATCCACTAACAGCAGCACACGAAACATTGCAAAAAAGTGGGTTTATCAAGATCAATAACTAACACAATTTTAAAAGAAATTAAGGATGACGATAATTGTGAAGAGATACAAAAAGACGAATGTTCAATGATGTTTCGAAAAAAAAAGCTACGCAACAAAATTTAAAGTAAGCGATAATGACTCCATTCATTATCCATTTAATCTTATATTCCCATCATTTGGATGTATCTGTATATTTCTTCAATCGAATAAATGTATAATCAATTCATTCTTTACTTACAATTAATAATTACAGAGAGCTCGACGAGTCAGACCATGAAACGAATGCTGAAGAAAGAAAAGATGATCCTACCTGGAGACCAACATCACTTTTACATGAATGAATAATAATAATAAATTCCAATAAATTAAGTAAATTGTGTGACAGTAAAAATAAATAATAAAATGTAAAAAATCATTTTTCAATTTATTCACCCATTCTTAGTGAAGTAATTTTTAAAATAAAGTTTGGAAAAAATAAATGTAAAATTTGACCATCATCTAATTAAATCTTAACTCGACTAAATTCCTCAATGATCCTCATAACAATGATACTTAAGGGATAATGGTTTGATAGATAAATTGTTATTTGCGACTGAAGCTTCACTATTGAGAAAAGCTTTAGTCAAGACTAAGAACATTAATAAAAAATAATTAACGTTACAAAAATTCTTTCACTTATCAAAAGTTAGACAGATTTTAATATTCGGGGGCCCGAGCGCGCGTTTCCTGATTTGGCGCTGTTAGGTACGATAGAGAGCAATAGATATCTCTCTGCTTCACTCGCACTCACACAAAACTTCTGCGCACGCGCCGAGTATTGTAAAGCGTAAGTGCGAGTGAAATGCTCACGCCAACCGTAAGTGTGACAAAAACACTATACGGTGAGTGAAGAGGGGATGTTTTGGCCTCATACTGGTTGCTTCAAAGATGCAGTAGTGTTAAATATTTTTTTTAACCGGATTTCTTAATTTTAAGATTTGAGCATATTTCAACTCTTCCTCAGAGAAGTCGTCCTGTTTTCTTGCCTTCTATGGTTTATAAAAAATAATTGAATTAACAATATTAATGAGACTTGATCATGTGACTTCTAAGTAATTTGCCTTTCATTATTTTTTATAAAAAATTGAATTATACGATATTAATACAAATTAATTATGTTTTTGTTGATTACTTAAGAAACGTCTTCAAGTGAAAAGTACAGTGATGCAAAATTGTTAACCTTTCTTTTTAGTCCGATGTTTTGATTGAAAATCTAAGCATTCTTTCACTTTTCCCTTGAAATGTCGTACCCTCCATGTTCCTTCTTTGTCATGAGTAGTCTGAGGTCTCTATGCATTAATTTTAAAAGAGTTGAAAACAATTTTTTGTGCAGTTTTTTTTTTAAATACTAATGAGAAGAGCATACGTGTCAAATGTCATTGTTTGGTCATGATTCTTGCTATTGTTTATCAATTTTGACGACAAATTTGACGTCAGCAATCTACAGGAATTTCCTTGAGAACGACTTGCCGGGACTGCTGAGATCAAGGGGTATTAATCCAGGATCGAGAAGGATATGGTTCATGCAGGATGGTGCACCAGCACATACAAGTGTGAGCGCACGCCAGATCCTTCAACAGCAGTTTGCTGATCGAGTGATTAGCAAGTGGGAATCCGTTGAGTGGCCACCACGTTCACCTGATCTAAATCCATTGGATTTTTTTCTGTGGCGCCACATGAAAGACAAAGTGTTCGCTACACCAGTTCATGATCGGGACGAACTGATGGATCGAATAAATTCAGCGACACAATCAGTTACGCCCGAAATGCTGGAAAAAGTAGCCGAAAACTTTCTAAAAAGGTGCAAATTGTGCATTCAATTTGGTAGCGGCCATTTCGAACACGATAGGCGGTAAATAAAATTAAATTAACTTATAAATAATCATATACAATTGAAAAAACAAATTTCAATACTTGAATTATGCTTAAAAATATTTAACATTTCTGCATCACTATGATATTGATATCAAAATAATTATTAATAACTTGAGAGACACATAATCAAGTTCCATTAATATCGTATGATTCAATTTCTTTATAATGAACAATAAAAGGCAAGAAAACAGGACGACTTTTCTAGGGAATTGATCATTGTTAAGTATTTTTTTCAATCTAACTCTCCGAATATAAAATTTTAGTATGCTTTGACTGTTTTTCGGAAGAGTCGTCGAGTTTTCTTGCTTTGTATTGTTTTTTATAAAAAATTGAATCATTCGATAATGATAAAAATTTATTACGTTTTTATTGAGTAATAAATAAAGATGTAAATATTAATAATGCAGGGATGCAGAATTGTTAAGTTTCACTTTAGTTGGTTTATTTAGATTTATAGCGGACGAGATGTATAGCCGGCATCAAAAAATTAATACAGTCAGAATACAATAAAAAAGCATTGTTCATTTATCTGTCTCCATAGCTATGATCTCTTAAATGCCGTTTAATTAGGAGCGTAGACATACCTCATTCTGCATATGTTTATGTTTTATTTAACATTTTATTTTGTCTGTTACTTAATTATTTTTTGTATGCCTACGCTATTGTAATTTATCTTTTTTATTTACCCAATGAACGCAACGTCATCTTTTGGATTTTCTTTTTATCTGATCACGGTAACGCAGTGTTCTCTCTATTCTCTCTGTTTTACCTGTTTATTATGCGCCGCCTACTTCCTTGACGCGCGCAAATGGTGCCTTCCTATTTGTTAATTTTAGATTGTTTATAATTTAAAAAGTATTTGTTTTGAAAAAATTTTCCTTCCGGAAATCGATTTATTTTATCGTTCTGAATATCTGGTTTCCGGGAAATAAATATGTCGTATGTCACCCTGTATATGAATATCCAGCACAACTGTTTTCTTTGTTGACTAATTTACGATAATCAGCGTCAGAATTGTCAAAGAATTTAATAAACTGTAGTAGATTCTCCGTAAACCCGTTCCAGTTTTCAAAATTAAAAATCACGCCTGAGGATTTAGCGTCGATGATTGAAACACACTTCAAATTTATCACTGATGTGGTTCAAACGAATACCAATGGTGATAAATCTTCATCGTCCGTCGAAATTTCTATCTGATGTTGGACTGCCGTGGATGTCGACAATAATGCCATGTTAAAACACTTAGTTGTTACACTACTAACGCTATGAGACTAAATAAACCCGAGCCTCTTTTATGATTTGCCTCTCTAACATTATAATTCAATACCGTGACGTAACATGTGCTGGCCTAGCTATGTAATTTAAAGCTTTAATTCCGTGATTTTTGCAACAATGACAGTTTTAATATTTTTTATTTTAAGTCAAGGTATTTTCAATAAATGATCCAAAGGTCTGAATATGATCTTTGCAATCGTAAGAACTTTTGATGATTTGTTTATTATAGTTCTATTTTTTTTTTTTTTTGAGCGACGTACTTGTATAGGATGTATAAGATTTCAGTAGGTCTAAGAATTTTTTAAAACATTATAATATTTTCATTCTTGAGAGAAGTGTTTTTAAATACAACGTAAACAACTGCTGCATTTTCATGCATAATTGTTAAACAGTCAGTAACTGAGAGGTATCAAGGTGAGAGTGTTCTCGGTCTTGTGATTATTTAACCAAGAACCTTGTATCGATTGAAATGGCTAATACTAAAGTGGCGCCTTTTTTAGTAGAATTACTAAAGCTTGTTTGATATCTATGTGATCGATCACTATCGACTTCTCGTTTTTATCCTGAATCGCGACTTGAGATGTTGGATACTTCATCCTGACTGTGTTTATCATGTTTATTAAGACGTATTATATTACTTGTGTCATGCCACTTATTAGCACGAGCATACGAACGTGGTTTATTTATTTAACATAGCTGAAAATATCAATTATAAGGACCCGTTCCTGATATGAAATATTATACTCTTGATACAATGCATGCAAAAGAGTCCAATTCTTTTGTATCGTGGTATAATGAAGAGAAACAGTCCAATTAGGTATTTTAGCAGTCCTGCGGTACTTTAGTAGATAGTTATTATCGTCATCCAGAAACTCGAGAAAAACTTGTATTCCGATTTCACGGCTGTTATTGGCATGGCTGCCCTCTGTGTTTCCCTGTAAATAGAAATGAGAAATTTCGCTACGGTGGAACCTTTGATTAGCGGTTAGAATTAACACGTGCCTCTTCTGATAGAATACGCTTATTGCGTTATACATTGATAGAAGAGTAGGAGTTTAGTTACAGACAATTTATAAAGAATAGGGCCCCCGGGGTTACATAGATGGTTCTGTCCTTAAGATATGTCGCATAACAACGGGGGCAGATTATTGACGATAGTTCGTCGTGCCTCATTTTCTTACTGCCCTATATGGTAGTCAGAATGTGGTCACGTCGAACACGCCGAGTGCGAATCCGCGAAAAGCGGATAAAGTTGGTACTACGGTCGGCCAAATTCCAAGCCCTGTGCCTGGGGCTGCAAAGTTAAAATATGACATGTAGGCCTAGGTACAACTGACTAATTGAGGTCGGACTCGTAGTGGTATGTTGTAAGGCCTCGGGCTTGTTACGTGTATCCTTGTGCCTGTTCTAGGTGCAGGTATACGCGTCCCGGGAAATCGGGCCATCGCGAGGAGAGTAGAGTTATAATTTCCCAGAGTTATGCCCATAGAGGCGAGGTACTCAATGTCCGTCCTTCGGGGGAAGCATACAGAACACGCCACTTGAACCTGGTGATGCTTTTTTTGGCGGGTGCACTGAAAACTTTGTCACGTGATGTAGCTGAGTCAGAAACAAAAAATATGTTGATGTATGCTCGCTTTATCCGTATGTGTGTAAAACAGGAAAATTTTCCGTTCGTTATCCAAAAATTTACATCGGTTTTGAATGTAGTAAAATACTACCAAATGAAAATAATTTTTCGGCCGCTGAGGGTCTTGTGAAATGTTCAATATGACCACCCCGTGATCTTTATATTTCGTCTTACCATCAAGATTCCATGGTAAACTTCTATTCGTATTGTGTAGGACTTGTGCCGAAACGAGTCATCAGGGTAATTGTTATCATAACGATATTGCTGAACGTGTATTACATGGTACCCGGGTCGTTGACCAAATACGTAAGGCTATAGGAAAGGTTATCGTGTTTTAAAAGCAATGGAAATATGGCCGTACGAGATAATTCAATATAACAGGAATACAGGCGTACGTGGTCTTTTTACTGACGACATTAACCTTTTTCAAAAATAAAGCAAGAAGCGAGCAGTTGGCCAAAGTCATGCGCAAATAAATCCACTGAACAAAAAGTATACGTAGAAAATTATGAGAAAGCTCAGGGTATCAAATTGGAAGCTGATAAAATAATTCATAATCCTGGTTTAAGATCAGTTGCAAAATTATTTTTGAATTGTTTATGGGGTAAATTCCGACAGTGCGAAAATCTTACACAAATGGTGATTGTTACTGATCGTGTGTGTTGCGTAAAACTTAACCCCAATCTGTCAGCTGGACTTGCTCTCGTCCCAACTCATGCTCCGTTGAGCTCACCCAACCCGCTAACCCTATTATAGCTCTTCTTTCAGCACTCAACCAATCACGGCTCTTCTCCTCCCATCTAGCCGATGATCGTTGCTCTATCATTGAGCTAGGTCTACCGACGCCGGCTACAACGTGTTTGCAGTCATTAACGCTTACGCGACGCCCAAGTAAACGTGCTCTGTTACCGCAATTTTTGCTTTTCTCACTGTAAATTGTTCAAAGCTTTTTTACTAGCTCTAAATTGATTGAAACATTTCAACTAAGCTCTACTATTGTTAAGAATTTGTTGTTAACAGTAAAAATAGTATATTTTATATAATAAAAAGTGGTTTTTGCTCAAAAAAGGTGTTATTTGTGTATGTGCACCTCTCCTGACCACATTTTACGGCGTAGCTCATCAGTTATCGATTTTTCGGCTCGCAATAACTAAATGAAAATCTCAGGCAATTTATTCGCACTAAAAAACTTATATAAATTATAAAAGAAAACAGTCACTAATTACTGATTAACGTGCAGAGCCCATTGTTATTCTTCGTGGCTATTGAAAGAACGTCACTCAATCAAGTCATTACACGCCATGAAACTAAAACAACTTGAATACGAAATGAGAATCGCCGTATAAGAAATAACTTCTTAACACTTCCTTTTGGTTATCCAATAAATAATTAGTTGTGACATGTGAATTTTTTTCACTCTAGAGTATTGTATTTTGTAATTTTTAATATGTATTTTTACGTCGTAATATGTTAAGAAATGATGTAAAACTATATAAAACAATAAAATAAATAATTGCATGAACATCTCTGTTCATAATGAAAATGAAATCACACCTCAAGACAAGGGCTTATAAGTGCCACAGACAATAGTCTGCGCACAACCGTTATAAATACGCAAAAACGTCTGTGCACAACTCATTGGCTAATAAAAAGCATCCATCTGACCGTGGAAACCTCTCGGTCGGAGCGGCAATAACACGCCACCCATACATAAGCCCTGGCCGGGCAGGTCTGAACGCTAAAAACTGCGCTCAGACAGCTCGCAGCGATAACATCAGTCCCACTACCCGTCGTCTCTACCACTTGCCCCCGTGCAATGGCCTGCACACTGCTTTCGTACCCGTTAAGTCGTGCGTTATATTTTTTAACGTTAGATGGTACGTCGATGCTCTATAATGCATCTCCGGCTTTCAATTGCAATATGAGGCCTCTCTTACGCGCATGCGTTAATAATACATAAATATAAGAATTTTGAAAATAACTCCATGTAATCTAACTGCTCATGATACTTCTTATAGCTAAACCCAAGGCTAATTGCAATAAACATTATAGGCATGGAGGATAATTATTAACATAATTATTTTTACACACGTAAATATAAACCCAACTTCACGACACGCGTTAACCCCCACCGCCCGCGGCACAGCTCCGCTGGACACAAATTTATCCCCACTTTGTAGTGGAACGGGGTCCGCCAAAGTTGCTTCATTCTATTAGCATACATCAAAACACTTATAAATAATGATCGCGATGCAAAAAATTCTTATCTCAGTACTTTTGGCTGGTCTCAAGATACACCTGGTAAAGTGGATAGTCTTACAGGTGAAAATAAATGTTTGAAAAAATGGTATTAATTTTTTTTTTATATGAAAAGCCTTTGATTGACTTGACCATTTACATTGTGATGTATTCAATCAAGAGCGTCTTCGATAAACGTTGTTAAAACACGTTTACGTTCAACAGAATCGCGAGATTCATTCTGTTTAATGAATCTTTTAGCTGTTGAATGCAAAGTTGAAACAATTAAAGCCTCTTTAATAATGAGACGTGTGAAAATATCCCCAATTACTTTGCTTTAACATGCTCGAGTTCGTACAAAAACTACCGCTAAATATCCTTTGACAGGTATAGAAGTTAAGGCTGTTTCTATACACGCAGGTGTTCATGGTAAAAGTATTGACAATGTTATTCTGGAATAATTATTACGCCGGACAATCATAGATTTTGTTGATAACAAAGCTTTCAATAAAGATCCAAAATTGAATCTTTTTAATTTTCATCACTATAAAATTAATTATCGGTACTTATATGTTGATGGCCGTCAAATTCCATCAAAACCTCTCCAATCAGATTGTACTAAAAATTCTTCGTATGTCGATTGTTATCACACATTGTTCTCAGAAATAGGCATACATTTACTTAATAAAGGAACAGCATTAATCGCACGGACTATCCAAATGGCTACTGCTTATTTGCTTTTGATTTGACCCTTGATCTGTCTGCAAATAGCAATACACACTGGAATTCCATCAGACGTGGCAGTGTACGTCTAGAAGTACGCCTTGATGACGCCTTAGCTTTAACTATAAATTGTATTATTTATGCTAAATATGGAAATATACTTGAAATTGATTCATCGCGACAAATTATTGTAGATTTTGCTGGCTAAACATGTTTCTAATAAAGTAGATCTATATTGTTTAACAAAGAGCTCAGTATCGAGTTAACCGTCTGTCGTGTTACACGTTTCAAGTAGTTAGCATTGTTTTTACTCAAGATGAAGTTTGTAATTGATATACAAGGATTTTTCAATAATGACGCTGATTTTCTACCGAAAAAAATTGCCCTGATTGCTGTAGAAGCTAATGTTATTGACCATTGGATAATTGCTCCTGAATTTTCTTATCCATTATTGTCGGAATCAAACTAACAAGCAAATATCTTATAGCCATCAGGACATGTTATTTTATGGTACGATGGCTGAACATCAATCGAGGCTGTATACAATAATTCACAGGCTATTACACACAATGCGGAGCAAATTTATACACAAGGCTTTATACAAAAATGCCTGTTAGAAACGGTTGTGTGTAAAAAAAATTATAAATATCGGCATGTTTGATGAACTGTCATTAACTGTCCCGTCAACCGTAGAGATCGTTTGTTCATTTCACTCTGCTCTGACGTACGTGTTTACAGGCCACTGTTCAATATCAGCTACTTATTATTACCATAGTTGGCTACAAAATAATTCATCAATGTGCCTTAAATCTTCAGCCACTCTAACAGTCAACATTAGGTTGCCATGTACGTCAATCGAGATGACATCAGCTGCTACTTCGATACTTATGGACTACTACCAATTATTCTAGAACACCTCAGGAGACTTCGAGAGAATCACTGATACTTGCACCACTCCGTCAAACATCTACGATAGGAAGATTTTTAAGTGTGCGGCCAATATTGTTTCAATCATATTTTTGCATGCTATGTATGTTAAACATCCACTTAGTCACTTTTCATCTTGCCTTAGTAGAAAATATTGAAATTGTAGCTGAATATTATAAAAACTTTATGGAAAAGAAACGTTTGAAATATAATAATATGACATGTATGGGTAAAGGGCTCAAATTTAATCAAATATGTTTGAGTAAAAGTAAAATTGTATTAAAATAGATATAACAACTCAATGAAGCCGTATTTAACTATTTTCGTTGACGATTCTTTAAATACCGTCATTTATAATGTTTAATTACGTTCGCACAAGGAAATTATCCGCAATGAGCACGTGTATATAGAGTGGTTATCATGCCCCGCTGCTAAGCAACAGCGTCAAACATTGCTGTGTAATACACGTGGCTCGTAGTATCAAATATATGTCTATATTTTTCTATGCCTTCATGTGTTGCTGTGCTCTCACTTGCACAATTTACTGCTCAAGCACCACGCTTGTAACTAAAAGGAAGTTGGAGTATACATATCTCCGCGTAGCGGCCATAAATATAGAAACGTGTTTGTGTGTAGCTTTCTTTAATCTCATTTACCCTTGCAGCGAGTGGCTGCAACAGGCCCCTGTGCGTACGCCTTGGCTGGGTAAGAATGAACGCTCGAAGCAGCGTTCAGCCGGCGTGAATCGGACTCAGTCCCACCACGTGCCAGCCTTTCTACTTCCACTCTCGAGCATCGTAATACAGCGGCTGCTTACAGTATATTCGCTGAGAGTCATGTCGCTACGGCCAACTCTTAGATGTCGCGTCAATGCCCTTTAGCTCAACCACACCAAGCGCGACGCTGCCCGCATGCGCTAATAGTAAATATTGATAAATTCGATATTTTGCGGTGAATTGCATAAAGATCATTAAATAATCAAAAGGTATATATTTTAATTAGCAAATAATAATTGAATTATGATATTATAAATTCTTTACCCCCCACCCATGATTTCGCCGCCGCACGCAGCGCAACGCGACTTCCACCATTCCCTGTGAAACCGCTCTGTCTGACACAAATCCATTCCCTTCTTTGTGGTAGGGATAGGAGTGGGGTCCTCCAACCTGGCAGCATTCTACTTACATGTCCTCTTAATTTTTTATCATAAAAACGTCTTCGTATAGTCGTTTGAGAGACCGTAGAACCGGCATTTCGTCATTGTTCTCGACCCTTCGATAGGTGCGTGAATATTTGGTACATGAGTGGGCGCGTGGGGTGTTTGATCACCCCAGTTGAATTGATGTTATAGTTTGAGAAAATATATGTAAAAAAAATTTTTTTCATATATATCATTTCTTTCGTCATTCTTTTGGCGATTTCTTGTATAAACGAAATGCATTTTGTAAAATTCTGTTAATTATAAATATTTTAAAGCAAAGTGGGCTGAAGAAACGGTATTTTTATGTTCGCAAATAATAATGGTTTTCATTTAGTAATTATCGACGAAATGAATTTAAACTTTAATACTAATAAAAGAAAGAAGTTCATAAATAATGATTGATAATTAAAATTTGAAAATTTCTATTTGTAACCTTATTAGAGAGTTTTAAAATTACACTTTTTTTCGTATATCACTTTTATGTTTTCTATGGAAATAATTTATAACTATTTATTAATTATTGTTGTAGAAAAATTTTTTATTCCATGTGCAAATCAAACACTTGAATACAATTGAAAAAATTAATAACAAATAATATTTTAAATAAATAATAAAAAAAATAAAGTAGACGAAGTTCTGCTTATTCTTCAAAGTTACTACAATTATTGCTACAGTTTTCACGAATAAATTGCATATGTTTTTGGCACATAACTCTTTGGCAATGATTGCAATGTGATTTTACTTTCGTATCGTTCTTTCTTGGACAGATACCGTAATGAGCTGCTTTCGTTAACTGATTCATTGTTTCTATTGTTGAAGATAGTATAGAGTCCATAGATAAAAAGTTGCAAATCTTTTGACGTAAACCTCGAGATAGATGTCCATGCGTAGCTCTTTTTTTCAATTGTTTTTGAATTAGACACAAACCTAGCTCTTTTAAAAATCTTGCTCGTGACATTTTATCCTCAGACTTATTAAAATAATAAATAATCAAGCCATTTAAGCAGGCGGTATTAATAAAGTGAAAGAATAATCTTAATGGATATCGTTTCGTTTGAAGTAAAGTCGAAAATCAATGCATCATCAAAATGCATTTATGAAAGGAACAAAACATTCTTTCGGGGCTTAGGAACGTATGAAACAAGAGTCATATTCGTTTTAAAACCAAACCTACTTGATCCTATTTCTCTACAAAAAATATTTGTGAAGGTTGGTGATGATTATTTTTCTTTTGACCGCAGTGTTCCAACGACTGATAGATGCGAGGTTTTCAGAATTTTCCTACGGTACTACTTAAAGAATTTTATGTAGTGCCGTGTCACAATGAAATTGATTCGGGGGCTTCACCGAACCTGAGAGGTTAGGAAATCTGTCAGTCAGTTGACTGAACAGAGTCTACCATGGCAAATATTTTAATTCCATATCGAGCAGGTTTACTGAGAATGTACTGGCGGAATGAACATCTACCACGAAATGGAACTAGCTCTTCATAAATGACAACATTTTCTCCTATTGTATAATATTTTTCACAATTATTTACGAATATTTCAAGTACTTCTCGAATTGCAGCCAACTTATCCAACTCTTGTTTCCTCTCGATCTCGGTAATCGTCGAATCTCAAACAACGTAAAATAAATTTAAATCTTTATACACTTATAGTAATTCTGAAAATATCAATTGCAAGTCCATTCTTTCCCAATAATTCATATAAATTTCTATGACTTGACTTTGTTAATTCTGATAAAATTGATAATCCTATAAATGTTTTTATCTCGTCGAAATCAATAGGCTGACAATCTCGATCTCGTTGGAAACTTTCAGAAATTTTGTTGACACGTTGTATTCTCTAATAGACCCGAGCCGGAATTTTTATATTAAGTTCATACTGAATGTACCAAATTCTTAATGATTCGATACTGAATATTTCCAAACTATTTTGAATTTATATTAAAAATACTGATGTTTGATTATTTATCTCAAATCTGTCTTAAATATCGTAAAATCATTTTTCTCTAATACCCAATAGAAATTGTAAGCGTGCTCTCCAAGCGCGCCGTTACGATACTAAAACCATAAACACGTTTCATAAGAATCTTCTATACTATACTACCATGTAAAATTCTGGTGTCTTTGTGTGAGATGGATTATTACCAGATCTACGCTCAATACCAAAATAAAAATACAGTTCAAGTTCATCAGGATTGTCCTCCCACCTTTATAAAAGGTTTGAAAGATTTACTTTCTCAATCAGGAATAACTCTTGAGAATCGACATAAATTTATTGCATTTTGGGCTGCATATTTGTATGGAAAAATTAATGGATCACCATCGCTATTTGTTGTACAAGAGGTACTTCAATTAGGACTTATAATATTCATTAATCTACGAACTTTAATTCAAATATCATGTGTTAATATGTTCTAATAATTTTGATTCAGGTGATGTCATCACATATACTCTAATAACTAAAGAACATGAAGCTCCTCGAGCAGTCATTTATTTAGATAAAAATACTATATCAACAGCGTACATAGTAGTAGATGAGAATATAATGATAGAAATAAAAAATCCATCATCAGAAAAGGTTGTAATTGAAATCATTTCTGCATACTATGTCTGGCACCGAGATTACCCACAAGCATACATGAACATTCTTCGTTATTTCGAGCACTAAATATTGGGACTTAAAATCAATATTAAAAATTCATTAATACTAAACTTCAAACAAAAACTTAAGCAGACATTGCAAGACCAGTAAGATCATTTTCGCTTTGTTGAATCATATTTTTATACTTTTTTATATTTTCATTTTTACTTTTTTATTTATTATCATAAGTTTATTGATGGAAACAATAATAAATGTGTAACTTTCAATTAATGAGAATTCATTCTTTAAGAGCCATTTTTAAGACGTGTCTTTTCAACACGTGTTTCAGGATTTTATAAATTTTAAAACAAACTTTTCTCGATAAAGTACACGCTTATACCCAGCATTTGCAGTGTAATGAGAAATAAAGTCCTTCGAAAGTCATTCCATTTATAAAAAAATCTATTTTTGAATACAAACTTTTAATCGACAAATCAGGGAACGAATAAAATGATGATTCTCCCCCGACCAGTCAATTCAAATCTTCCTTAAAAAAAACTAAGTTTTTTATAGAAAAAACGAGGAAATTATTTAGTTTAACCTTCACCGGCCCAATGACCTTGACCTTGAAATATGTGGTGCAGCTCGTTGTGCTGAACAATTATATGTATATATGTCGGGCGCGGAAAGCATAAAAAAACATAGTTTGTCTGCCAAGAGTTTTGTAGAATAATATTGGAGTTAGTAGCACACCCCGAACTGTGTATAAGGGCACAACAAATTGTTAATATCAATCAGGAGTTTTGAAGGATAATATTAGAGTGAGTAGCACCGTATGGACTTGTAAAAAATGGAAAATAAATTTGGAAAAAAAAACAACAAAAAAATTCATTTTAATACACATTTATTTTACATGTAATAAATCATTAAGCTGAAGCGGGTAAAATTGAGCGACCGTTTCAAAAAAAACTCTCGATCCGCTCCGTATAGGAATATTGACGTTTAAATAAGAATTCTGCTATGTATAGCCGGTAATTACGGCGTCTGACACCATATGTCGGGATGTTATCATGTAAATACCTCCACAATCGCTCAATGTTCCGAGTATGAGCAGCTGTAATGGGATCTACAAAATTTATCTTATGGTTTACTGTCAAATGAAGCCATCCTAGTCTTCGAAGTTGGCTGTAGCCGGGCCAGCAGTCTGACATGATTGTTGTTCCTGGACGGATATGTCGTTGTATAATTCTAATAAGGGTACGACTAGACCGGTCTGGAACCGGAAGCATGAAGCATTGATTCGTTCTGGTGTCGATACCTCCGAAAACCCATTGCCCTCCAAGCATCCGTCCCCGGTTATACTTTCGATGACCGCCAATCTTCGTCTCATCGATGTGCACTGTAGAACCGGTGCCTCCAATTCGATGAGTGGTTGATTTTACCCACTTTTGACAGATCTGATAAATAGTACAATCATAGTTATCGAAACATAATTTGATTCAATCAATAATGAAATGACAATCGCATGAAAAATTAATACCATACGACAACGTCTCAACCAATGGACTGCAGTGCTCGAAGATATGCCCAGATCTTCTTCAAGTTGTGTTTGATGTGGAGGTCGATGGCTTAAAAATATCGCAATCAGTCGACACAACGTTTGAAGGGAAAGATGGGTACCACTAAGCCATGTGCCTTCCAGAGCTGAACACATAAATTTGCACCATTCTTGACGAGCTTTTTGTTTACGGCGAACAACTCTACGTGAGCTCCGACAAATGAATTAGAGAGTTGTACGATTTAGAGTCATCATTGAACCACACTCACGACAAAGAAGTTTACCTCGAATAATTTTTAAATCAATCAAAAAATCTATTAATGTGTCGTAATTATCTACGATCCGAGAGCATTCGTATGAACGCATGTTTGCCCTATAAATGACTCGAAGTAACTAATAATGAGTAGAGAAACGATTTAAAACACGTTGAGGAATGTGCAAAAAAAAATCGATGCTAACTTAATACCGTAAATTATCGATACTGCTGAGGAATGTAAACAAAGCGACAAAAAATATCAAACATGAATAGGTGAATATACTCTTGTAGTGTTAAAGAATGTAAATAAAGCGTCAAAAAGTATAAGAAATGGAATTAATAGCATTAGAGTTATATCCATGCAAAACACAAGTTAACGTAAATACACAATTTTCAACGTAAAAAAAAATATGTGAAGGAGGCATTTCCGCGCCCAATACATATTGTAAAATATTTGTATGTCGCCATATAATGACTATTAGACTAACGACAGTTTGTTAGTTAACGACGTTTGCTTAACGATTAGATTGTTTATAGCAACGAGGAGACAGTTTGTTTATTTCCAGTTTAGGACTGAGACTAGCTAACATTAGACGTCTTGTCTTTGATTCTGTATTTGAATCTGTCTCTTTTAATAAACAAACTTTTAATATTAGTTGTTCTCATTCTATTATTTTACAATATTCTAAAAGAGAAAGCTACAATTTAACACTCCTGTTTTTATGATCGCTAGAAATTACACAAGTATGCCCTAACTCTATTTCTTTTTTAATTTAAACCATCTTCAGTATAAATTCACGATAAAACATCAGAAAACTCATATCCCGATTTTCATTCAATTTTTCTGATTATTCTGAAAATTCAGTATACTCAGTAAAAACTTATTATGAGAATTTTGACTCGAGTACACTGATGCAGCTCAAAATGAAGATATTTATGACTATTCAGTATAAATTTCATTAGAAAACTGATGTACCTATATTCACTCAATTTCTACTGAATACACTGAAAATTCAGTACACTTTAAAAATTTATTGTAAGAATTTCGACTTGGAATAACACTTATTTAAAAGGACCATTCTGACTTTACGTTGAAAATATTAACGTCAGAATGATCCATCCTATTAAAACTTATGAAATTTTCTCGAAGAATCGTAGGACTAAAGAAATGGTTTCCAATTGCATATAATAACAACAAAATCATGATAATCATTGAGTTTAACCTTCACCGGCCCAATGACCTTGACCTTGAAATATGTGAATTTTGGGGTCATTCTGAGTAAGAGGATATATATTGTAAAATAAGACTCAATAACAACTTCGGAAAATTAGTAAATAAATAAAAATGTTTATTAATGATTGACAGCAATTAATTAAAAGAAAGAATCCGTGCGGTCAACTCAAGTCACAGTCGAAAACTGGAGATAAACAAACTCTCACCTCGTAGCTATAAACAATCTAATCGTCAAGCAATCGTCGTTAACTAACAAACTGTCGTTAGTCTAATAGTCATTAAATGGCGACATACAAATATTTTACACTTCTTCCAATCTTCTAAAAACTGCCACCTGGCAATTTCTATTAGTTGGGTAAAAATATTGGATTAGGCTGAAATAAAAAAACATGAAAAATCTAAAATTTAATTTCTAATTTGAAATTATGATAATCAAAATAATAATCATTCAGCATAGATTCCAATATTGCCGCTTCTCAACTCTGTCTGCTTTAAAAATAAATAAAACAAATAATTAGGAGGGAAAAATCCTGCGGCGGGTAAAAACCTCCAAACAGACCAAAATGATCTAAATTAAACTAAAAACGTGATTCTATACATTAAAAGATTTCTTAAAAACTTATCGTCCGTTAGTCAAATTAAAAATTAAAATTTCCATCTTCAATTCCCTTTCCATCCTTCTTTGTCATCAGGAGGAACCACTGGGAAGAACCAAAAGAACCCAAAGAGTAGGAAATGCCAAGAACTGGAAGGTCATGGAACTAAACGAAATAAGAGTTCCTCACAGAATCAAAGTTCTTTAAAAATTTCATGTCTTGAAGAACAATAAACCAACAAAAATAAAGAAATACACTTATCACAATCTTTTTGATTCTTACTAATAAATTTGGACAAATATTGAAGAATAGTCTTATGCAATCGTTTAACTAAACCATTTGATTGAGAATGAAGAGGTGTGGTTTTTGTCGTCTTAATACCTAAAAAACTCAAGACCTCCTTGAAGATTTCAGATTCGAATTCTCGACCCTGATCAGAATGAATTTCAATAGGAACACCATATCTACAAAATATTTAAGTTACTAAAGCCTCAGCAATAGTAGAAGCCTGACGATAAGGAAGAGGAATCGCCTCAGGCCATCTAGTAAAATAATTTGTAACAACAGGTAAAAATTTATTTCCAGATGAGGTTTTAGTAAGAGGACCAAGAATGTCAATGGCAACCCTCTCAAAAGGAGAGCCAACATTATAAATTTGAAGTTCACCATAAGATTTTTTATGAGTACCCTTTTTAGCGAAACAAACTTTGCATTTTTTACACCAAATCTCAACATCTTGTTTAAGAGTTGCCCAGAAAAATCGTCGACGAATTTTTGAAATTGTTTTATTAATATCAAAATAACCACCAAAAGGAAAATTATGAGCCTCATGAATTATTCCATCCACTTTAGCTCGAGGAATGACAACCTGAAGAATAATATGAGAAAGATTTGGAGCTTCCCAACGTTTAACTAAAACACCATTTTTCAATTCTAAAGAATTCCAATGAAGTAAATAAATTTTAAAAGTAGAATCCAAATGTGGAACATCATTAAACTTGAGCACTTTATTATCTTTTTTGAATTTAATAATTAAACTCAAAATGTTATCATCATTTTGAAATTTGATCCAATCAGAATCATTATTAATTTTACAAATGACACGGAAAATATGCTTACTATTACACTTTTTATCAGAATCTATTTTGAGACATTTTTTACAATCACATGGACGCCGAGAAAGACCATCAGCATTGCCATGTTTATGACCTAGTCTATGTTGAACTTCGAAATCATATTGGAATGAGTTTTCAAACCAACCAGCTACTTAATCTTGAGGATTTTTGAGAGAAAGTAACCATGTCAGAAAGGCATGATCAGTTCTAACAGTGAACCTCTTGCCAAGAAGAAAATGATGAAAGTGTTCAACAGAAATAACAACAGCTGATTCTTTTCTAGTAACACAATAGTTATGTTCTCGATTATTTAAAGTCTTACTAAAGTAAGCAATAACTTTTTCTTCATAAACAGTCTCACCATTACTATTAACTGAAGTCTTTTGAGATAACACGGCACCAATGCCAACATTCGGAGCATCAGTATCAAGAATAAAAGGATAATTTGGATCAGGATAATCCGAAATTAGACCAAACGCAAAATTTGTTTCAATTTTTGAAACGTTTGAAAAGCTCAATCATTCCAAATGAAATTTTTTTTTTCCTGATTAATAAGATATAAAAGTTTTGCAATAGTAGCAAAATCTTTGACAAATGCCCTGTAATGAGAACAAAGACCTAGAAAGTTATATGTTCAGATTTACTTTTAGAACAGGCCAATTAATAATGATAAAATGTTCATTTAGACTTTCACTGAAGATCATTTACTGGATAACTATATCAACCAAATAAACTAAACAAATTTTACCGAGAGGGCCTTCTAAAACTATGTTCATAAGTTTAACGAAGGTAACAGGAGCATTACACAAACCGAAAGGAAGAACCGTAAATTGCCAAACCTCATTCCAAATACAAAAAGCAGTTTTAGATCTATCCTCCAGACAGGGTTTGGCATTAATATTTTTGTTTGTAGTATTATAGGGCAAAATTATCAATTACCTCTGTAATGGATAATTTAGAAAAAAAAATATCAATTACTGAATAATCATTAATATCGAAAATAAAATTATTAATTACAGTATTAATTGATAATTTTATTTTTAAAATTATCAATTGATAATGTAATTTGTAATTTTATAGATCAAATTACAAATTAACGAAGTAATTTGTAATTTTATAGATCAAATTACAAATTACTTTTGTAATTGATAATATTTCTGGTGAAATTACAAATTACAGGAGTAATTTGAAATTTCTTTTGCCAAATTACTAAATACAAAAGTAATTTGTAATTTAATAATTTAAATTTCTAAATTAATAATTAGTAATTTTACTAAGAATGAAGTGAAATTTTTATTTATTGTGTGATAAAAGCATCACGTTCTCATAATAAGACAAAAAAAATGTTTTAATATGTATATTAACGATTCAACTCATGGTTCAATAATTAATTATGTGTTTTAAAGTTCACACATATATTTCGACCATAACACATGTGTTTATAACAACTTATTTATGTTTTAACGTTGAATCATGCAATTAAACGTTCTAACTTATGTTTTAATGATTAAATATATGTTCTAACGAACTTATTTATGTTCGAATAGTCGAATATGTATTCTAATGTTCCGGTTTATGTTCTAGTAATGGAGAATGCATTCTCAGAATTTTTTGTAATGTTCTAATCGTCCAATTTTCGTTCAAATGTTCTAAATTATGTTCTAATGAACAAGAACATGTTTCAACATTACATTATGTCTTCTAACATTTCCACTTTCGTTCTAATAATTAAATATGTGTTCTAATGAACTTATTTATGTTCAAATGGACGAATATGGGTTCTAATGTTCCAGATCATATTCCAATAAACTAGAATATGTTCCAATGTTATATTATGTGTTTTAACGTTTCCACTTACGTTCTAATAATCAAATATGTGTTCTTACTCTCTCGTGTACGTTATGATAATCAAAGATATTTGCTCATGCTGTATAAAAAGTGAGCTATGCTTGAACTCGAACGTAACTTCTCTTTTCTATATAATTTTTAGATGGATTATTGTAGTAAGTCAAACAGCCCTTTTTGTAGTCTTAAATGGTTAATAAACTTTTAATTAAAGTAGAACAAATGTCATTAAATAGCTTATACTCATCTATGCTTATTGGAAGAGTAGAATTTTACTGAGAAAAACAGAAATAGAATAGTTTCATCGATTTAGCTATCACTCGAGTCGCTGCTGACCTAAAGTGACTTTTTGAAACGTTACGGTTTTTTTCTTGAGTACAAAACAAAATGTTGACTTCTCAGGCCACCAGATGATTACCTGAGTAGCGTTGTTGGCTATTGCAATCATCGGTAGCGAACCTTACTAGTAGAAGTCAACCTCAGACCATGAAAGTAATGTGAGCTCATGGTAAAGTTATAGGGTGACTATCTAAGTTGCTTTTTGAACTACTGTGGTGTCTATAGTGGAACTTTTTTTCTATCATAAGCTTTAAGAAAAGCAAAAATGAATCAGATCATCTTACCAAAAGTGGATTGTTTAAAATTTCTTGAGTTTTAAGCAAATGTTGGCAGTTGGTCAGCCAATATTCACTAGGAATGCCTTGGTTGCATCTTTGCAGATGATGAATAACTCTTTAGGATGAAATGTTCGTTCCAGGATGACCAAATGTAGACTCCTGATGGTTAAGTTGGAGGGTGATAATACCGAATGCACAAAATCAACACCAAATATTATCAATTGTCGTGACAAAGTACTTTTTCAATTCGATACATCTACAAACCAATGAATAGCTTGAACGATCAACGAAGACTAACTAGTCCATTGGCTTTAGATAGAAGCCCGTATACATTTGGGTGTCCACTCGACTTTCCAACGGGATTTTATAGTTTTTTAGGTAGGGATCACGAGTTTCAAGTTTATTTTTCAATATTTGTGGTCAATTTTTGAAATCGAAATAAAATGTATTGTTAATCCTCCTGTAACATTATTGAATATAATTTAACACAGAAAAAATTATTTTGGAGTATTTTTCAATTATTTTCTGAATATTCAATAATCTTCATAAAGAAATAACAAATCATGAAACTTACTGTTATGAAAATAATTATTTAAACAGTAATAGACTTCTTTGTATAATATCAAAACAGATTTATTCATAGTTACTCACTTCTACCAAAATCTTGTAAATACTTTAATGGGTTTGCTTCAATTGCTCTTAATTTAGTTTTTATTCTGCTTGTATATGACGAACCCGTCAAAAAATGAAGTGCTGATCGAGTAAATTCATGGTGCAATGTTCATTCATAATTATCTTCCTCCAAAGACGTAATTTTTCTAAAAAGATTTTTAATGCTGAGCTCTTCATGGTATACAAGATTCCACATCGTATCATAATCGTTCGTTAAAAATAAAATTATCAATTAATACTGTAATTAATAATTTTATTTTCGATATCATCTATTACAGAAGTAATTGATAATTTCTCTTTTCTGATTAACAATTTCCCAGTAATTGAGTAATGTGTAATTGAAAATACTCTTTTTGACGATCCCTGCCTCCGGAGCAACTTCAACTTGCCAATATCCACTTTTTAAATCAACGGTAGAAAACCATTGAGCACCAAAAACCATATTCAATATTTCTTCTTGATGAGGAATTGGTGTTGAATCCTTAACTGTGACATCGTTTAATTGACGATAGTCAACACAAAATCTAATTTCATTACCTTCTTTTGGAACAAGAACAACAGGAGAAGCCCAAGGACCATTACAAGGTTCTATTGCATTCTGTTGTTTCATTTCCTCCATAACTGAATCAACTTTATCCCTATAATGTAAAGGAATACGACGAGGAGCCTGTTTAATAGGAAGTGCATTTCCAACATTAATTTTATGTTGTAAAATTTTGCACTTTCCTAAATCGAAAGAATTTTTCGCACAAATATCTATATTTTTCAATGAAAGTTCTTCAAATCGAAATTTATCATTGACATCCAAGAATTTTAAAGATCTTTCAAACAAATCTAAAACAAATTCTAGAAGTTTATTCAAAGAAAAACTAATTTTATTAATTGAAACAACTTTATTACTTTCTGAGAATTTTTTATCAAGAAGATCTTCGAAATCAGTAAATAAACCAGACTTGATTAAGAAATCTAATCCTAGAATACATTCTTCTTCAATTTTAGCAAAAACAACCTCTAAATTAACCTTAATATTGGAAATCTTTATTTCTACAGTCTCGATAAAATCAATATCAAATTTATCACCTGAAACTGTAAAAATAGAATAAGAAATAGAAGAATTATTCAAAACAGTTACCATCCCTTTAAACAAAGAAGTATTAACAACCGTCATATCAGCAGCAGTATCAACTGTCATAATAAATTTTCTGCCATTAACTTCTCCTCTAGAAGAATAAGAAAAATTAATTAAATTAATTATTAGTTTTGACGAAATTTTTTTTTGGATGAACCTTCACCAGTAGACTCATAAGAATTACGAATATTTGATAAACTAGTTCGAACAGCTTGAAGAACTTGACAATTCTTCTTGGAATGTCCCTTTTCACCACAAATCCAACATTGGAAAATTTGCGAAGAATTTTAATTTTGGGAATTTGACCTAAAATTTCCTTTAAACGAATTATTTTCATCATCTTTTTTAAAATTACTTCTAAAATTATCATTTTTACTAAAAGTATTATCATTCTTATTATTAAATTTATTTTTATTCTGACCTCCAAAGGTCAAATCTTCAATCGACTCAAGCTCTATAGCTCTTTGAGTTGCTAATTGAAGAGACTCAATTCTCTCTAAACGAAGAGAAAATTGTAACTTTAATTTTTTTAATCCAGAAATGAATTGCAAACCAACAATTCTATCTCTCTCTTCAAAAGAGACCGAAGGATACGCAAGCCTATCCAAATCATTTGAAAAGTCTGTTAAATTTCAATTTTCAGACTGTTTTCTAGCCTAAAAACGACTCAAATGAGCTCGAGAGAATTGAGCTTCACCAAAACAATCTTCCCAAATTTTCTTCAATTTTTCAAAATTTTCTAAAGTGACTTGAGCTTTGTCCTTCAAACAGGACACTAAAATCGATGCTTTAACTTCATTTGTCCACTTATGCAGACGAACGATTGTCTCAAATTGACGAGAATAAGATTCCCACGTCTGAGAACCATCAAATTTTCCCGGTTTTGCAAAAGCTGAAGAACCATTATTAACTGAAGAAGTCGAGACCGATTCAACCAAATTATTAGAATTATTCTCTAAATTATGAATTTGCAAATTATTATTATTATTATTATTATTATTATTTTCATCTTGCGATTCGTCAGAGGTGTCTGGCCAGGGATCCCAGGGCTCCGACCCACCTGGGGCCTGACCAGACGGAATTATCCTGCAGGCACCTGACTCCCTCAGGTTTGAGGGTGAGCCGGGGCTGCAGCCGTTCAGTCATTTGTTACAGTCGTCTCAGGATTCGGAGAGAACCAAGGACGACCGCTTTCTGCATACGAGCCGCGAGAATCTCAGCCGGACTACGGCAGACTGGTATTGTTCGAAGCTCTGTCAGAAAGCGGTCCCTCATCCCTCCGAGGGCGCCAATCACCAGGACTATCACGTGCGCTGTGTATTCGTGATAGACATTTCTCATGACCTCCATGAGCTCTCTGTAGCGTTCTTGTTTACTCTCTTCTTTTGCACGTATATTTGTCTCGGCCGGGGCTCAAAACTCAATGTAATATACGTGCTTGGTGGTATGGTCGAAAAGAGTAATATCCGGCTTATTGTGTTCAATGCGTTGAGGCGTAGAGAGCGAGTAATTCCAAAGAATTTTTGCTCTCCCGTTCTCAACGACTGACTCAATTTCACCGGGCACATAGGGCAGCACTGGTGTCTCGTCTATTCCATAACAGTGCCGAAGATGGTAATACAGCACTCTTAGGGCGGCGTTATGCCGGTGAATGTAGGCTGAAGGCGCTAATATCGGACAAGCCGATAATACATGAAATAGCGTCTCATCTACATCACCGTGGCAAACTCGGCATCTTGTGTCCTCGAGTTGCTCGTGCATAACACCACGCCGATAGGCGAGGGTGAAAAATACACCATCTTGGCAGGCTATAATGAATCCTCCGGTCTCAGAGAACAAGCCAGCTCACTTAAGGTATTGAAAAGTCAGCTGGTGCGACAAGTCCTGTGTCTTCGAGATGCCGGTAAAACACACCATGAAAGCAGTTTTAACTGCTCGGTTGTTTTTACATTGACCTTTCGCTGCCCTCTGGTCAATTGCAAAAGCTTCAGACCGTCTGGGCTGCTAGGGTCGAAAACTGAGCCGAGGTTCTGCGCTGCCTGATATGCTGCTCTATATAAGAATGCATCCCTTCCCAATAGTTCAAAGCTGTTCACGAACTTAAGAAGAGGATCAGAGCTCTCATAGATGTCATAAGCCAGGCCTATCACTAACCTGTCATGTAGACACTTCAAACTTAGTAGTCCACGCCCTCCCAGATCACGGGGAAAGTATAGGCATTGGACAGAAGATCGATGTAACGTCATAACTTTCCTCGTGATAATGTCCAGATCTTTAAGCTCTTTTCGGAGCCATTTAAGAACTTCGAATGAGTATAGCAAGACTGGGGCAGCGAGCATATTCGTGGCTTTGACTTTGTTAGGGTCTGATAATTCAGAGCCCCATATTCTCCTAAGTCGCCACTTGTACCCACTGCGGAGAGTATCTTTGATGACAGACACGTCCTGTAAAGGAGCTTGTGCCTGTCTAAGATATCGGTATGACTCTCCAGCATCCAGATGTTTTATGATGCTCCCGTCTGTAAGCTCGACATTATCACTCCAGGTCGGAGATCTTCCTTTTACTAAGTGGGCAACTGCGCACTTGTCCAACCCAAACTTCATGCCGATTCCACTGGTATACTCGGAAACAACCTCTAGGGCTGTTCGGAGTCTCTCAGGACTTGCCGCGTACACTTTCAAGTCATGTATATAAAATAGATGTGTGACTTTGTGTATGCGGTTGGAGACTCGTCCGGCTTTATATCCAGGCGTTCGGCATAGAGTGACAGATAATGGCAGCAGTGAGATGCAAAATAGAAGAGGACTGAGCGTATCTCTCTGGTAAACGCCTCTCTTAAATGGCACTGCTCTGGTAGACACTCTTGTTTCACCAGATCTTACGGTGAAACGTGTCCTCCAGAGCGGCATCAGATGTTCAACTTCAAAGATTAAAAGTTGGAAGTTTTCTTTTCCTGTACTGGTCTTTGCACCAGGAGTAGCCTGATTTTTTTGAGTAGTCTGAGTTTCATTGTGTTGGCGTCAGCCACACAGACACAAGCGAGTTCGTGTATGGATCTTGTGTGTGCGTCTGTCCATGAGGCCGTGAGGCGTCGAAGCCGACATCATTCGCGCCTTTTGTAAGAAGATGCTGATGCGGACCAACATGAGCTTCCTGAGGATATCTTCTAAGAGGTAGACTGCCTGATGAATTCATAATCATCACTATAGATGATTAACTGGTGAATTAGTCCATGTGTGGGGAGTTGTCTGGGTTTTCACTAGAGAATTCGACTGCGTGAGCTTTCTGCTAGTACACACGTACCGAGTTGACTGTTACAACGAGTTGTCTGTGGGTTGGCATCGTCCGATGATGCCCAAGAGTCGTCCGAGTACGAGCTACGTACGAATACTCGCAGTAACCGGTGAATACAGAAGACTACAGTCCGTGTTTCTCGAAAACTCTGCGTTCTCGAAGCTTCTGGGCCCTTCGAGAAGGGATATATACGTCTAGGAATTAATTAGAGTTGTCTAATTGACGAAACATGAGTTGGCAGGAGAGACCTTGAGTCATCTAATTATTCGGTGGGGAGAAAAATGTTAGGCCGTCGATAGAGTACCTTAGACCAAGTCAGAACGAAATTATAAGAGAAAATATGGCTGGAGTTGAAGATAAATATTGGAAAATGTGTTAAGTTACTTTTAGTAATAAATCAATAATATTTAAACTTACGTATCAGTTGAAACTTTTCAAAAACCATAAGTGACGTCAATGTCCAAATGTTAAGACCACTGAACACCACATGTTAAATAAAAGAGCCTCTATATAAGTGAAGTGATGAGTGGAGATGTAAAAGGACTAAGCAACTTAGATATAAAAATTTGAGAGACCAGATCATTTTGTACTCTGTTAGAACACACATCTTTTATGCTAAAGAAGCGAGTACCTATATAATATAAAATTAAATATTGAATATTCCTTATTTGATTTTACATGAATCCAATTCCCCGCTCCTTGAGTTGGATGCTTTAGCGTCTTCTAGTGTTCGAATCACGCAACCCACCTCAGGACATAACAGTGAAGTTGAGATGTGAAATTGTCGGCAATAAAGATTCCATTCAAAATCGTACATTCGCCTACATTTGAGGCTGTATGCTAGATAGCAATTTCGATTATCCAATTGATTTTTTTAATAAAAAAATTAAAAAGAAAATTGGATAATTATGAATTGATTTGCCGCACTTTAATTCCAAGATGGCCGCTACAAGGTTATGAAAAGAAATCGTGAATTATTTATTTTCTATCTAATTTCAGCTCCTAAATGTTGTCCAGCGCACTTCTTGCAAGCATTAAAGAAAATTATTTCAGGTGATAAAATTGTATAATTACGAAGAAATTAGAAACCTACGATTTAGGATGATTATCATTGGAAATTTGTTCAAATAATTCCGACAGACAGCAGCACCATGATCATATAGCGTAATCGGTTTCTGCTCAAAGGCGCTCAGAACAGAACCGAATATGGCCGAATGCGTATGAAAAATCCCGAACGTATAAATAGTTCTATTTGAAATCAACTGTCAGTATAACTAGCCTACTCTTTTTGTGAATTTAAATTTATTTATATTAAAAAAAAATTAATTCATTAAATGGATTTGAAATGGAATTACTGTTATCACCATAATCTGAAGATGATGATGAAGATAATTTATTATTTATTCCGTTCGGGTATATTCGCTGCTGTTCGGCCATATTCGATTCTGCTCTGAGCGTCTTCGAGCAGAGACCGAATACGCTAACAGTTGACCCCAGTCATCCATATTGAAAAAATGCTCAATGCGTATCCAGAACTGATGGTGACCTGCATTTTGGTGAGTAATTTGTGTATATGTGTGTACGGGTAATATATGTATGTGATGTAAACATAGTGTGTCACTTTATAATGCTCTACACTTTGATAACTATTGCACTTCATATGACTATAAGTAATGATACTCATTGAAAATTAATTAATGTAATACTAGAAGATAATTTAAAATACACATATTAATCCATTATTATCATTTCTATCAAGTACAAATGTTAACAAGGAAGCTCAATTCCAAATCGGCGTATCCAAGCATGTAGTGTAGAAACAAAATACACATAATTTCTAGATATGCTGGCCATGTGGTTAGAGCATCCCGAGTCAAAATTTTTATAATAACTTTATATTGAGTATACTGAATTCATATAGAATCCATATTGAGTACTCTAAAACAATACTGATTTCATATTGAATGTATTAATTTTTTAATTTCTATGCTGATTCTATATTGAACATCTTGAAATCATTATTATTTTGTACTGTCTATTCTGCCATCAATATGTTCAGTATAAAATTAGAATAAATTTTAAAAATCAGTATTCTAAATTTTTATTAAATGCTCGGAAATCTTTCTATCATTCTATTGAATCTACTGATACGTTCTCTATTACACTGATTTTGTACTGATTTTTCTGACATCAATGTAAAATCAGAGCATCTTATTTAAACGAGTATTCTAAATTTCTATTGAACGTTCTGAAATTATTCTTATATGATATTGAACCTACTGAAATATTTTTAATTTTACTGATTATTATTCTGACATCAATTTAATCAGTATAGAATCAGAACATTGTTGGAATGAGTATTCTAAATTTTTATTGAACGTTCGGAAAGTTTTTTTAATAAGTAGGAAGTGAATAGCCTGTAATGGTTATTTTAAACAAATTAAAATTTGCATATCGCTTTCGATTAATAAGTATAAGAGTTTATTGGAATATAGTTGTTTTTTCCAAAGATTTCTAACTGTGAAATTGTTATTTCCAAAGAAAAATTGACCCCCATGGAACAAAATATACAAAAATTTATATTTGCGAATATATATTTTTATTTATATAAGAATTGGCCGATCGAAAATATATTTAAATTATATTAAAATATAACCGGATGTATTAAAACTACATTCACAATATATTTTCGGATATAAATAATCGGCCAATTCTCATATAAATGAAAATATATTCTCCAAAATAAAAATTATTTATATATTGTTCCGTGGGGGGGATAAATAATATATATTTAATTTCTTATAAATTATAAAAATGTATAATGTATGTTTATGTGTTTTTTAATAAATAATATATAGAAAATAATTATTGTTCTTATTACAGTAAAATCCAAAATAAGGTTGGTTACTATAGTAACCAACCTCTTCTATTTAATATTTATTTTATACTGAATCTACGAAATTTATACTGATTTTTTACTGAATGTATTAAATATGAATCCGGATATTCAGAAGTGTCAGTATATATTCAGTATTTGAAAATTGATTTTGAATACTTAATCTATACTGATACAGCTGAAAACGGAGTTATTCATAAGTCTTCAGTAAAAATTCAGTATTACTTTAACTCTAAAACCCCTATCCTTACTTTTATTGAATTTGTACTGATTATACTGAAAATTCAGTATAGTCAGTATAAAGTTATTATAAAAATTTTGACTCGGGATCAGAGTTCTATTTTGCCGGGCAGGGTTCGATCCCAGTCATAACCACTTTTTTTGTCTGCTTTATTCGTTAGAGTAGCACGTAATTATGATATTGACATGCCATAATTAATTCTTTATAAAGATTTGATTTTTTTCTCTCTTTACTTGTTGAATTTATTGACGCTAAGTCAGAAAATATTTGAACATGGCCATGAACCTTTTTTTGTACAGATACATTGATGAAAGCCTGTGTTTAACAACTTATACATCTTTACATGTATTAATAATGTTATGTTATCAAAAAGTTAATCATATTATTATTAACTTATTCGGCCAAGTCGTCTGAAATTTTTTTTTACTAACTACTTTTTTAAATTAAGTGAAAATGAGTTGAAAAAAAATTTTAAAGGAAATTTTTAAGAACAAAATTACTTTTTAAGGTATTTAAAGGAAATTCGATAAAGTATTTTTTTACACTATTCATCGGAATTAAAACAAAATGACTTAATTTATGGATGATATTGCATTTCGTTTGATTTCAATTCTTGATAAATGGCAATTTTATCATTTGCAAAGTCATTTAGGACGTGTACGAGGCGCGAAGTTTCACTAACATTCGAAGATGGCAGTGTTGGGAGGTATTGATTTATTAAATATCTATACTGCAAATGTAATAAAAAAATTTGTATTTGTGAATACGAGTATTTAGTAACAATTCGCAAAGTAAAAAGTGAAGGAGTGTACAGCGCACAAGATTATACATATAGTTACAATACTTCAGGATTCATCCATAAATGTGAAGAAACACTTTTGATAAAAGCAATAGAAATTGAAAAGTTAATTTCACCATGCATTCAAATAAACATTGATAAGAATATGTATTACACAAGTCCAATAAATATAAAAGAACTAGAATAAACGATTGTTGTAATCATAATTGTATTAACATAAAGA
Source organism: Chelonus insularis (assembly GCF_013357705.1). NCBI lineage: Eukaryota > Metazoa > Arthropoda > Insecta > Hymenoptera > Braconidae > Chelonus > Chelonus insularis. Next base: position 77,506 of record NW_023276778.1, read on the forward strand.
AAAAGTAATTTTAAAGCATATATTGTTAATGAAGTAGTTTATTAAATAAGTATTATATAATATTATAATTATTAGAAATTATTCAGTAGAATAATTCAAAAACTTTTTCTTATTCTGTGCAGAAAATACTGATATGAAAATAATCAGTATTTTACAAAAATTCCGAAATATTTCCTATATCAATGAGTACGGTGTTGGAAAATTCAATAAAAATTTAGAATACTTGGTTAAACAGGTTATTTTTATTTTGTGCTGACTGTATTGAAGAAAATAATCAGTATAAAATCAGAATAACCCAAAATTTGTAAATAATACGGATTCTATATGACATAATTGAGTTTTTTCAACGGGTAATTTTTTTTCACTGGAATAAAGTTACAAACCATGTAAAATATATAGGAACCTGCACCGTTTGTTCATAGAAATTAAATTTGTTGTAAGGGAGCAGAAATTTAATCTTACGATAGAATTTAAACTAATTTCTATCATCATTAATACCTGCGTGTATATATTTTTTTTTTATTCTATCACCTAGCAATAGGTTCCTGGAATTAGGTTATTTGTTGGTGAAGTCACGGAAATCTGCTAGTACTCCTTTAAATTTGAAAGACGACAACTTCCATTCTATCGGTATTACAGTTTTCTAATCGGTCGATAATGCCAATAAATTTGCGTGGTAATCAGAAGAAATGGCTGCCACAGTAAATTATTTTTTTAACTTTTTGGGATTAAATATCTCAAAAATAAAATTGAATATGAAAAAAGTGAGGTAACGTAAATATTCCTTAAAACATAAGAAAAAAATTTTCTCCCGTCAAGTATGCCTGATTTTTGCTTTATTTACGAGATATCACAGAAAATATGTGAATTTATCGGAAAAATCAATTTTTAAACTAAAAAAAAAATATGACACAGTTGGCATTTTCGACTGAAAATAGGTTGATTGAATTCAGCGCATTTACACTCTAAAATATGCCTGGTTTCGACATGTGCCATGGAATTTTGTATTTAAAATGCACATTGACTGGACTATAATGTGGGCCTAATATGGTATCTTATTCGGTGTCGAACTTAAATAAAGAAAATTTGAATTGGGTGCAAACTCTCTCCCTAAAATAAATTCTGTTAGGGTTCTCTCGTAGAAGTTAAGTGAAAATGTTATTGACCGAAATTTGATTATGCTTTATAGATTCTGCTTGAAATGAAAGTTTAGAATAGAAGTAATCATTAAAAATCATATTAATACGGATAGCAGAATTCTAATCCTAGCTATCCTTTACTTTTTCACGGTCTTTTTTTTTAGTTGATGAGAACAACAACGAATTCCACTAAATAATTACTTTTCATTAACATGAATATGAAAACATTCAAAATTGCTAAATCGAACCGAGTATTAGCTCATGAAGATATGTAATAAGACATATTCATTACTATTTTTTTCCATATCTTGATACATAACTCTGAGCTTTGCTTTACTTCGAGTCGATGATATTATTTTCTCTTTAAAAGCATTAAAAATATCAATGTATTAACTTTTCACCAGTGCAATAACCTATGAAATAATTAATGTTTCTCTCACACTATAAAAAAGTGTGATTGATCTTGTGTTTGTCTTCCCATTGTTTTATATAAGAAAGTATTTGTATTTTTTTTATTGAAGAATACTTGATAAAAAACATAACATTTATGATGACCAAGTGATGTAGATTAGTAATATCTCATAAAGAAAATATTTGTGACTAAACGACGGCATATTTTTAAAATTTTAGTGTGAATAACGTAAATTATTAGCAAATAAAGTGAATGTTACCTTATATGTTAGATAAAATTTTCTAAACAATAAATGTAAAGATAAAATTTCGAAGCAACAAAATGTAAATTTACTCAATTTATTTCATAGGAAGATGGAGTATTCCAGACTTTAAAAAAGTCTAAAAAATCGTTTTATCGGGTGAAAGTCTAAAAAATTAATCGTGAAATTATCATCTTACATTTCATTTCCGATAAATTTGTCAGCGTAAAAAATGGGATTCATTTTGAAATAATCAAAACAGTAATATATAAAATATTCATTATAAACTCGGTTCAAGCATAGTATTTTTTGACTTCTTATTTAAGTCAGTAATTACTCGAATCAAAGAATACGTTTGTGTTTCAAGAAAATCAGCGAAATTATAATAAAATTTACTTGAACAGGGAATTGAAATATATTTTAACTACAAATGTGTTTAATCTGTGAAAAAATAAGGATGAAATAGAAGGCATTTCTTATGAGTTGCAGTTTGACCAACTTAAAATAACTGTTATTTCTCCCGAAATAATTTTTACTTTACTCTCGATTTATTTTTGGTCTCCCGATCTAGACTTATTCTCACTCAATGTTATGTATGTAATTACTCTTCAAATCTACAGAGTGAACGTAGTATTCTATTGCTCCGTAATACGATAATCATAATCAAAGAAAGCATAGATAATCAGATATTATAGAATTTTTATGACATAATACATGATTGCCGTAAGTACACTATGAATATGTAAAAATATGTATTTGTAATTTTATGACTCGATATCTCATATAGCTTTGTATATACTCATGAGAAGAAATTAGAATAATTTTTTGTTATGAACAAAATTTAGTCACTGTAGTTATTGATATACGCTTATAATATAGAAAAAATAAAAAAAAAACTACATTTTAAGTAAAAAAATTACGACTCAATATATCTCGCATTTGAATTAAAGTATACTTTAAATTTACTTACGTTAGCGAAGCATAGAATTTTTCATATCAGAATATTATTTATGGGAAACATAATTTTACCTACCTGAAGTACTTTTTGTTTCGTTTATAGTAGTTCTTGTCTCAACTTTTGTTGTTTTTGTCTTCATTACAATTTTTGTTTAATTTCATTAGAATGTGAATCGAATGTCTCTTTCTGATTTTTTCACATGTTAAGACATTTCTAAAAAAACTTTTAAACAGGTTCTAGTTCATCGTAAAATATTGAGATGATTGATTTGGTAGCGCATATTTGTATGAATTGATTGTTATTTAAAGCTTAATAAACATTAGACATTATTATTTATTCTTACAATTTAAATAAACTTATTTAAATACTAAATGAAATTCACAAAAGCATCCTAAAAAAGATTCATAGTTATTCAATTGTAATATTTTCGCTGAGCAATCAACACATTTCTATGAGAAATCGAAACTTATGTATGAAAATCATGAGTCATTTACGAATAATAAAGATGTTATGATAATATTAAACACTATGCTTGCTACCCAATAGTTTTTACAGAATATTTGTTCCCTTCGTTATCCTTTGAGCAATGTCTATCAGTTTCTCTGTCAGTAGAAGCAACGAAATTATAATTTCTATGGAAGTATATACATTCACAAATACTATGATGGGTCTCGGTTTTACCTATTATCAGTTTGCCGTCATGCTAATGGATTTCTCAACCACAGCACTATCATAAATGTCGAATTATCTATGTTAAACTTTAAACATTGAAATTGCAAAGTGAAACATACATCACATTAAAATGTCATTACTGATTCATGATTCCTATGTATATTATATATACGTTAATTCCAGAATTAGAAAATATTTTTATTGCAACAATATGCTTTCTTCTATTATCTCACAACCGATGTTTTTTTACAAATAATTTAATTTTGCTTCATCATAAATTTTTCTTATTACATTATAAGATAAAATATGTGACTTCCTAAATTCCTGATATTTTTAAACCATTATTTATTCACTTCGTCATTCCTAGAACACTGAAGATTACACAATGATTTACTTAGATTGACAACTTAACTACTGAGTCCAATGTCATATCTGTATAAGACTTTTAATAAAAAATTCACATCTTTATAACTTAAATTAGATACTAACTATCTTATACCAAAATTAGCTCAAAACATAGAATATATGTTACAATCACATTACATTTTCAAGAGTTCATCGATTTTTAATAATAAATAATTATTTACAATCAAATCATAAAAATGTCTTCTAAATACTTGAACTCGATGTATTATTAGTTTGAACATAATGGCTTTTCATATATAAGTGGCTGTGAAGATGCGTTGTTAAAAGTGGCTGCATCGTTTTAATAGAAGCTGATTTATTCCAATTACACCCATTACTTGAATAACTTATTTTGACGTCAGGGCTTTCCCGATGAGCATGAGGAGATGGGTAAGAATGTGTCTCAATGTCAACATCTACATCTTCATCATTGTCAACATTGTCATTTTCATGCTCATCTTCACTAGAGCTAAATTTTCTTGATTTGGCTAATCTTTTATCTTTAATATGCATCTGCTGATCGTCTGGAGCAAGAAGACTTGCTACGTCGAACTGTCTCTTACGTGATGGTTGATAAGTTGTTTGTAATACTGGATTCCTTTGAAAATGGTTATGAGGATTTGAATTGAGTTGGTTCTGGGGTATTTGTTGGAGCATTTTGTTGTGATCAGAGCTACTTTGTATCTGTGGAAGATAGGGATTTTGATGACTATGAGAGCACCAAATACCATTTAACGATGATGATGTATTTGACTGACTGACTACTGAATTCGATAACGGTGGAGTAGATGGTAAAGGTGGTGGACTGGGACTATCAGGTTCTTCATCTACTGCTAAACCCATATGTCGTCTAACTTTCCTTTGAGCTTTACGTCGCCGGAAATCCCCACGTCGAAAATCCTCCATGTTAGCCGGATGAATAGCCCAGTAATGCCCTTTACCGTTCGCACTCCTCCCCGACTTGACAAAACAGTCGTTCAATGACAAATTGTGTCTAATTGAGTTTCGCCAACCTGGTCCACGACTCCTGAAATACGGATAATGTTCAAGTATATGTTGATAAATATCCGATAGAACAAGTTTTTTTTCTGGAGATGAAAGGATTGCCATTGCAATGAGTCCAATATAACTATGTTGTGGTTTTGGCTCTTCAGGAATTCGTTGATGATGTGGATGGAGTAACGCCATTGATAATGCCAGTCTGTTAGGATAACTTGTAGCTGCAGCTACTGCTGCAGCAGTTGGATAGAGTGGGAGAGGCGCTGGAAAATTCGAAGAAATAGTAAGATGTGATCCCGACGATCCAGAGTTAGAATGATTGAGTCCGGGATGCTGAGGATGTAACTGCTGGGCTAAACGTAAACGTTCTGCCATAGCATAATGGTATAGTTGTAATCTGTAGTGTTCAAGTCCTGGTAAAAATCCTGCCATTGGACTTCCAATATTCAAATCTACAGTTAACGATTCCTTTGTTGGTGGAGGACTATCGTTACTACACATTATGATTTATTAATTATGACACTGTAGTATCGACGTTAATGATTAATGCATAACTCTCACATATTTTTAACCACGTTGAATATTAATTATTATGAAGAAAAAGAATGTTATCGTTTTTATACTAAAACGTTGAAAAATTTCTTTCTTATAATATTTTAATAACAAAAAAGTGTATTGTACTTGTTGCACCTAAGTTTTATATAATATGTTACGCAAGCTTATTCGCGGTAAATGAACGACTGGATATGATTTATGTCTCGGTTGGTGCACAACCGAATATTCCCTTCCTCTCTAAACTCCTATGGTTGGAGGATTTGTCCCGCCCGTTTTCTCCGATGCCCAGAGAACACTTAAACTTTACTAATGTAGAATGCTAAACCAATCGCCAACATGGTAGGCGTGGTCTCTACGAGAAATTCTGAACCCGCCTGCATCACTGAGATATTGATCTCGAATTCTACGCTACAGTACATACAATGTGGGTGGTAACATTTATCCGTTATTACACTGGACTCGATTTCATCTAAGCATGTTTGAAACAATGATGAAAAGATATCAACATGATGGAGTTGTCGTCTGGTTAGATGTTAAATTGGATATTCTCTAACTAAACTTCAGAAATCGTATTCTTCTTTGAAAAAGACACGTAATAAGATTATTTGATTGACGCTTTATAATACTTAATCTTTATCATAACATATATTACATTAAAATAAATGCCCAAAAAAACTTTTCTCTCTACTTTATCACAATTACAACTGAATTTTTATTGACCACATTATGAAAAAATATAGTTTTTTGAAGAAGCGTATAAATTTTATTATTTTCAAGTAAGGAGATTTGTTGTTCTTCTTTAATAAAATTTTTGGTACATTAGTGGACTTAAAAAACATATATCCTTAAATTATTGTATTGTATACGGAAACTTAAAGTTCCCTTATGAAGCATTAATTGTGTTCGTAACAAATATTCATAATCAGAATGATTTCATGTATAATCATTGATCTATAATAAATTCGATTATCACTCAATATTAACTATCTATACAACTGTTAGTCTAAACTTCATTATTACTTATATGCATTCTATAAGAACAAAGCAAAAAGAATCATCATGGAATTGTCATTGTATTTCTACTGTTTTTCAAATTAACACTGCATATCTCGATCATAACTAATTGTAAGTTACTCATTTTGTATTCTCATGACATTGTGATTGTATGATTTGGTAGCGATTCACATGATATTGTGTACAGAAAATGAATCATATAATTGTCTCATAAATATTTTTTATGTAAACATTATACTTCATATATTCTGTGAATCAAAACTTAGTGGGAAACGTTAATTCATAACGATGTCATTAAACTCATAAGAAGTACAAAGTTAACCTTCAACGTGTACAATCATTAACACCTCAAATTTACAAACATATGTATATGTCATATCACATCACTTACATCAATATAATATTGGCGTTAAATCAGAATGAATGCAAATGAACATAAAACATGTTTTTTTTAAAAATATATTTCATCTATATATGTACGTAAATAAATAAAAGTATACATAAGGAACAACACAAAAAGTACCTCCAGAATATCAGATACACTGAGAAAAAATTCTTATAATTTTTATGATAAATTTAAGAAAAAATTACGGTGCTTTCTCGTAATGCGGACATAAGTGACAGGCAAAGGAAAAAGTACTATAAGCCCACGAAAAAAATACGCTGTGGCACCGTAAAATTTACTTCCACGGCAAAAAGTAAAAATTTCGTTGTGGCACCGTAAAATTTCAGTCTACAGTACAAGTAAAAAATTCGGTGTGGTACCGTAAAATTTATGTTGCTTATTTTTTTTTTTTTATTAATAAATATTTTTATAAAAAAAAGATCAATAAAGTAGTCATAAAAAAGTTAGGAATGAAAATTGAATCAATAATGTCTAATAATTTTTTTGTTACATTTTTATCTTTTAATTAGAAATTTTTTTTCATACATTTTTTACAAACATAAATACGTCTAAAAAATCTTAATTACTATATCTTAATTATTAATCGTTTTTTATTTGGGGTTTCTACAATACTTGTTTGATGAAAATTATATATTTGGTTACTATCTAATACTTCAAACGAATAATTGTTACTACATACTAAATAACATTCTGTATGTTCGTCTAAAAATACTTCTAATAATTTTTTTACAATGAGATAAAATCTTAATTCATTTTCTATAATAATTTCTTTCAGGACATAAAAATTAGGGCCTTCTTCACCTGGAATAATGTAAACACTAACACTCACAATAAATGATTCGCTGTTTCAAAAATTCCGACGATCTTACTCTTTCGAAGACTTTCAGATAACTGACTGGTCTAGACCTGTCAAAACAACGATCTTCTAGTTGAAAATGCAATAGAGGATAGGCAAAAGATATAAAAATTCTCTTTGTCAAACTGCACTACGATTTGAAGATCCCATGTGTGTAGCAGAGATCGGCCTGACCCTGTCAAAACAAACTTTTTTTTGTTTGAAAGTCATAAAACTTAGGTATTCAAAGTATTAACCGAGATCTTAACATGCTGCCTAAGGTAAAAAGATATGCATCATAACAACTCTGGAACAATGATTAAAAATATATCGATGGAAATGAAATTTATTTATGTGAAATAATAAATATAAATTTTAATAACTAATTCTTTTTTTATTAATTTGAATGAATTGTCAGAACGTTATTAGCATACATGCATTGGTATATTAATATTGTGTATATTACGTTATTGAATTAATGATAAAAATGATAGAAATTTTATACTTACAGACTTGGTTAACCATCATGTAATAAAAATATTTATTATACACAACACTCGTAATTTCCAAAACAACTCGATTACACCCGAACATCATCGAATTCTAAATTGAGTGAAAAATTACTTTTTCGCTCAGTAAAAATTACTATGTGGCACCGTAAAAATTCTTTTGTGTACTAGGACATCTTGATGAAGACCAAGTAAATTTTTCTCGAAGCAACAGGAAATTTTACCAGCAAAAAAAATTTACTGTGCTGTACAGTAAAAACTTCTAAGACGTTACGTAAAAATTCTTAGATAAATATTAAAAAATACTATGTGAAATGTATTTTTTATATCTTCAATTCGTAAATTCTATAGCGACTTGTCACTTATGTCCGGTTTACCGGCGACAGACCCGTAATTTTTATAAGAAATTTTTCTCAGTGTAGAATTTTGTTCAAAGTAAGAATCACTGTATCGTATGTATCAGATTCAATATTCGGTATGATTTCGATTTAGAGAAATATATATTATATTTGTTATGATAAATTATTAATGTACAAAAATATTTTTTTTTATGTTTAGTTACAGGAAAAAGGAAACTAAGTATAAATTATTCTGCAATTCGAGGTAATCATCATACACTGCATGATCAGCATAAAAGTCAGATTGTAAGGGAATGATAATTTAATAGAAAAGAAAATATATATTTTGTCATTAAGCTAAAGAAATTTTCCTGTGTTCATATAGTGTACTGCGGTTACCCTCAATTTCACGACAGCTGTTTTTTTAAATTAGCTTTTTTATGGACGATATTAATGTACTACTAATAAAAAGATTTAAATGTATAAATGTACTGAGATTTATAGCAACTGTAATCAATAGGCTTTATTTGTAAATTGTAAATATAACTGTAACCAATAGAATTAATTTTTTGTCATTTTTTAACATATCTATAAGTGAATAAAAAAAAAGCAACAGGAAATCGTCTTATAATCGTACCTGTCAATGTGTCATGAAATAACACATGTGATAAATATAAAAAAATAGAATATTTTAGCTTATATACATGATAAAAATGTAATAGCACAACGAAGAAAGATTTACAATTGAAAAACATTTGTAACAACATATTGTGGACAATTCTATTTTAACCATTCAGGCATAACTTCAGAAAGTAGTTAACAACTTGAATCTAAGAATCCAAAATTCCGAAGTGAATGGTACGAAGAATTTATATGAGCTTTATCATAAAGCTTAGTATTTTATGTTATTTAGTAAAGTTATTTAAAAGAATAGACGGTCATCAATAGACATTGCTTATGGGTTAAATACTCAAAGTTTTCATACTTAGTTAGAATAAGAATATAAACAAAAAACTTATTTATTCATTTTACAAGTATTTCAACATTATATTTGAACAAGGAATTTTCGATACTCGATACTGACTATACTCTGACCATGGCTACTTATTGTTACAGATTGCTTGAGTTGAAAAATTTTTGTAGATTGTTCATAAGTTACATTACTTTTTAGAAATACAACTAACGGGAAAATAATTTTAGCTAAATGTAATTTTTTACCGTTAAGATGACGTTACTTAATATTAATTAAAGTTTTAATGGAGAATATGATATATGACATTTTTAGCATTAGCCATCATTATTCAATGCTTAAATACAGAATTATGAATTATTTAGAAACTTTTATATTTCGAAATAGAAACTTCCATTTTATAATTCTTTTACTTACGCTGGCAATATTTCCGTATTTATATGTAACATTGGTTATATTGGTGACTATTATTAGTAAGAGAACCCATATAAACTGAAGATCTACATATAAAATTTTTAATAATCTTACTTTTACGATTTTTATCGTAACTATGATCTGAATCATGTAAAATGAAATTTTTTTCAATCAATATAAGAGTAAAATTTTAACGATGTAATCAATGTAAGATCTATCGAAATTTTTCGACTCGGGCAATTACTTCGCATAAGGCAACGCAGTTAGATGTAAAGTCTTTAGAAGATTTTTATTCACTGAACAATGTAATCGTATAATTATTTTCTTTGCTGAGTCATATCTACATTCTTCGTTGAATGCCATTTTTTTTGTTGAAAACATTTTTTACGATACATTAGCAATACATCCATAGGTGTATCAAACAAACCGATAAAATAAATTATACTATAGGGATCTTTGGCCTTTTAAGACTTTACAAGTGAGTATTCAATTGTTACCTTTTATGGCCTATTCAGTGATTTTAAAACGAAACTATGGAGAGTTGATTATTTAAAACATTTACATAATTTTTTTTTCATTGGTTGAAAAAATTCCAGATATTATCAGTATTAACTAAAAAATTTTATTGAAATGAAGAGTAAAAGCCTTCAGTATTATTGAAGACTTATTATTATTGACGATCAAATCATCAGTAGCGAAACATTGATATTTGTTGAACAACGTTCAGATGACTTTTGGTATTTTTGAAGTAAAATTGCTTTAATTCGACGTGATTCATTTACGTGGCATTCGAACGGTAATAATAAATTAATTAAATATCTACGACATTGCTTTATTACACCAAAAAAAACCATCCAGTTTTACATTATTTATAATTACATAGCATTGTGTATACTTATCATGTAGTGATTGAGTGAATCAATAAATTACCTTGATTCTGACTGAAAATTATTACTCGTATATTCTAAGAAGTAGAAAACATTCTTAAGTAAATTTAATAGATCCGTGTAATATTAAATTTTTAATTTTAATATTTATATATTAAGATATTTTCAGGTATCATTTAAAAATGCTGATATGTTTTAAAACTGTAATATATATCGAGTAATTCTTCAATCCTTTGACTTCGATAATTTTTTTGTTTTTATTAATCAGGTACATTAAACAAATGCGAAGAATTCAAATTTTTTTACATCATATCATTTACATGTACTAAACCTCATCATATGTATCGAACAGATACTAAAATGAGACCTGAAAATATTTTTAAAAAAACAGTGCTTTTTAGTGGTCTAGGTGCTACTCAAAAATGTCATTATTTCTAACTTGCGTAATCATGCGCAGAATGCAATTGATCTCACGTTGATATCATTTTCTTTTCTCGAGATAATCGAGGCGAAAATCAATTCCGAACGCACATACGTGTATACACACACATAGATGTCCACCGGAAAGCTGTTGTATTTAACTTTGGGGGCCTTGAAACGTGTAGATATGTCAAAGTTCGGGATTGGCACAATCGGACCCATTAATATAACTTCTCACTAGAAAGTTAAAAACATTAGTAACTACTGGAGTGCGTCAAAATAAAAATATGCAGAATAGTTTAGAACTTATTTCGGAACTCGAGTCAAATGGATATAGTATTTATAAAAAATTCTTCAATCGTTTATTGATGTGACCTTGAAAATCGCGGTAACCATTTTCACAGAAATATTAGTGAATTCTTACCAATATCTTCCTAAGTATTCACATGTTTCAGTATAACTATTACATATATATGAGTTGGCTATTACAAAGTAAATGCAAAAAAATATCATGCATTGAATTTTAACACCACTCTTTATAAGAAAAATGACAAGAAAATATTTGCAGTGATAGCAGAATTTCCAAATAGTCGATTCATTACTCAGTACTTAAGCACAAAACCAGATAAAAATTTATCAGTAGTTATAAAATCATTTTTTAGAGTAAATTAAATTGACTTAATACACAATTTCTCAATAATAAATCAGTTTTGTTTGCCATTGAAGTATTGTGGTTGAATATTGCATTAGTTATAAAAATGTCTTTTTAAAATGTGTTATTTTGAAAATTAAATTCAGTGAACACAATGTTGAGTTATTTCATCGAGAGGTGTAATTGTAAGAGGTGCAAATGTAATTTATTATCTATCCCACTATATAATCTCTATAAATTTATGTTTGGCATCAATAATTATCAAAACAAATTTCTAAGTAATATAAATATTGTTCAAAAATGTATGAATCCATTAATCTATTAACACTGTTTTATAATTTTATGTTATATAAATATATTTGATGATTTGTTATCATTAAAAACCAACTGTTAACATTTAATGCCTCAATTTAAAAAAATTTTTGAATTTCAATCAGTGCAGTTTTCCAAAGATTCGACAATAAATTACAATAATACATAAAAGTTGACGAATAATGATAAACTCTACAATATTCTCATATCAACTACGTGATTTTCTGTCGCTGTGATGAGTCACGGTATAAACTCAAAAGAACGAATTTATTGAATAGAGAAAAGATGACTATCACATCAGTGATGAAAAAGTCTAAGATAAAATATAAAGTAGTTATTAAATGTATCGAAAAAGAAATCTAATAAATGGACATTAAACCCGAAAAAAATTATTGTTGAGAATGATCGTGTTTCATCTACATTAATAAAGATGTCTTACTTTTTATAAGTGGCAGATGCATAGTCATAGATTGACAGCATCTCTTATTACTGTCAATCGATTTAATAGATTCTACATTTCAACAGCTAAATATTTATGAAAGGAAATTCGTATCTACAGAATTTTTTATTAATATTTTTCGAGCGATTTACAGATAAAAATTCCGCTATCTAAATATAAATTTTCCTATGTAATGTGTTATTTACACTTATATTTACTTTTAAAAAGTAACATTTTTTTATAGATTTTTATGCTTTTTATAGTATAGTACGGTGATCGATGAATTATAATAAGTCGTGTTTTACACTTCTTTTATCAAGGGTAAACTAGCAGCTTTTCAAATGCTTGCTAAACGAAAAAATCGATGCATAAGGCATACGTTAGAAATAAAACTCGATATTTCGAAAAACGTGAAATTTAACGTGATATCGGGATTGTTTTGATAACTAATGACGGAAAACTGATTTCAATTGTGCAATTTTGAGAACGTGATTTTTATTATTGTTTTTCCAATTCTTCCTATTATTATTTCAAGTAATTAATATTCACATTTCAAAAGTAAGTTTGTAAAATCTCCTAATTTATTTCAAACCGGATGTATAACAGGAAACACCACTCACTAAGTAGTTTATAGAAAATACGTGACCGTTTAGCCCAGTAACGGAATTAACAATGAGATTAAATTTTCAGGTATTTTATGACAATTTTTGTGAATGAAATATTCACTACTAGGTTTTGCACTAATATGTCAAGTATTTTAGTTGGTACCCAAACATCTATTGTCACACACAACAAAAGATGTTTAAAACCTATGGGTCGGTTGGATAATTATATCAAACTTCAATGGTAAATTCGAAAACTTTATGTGTAATAATTTATAAATGTTATTGAATCTTAGGCATTATAATTTAATTCAGATGCAGTATAAATGTGGAAGAAACATAAAAAAAAATTAATTCGAAATATATATTTATTGAAGCGATCATGATTGGTAATATTCCAAATTTTTTAGTATCTTACTATTTTGAGTTCTACACTGAGAATAAGTTAGTATCATGTCATGGTGTTGTCCCCAGTAGTCTAAACATGAGTGATAGGTAAGTTGCTATCACATTTACAATGCAAAAATGTAGACAATACGTTCTATATAATTTATTTTTTACTCATCGATCAATTTTGCCAATGAAGTATAAAAAATGTTAACTACTCATAAAGTTTCTAGTAACTAAATTTGTTTCGTGCTTATGGTATGTTTTTACAGAAAAATCAAATTCGTTAATTGTGATCATTTTTTCACTCAAATCATGAGCATAATACGTTTTACAGATATATATATATATAATTCTTTCAACTACGCTTTTTGAGAGTAAAAAACCCTTTCGTGAATTAATGTAGCACACTAATGTGATTATTTAATCTCTGAATGAGATTCCAATTATCAGTTACATATACTTCAGGTGAGTATTTATTAAACATAATTAATAAATATTTTTGAGACATACTCAATCACTGAATAGTTTATACAGAATATGTTAAAACGATGCAAGTCAAAGTATGTAGCAATAAACACATAAACGTATTAAATGTTAAATTTCATAAGCAAATTATGGATTTATCCTCGAAGTGTGTGAAAAATAACTATAAAGTTCTATAATTTGTGTATAGCAATTTAGTATTAAACACGGTCAAGGTGTGTTATTTTCACACACTTCCGATTCACAGTGTAGGGTGTACTACTTCGCCATTGTTGAAAAAAAAAATCTTAAAGTTTGAAAGGAAAGAAAATTGTTGTTCTTCATTTAAATTTAATAACTCGTTAAAAACAATTTCTTTTGAACTTTTACGCGTTATTGAATCGCGAATTTGATTATTTGTACCTTCTAACATCAAACCTATGGAAATTCAAAATTCGCATGTGGTTAAGATTAATGTATCAAAAATAACATAAAGAATTTACAAAATACACACTTTTTTATTTTTAAAGTTTCATTCAATGTTCATGCCCTTTTACAAAAATAAAATTCAGATTTGAGAATTCCTAAACATAAATGATTTGAAAAAATTTTTCATGTTATAAACATATTATCACAAATATTCATTGTATTCAATAATATATTACTTCACAAGAAATAAATAGAAATGTTTAAAAGAACTTCGGCTTTTGGATTTCTTTTTTACATTTTTCCGTCTTTGATAAGTTCTAATCATTGAAACGTTATAAATTAATTAAATTCACGATTCAATTATGTACAGAAGGTGAAAAAAATTTTTTGTAACGAATTATTCAATTTACATTAAAACAAAGAATTTTTTTTTTAAACTTAAGGATTTTTTTAAACGTACTGAGTACTAACTACACGTAAAATCTCCGTTCGATTCGCGGACCCCATACTTTTTTCGTCTTCTTTTAAGATGAAAAAACATAAAATCAATCGATTTTCGTTCAGTTTGAAATAATTTTAAGTTTGTATGAAATAATAGATAGATTACAAGCAGAAATGTATTGTTTTAATTTTTATTTTAATTTTATCAAATTCCAGATTGTACCCAACACTATTTCATATAAATTTGAATCATGCAATTTTACTAATATCTAGTAATTTTCATTTAAAAATAAGATGCTTGATTGATGAATAAATAATTTGCTATATTTTAAGATTATTCATTTCATGTGTCAAATACAAAGTAAATAATAATAAAGTAGAGTTAAATCGTCCATATTGACATATTGCCTAAGGCTAATCACTTTTAGGGTTTTAGAGTTCTTCCCTACCATATTCAGTCCCCTCAATGAATATTTTTGTACGGCTATTGTTTGATGATTAACTAATACCATGTCAATGTAATATGAGAGGCATAGTTCTTCAAGAGATGAAAAGTGAACGATATCTAGTGACAAACTAAATAAATCTATTACTGTGGTGCATTCATATCACATTGCTACATATTTAACGCTAATTTCAGACATCACACATGTTCTTTTCATATACTTAAATAATGTTATTTAAAATTCAGTCCACTTAAGCAAATTTAAATTTGTTTAAATAACAAATTTCTATTCATATCTTTGAAAAAAATTGCGAAATATTTATTTCGCATAAAAAATCGTTAAAGACTCATACAACAGATATTTATCTGTTGAAAAATAAAAAAGAAAATTATGTTTGTGCGCACTTTGTCCGTGCTAACACGACAAACTTCTCATCAGTAATTATTTATAACAAATTCACATTGTTCTAAACAATACGTGATTGATAAAAATCATATTTGGTTATGAACAGTAATGTCTATTGTTTTTCTTCCGCTTAAAATTACTTGGAAGAGTTAATTTTTCCATTTACTCATTATTAGTTTTTTTCTTATAAAAACAAACGGCTTAATCGAATTTGTTTAAATTTATTTCAGATTATCTTTATAATAATATCTTTCGACTAAATTTTAGTTAAAGCTATACCTCGATCCGTTCTTGAAAATCGTGGAGTTAAGATTTTCAGTAATAATTATAATAATAGTTTTTAATTATTATGTTATCCAATTTTTACATTGCAATTCAATACTATCTGATTCCTGTAGTTGTACTATAGATGACTACAGTCAGTAGCCCGAAAATGATCAATCTTCAGTTAACAATTGCCTAGTCTTCAATTTATTTATGTAGGTTTACGGCTGATATTAACTCGTGTAAACAAACTTGTTTCGAAGGCATGCTGTCGGAGTTCCGGATTCTAATACCGTCGCTGCGACAGAGCAATCCAAATTTGGAACTTTTTGGTGAAATTTTTTCGTGAAAAATAAGAAATTTCCAACAAAAATTTCGACTTTGATTAAGTGCACTACATTCTGAAAAATCAAATTTTTTTGCATAAAATAGTTCTAAATTTAGGTATGAACAATTAATTATAAATGAAAAAATTTTTTCAACAATTTAATTTTATTAATAATTTACAATTTGAATTCTTGTAACCTACATAAAAAAATATGTAAAATACAATACATATCTTAAATCAATAACAATTTTAACTAATTAATCTTATATAAATAAAGTTCGAGTATCTGATCGTGATTTTTAAGAAACTTGCCTCAAACTAAGCTCAGTGAGTAATTTGCGTGCTATTAAAACAGATATGACCATTTTTAGAATTTTTGTCTGTTTCTCTGTTCGGGGTAATCTCGGAAATGGCTTCACTGATTTCAATGAAACTCTACAGACATGAAAAAAATGACATTAGAAGTAACATATGCTACTTTTCGTTAATGTAAATTGCATATAATAATTTAATTCGTTAAAAATAATTAAAAACGAGATCTATGTTATATGTATGAGTCATGCCAACGCGATATTTGTTCTTATACTAAAAGAAGGTTACTTTTTATGTTACATGAACAAAAAATTAAGTTTTTTTGTTTATAGCAATAGAATTTGTTATAAACAATTAAAAACGAAACCTATACAACATGTTCGAGTTCTTTCAACGGAAACTTTTTTTTCACGAAGGAAAGTTACCAACTATATAACGTGCATAGAAAGATCCTTTGTCCATTTATATTAATTAAATTCGTTATAAATAATAAAAAATTGATACTCTCCAATTTATTCGAGTTTTTCCAATGAGAATTTCATAGTTTCACTAAAAAAATGTTATAATATTTAAATCTATTCTAAACAAACGAAAAGGGGTTTTATGCAATGCATGTAACTTCTTTCAGTAAGAAATTTTTTCTTTTGCTGAGTAAGAGTTACTAACAACTTAACAAAAACAGAAACGATTTCTTTTTAGTTATGACAATTAAATTTGTAATGTACACTCGAGAAAAGTAGCTACGCAATAAATCAGAGATCTGAAATAGGATGTTTCATTCCACAAAGCAATGTTACTGACCATGTTTCATGAATAAAATTAAATTTTCTGTTTTTAACAATTTGACCGTACTAAACTTACGAATCATAATTGATCTATTTTTATGTAAGTAATTAGAATCATTACGTATCAAATCGTGGAAATCAGCTAGTACTCAATAATTATAAATGCAAATTTAATATTTTAGAAGTTTTGTTCACTCATCCCCATTTCTTCATTGTACAAAATATATCCTTTGTCTTCACATGTCACTAGTTTCTTCGGTTTTACGTTAACTAATATCAATAAAAATGTTTTTAGATCGCACTATACTTAACTCACTTAAAATTTTACTTCTTCTTTGAGAATTCTTTCCAATGACAGTTCAAAACGTAGAATATTTTTCCACATGTGTATTGGTTTTTTTGTGACACGTTGATTGAGTTTAAAGGGACAAAGCTCAAACTATCATTAAACCGAAGAATCTAATGACATGTGAAGACAAAAAAATATTTTGTACAACTAAAAAATTAGGATAAGTAAAAAAAAACTTTTAGAGTATTAAATGTGCGTTTGTAATTATTGAGTATTGATTAGTTTAAATTGTTATTGATTCAAGATAATTTATTGTATTTGATATGTTTTCTTTCCATGTAGTGTGACATCCGTCTGTTTTTATTAATTTTAAGAAGTAATGAATACTTATTTCTTTACATTAAATCGTTTTAGGATAATTATTTAGTTTAACCTTCACCGGCCCAATGACCTTGACCTTGAAATATGTAATTTTTGGGGTCATTCTGAGTAAGATGATTTACATATATTGGGCGCGGAAATGCTTCCTTCACATATTTTTTTTACGTTGAAAATTGTGTATTTTCGTTAACTTGTATTTTGCATGGATATGAATCTAATGCTATTAATTTCATTTCTCATACTTCGTGACGCTTTATTTACATTCTTTAACACTACAAGAATATATTTACCCATTTATTTTTGATATTTCTTGTCGCTTTGTTTACATTCCTCAGCAGTATCGATAATTTACGGTATTAAGTTAGCATCGATTTTTTTTTGCACATTCCTCAACGTGTTTCAAATCGTTTCTCTACTCATTACTCCATATGAACTCAAGTCTATGAGGTGCTACTAACTCTAATATTATTCTAAAAAACTTCTGATTGATATTAACGATTTGTTATGCCCTCATACACGGTTTGGGGTGTGCTACTAACTCCCATATTATCCTACAAAACTCTTGGCAGACAGACTATGTTTTTTTATGCTTTCCGCGCCCAACATATATAAATATAATTGTTCAGCACAACGAGCTGCACCACATATTTCAAGGTCAAGGTCATTGGGCTGGTGAAGGTTAAACTAAATAATTTCCAAAAATTCTCTTATTATGTTGATTATTTTCTTAACATTAAATTAATAATCTTATCAATAATTTGTGGCCATGTCAATTTTTATTCAATAATGTATAATGACTAATAGACTAACGACACTTTGTTAGTTAACGACGATTGCTTGACAATTAAGTTGTTCATAGCAACGAGGGGAGAGTTTGTTTATCTCCAGTTTTTGACTGAGACTTGAGTTGACCGCACGGATTCTTTCTTTCTAATTAATTGATGTCTATCTTCAATAAACATTTTTCTTCATTTATTAATTTTCCGAAGTTGTTATTTGATCTTATTTTACAATATTATTGTAAAAACTCAATAGTCAGTTGTAAACTCGTATTTGAAGCAAACGATCGTGAATCATTATTTTCATTGTGGTTTTTGTACCCGAGGCGTAAAAATTGAACTTATTTTGATCTTATTCACCCTGCTTCAACATTTAATTTCAGTTTGAAATCATGAACCTCCAGGTTCATTTTATATAATAAAAATTGCGCTAACTTTAAACTGGTAAACCTGCATAATTCTACTTTCAGGGCTTAAGGTTCAACTTAGATGATTCATTTTCAGGATAATAGAATGTAAGTAGTTTGGATTCAGGTTTCTTAGGGCCAAAGTAGTTTCAAAACTAGTTCCTAAAAAAGAATAACCTAAGTCTTTCATTACATTTAATTCAATAAATTAACTGTACGTTACACAATGACAGTAGGTTATAAGAATTCAAATTGTAAAATATTATGAGAAAAATTTGTTTTATGTAAATTCTCAATACAATTTAATTGATTGAAAGAAATCGTTTCACTTATAATAAATTGTTTATACCCGAATTTGAAACTATTTTATGCAAAAAATTTGGTTTTTTAGAACGTGTTACACTTGGAATGATGTAATTTTTCAAGATACTTTGATGAAATATCTCTAATAGTCAATGCCTACTATAGCCCAGTCAACATGCTTTTCCAAACGAAAGGCCGTTAAACATTAACCGATTCAGTTCATTAGGTTGTTTTTAGTGATTGCAGACATTAGTATGAATTTGTAACCACATGAAAAAATGTACTTTTTTGTTTATAAAAAAATAGCTTTTGTGTATTAAACATACAAAACACTAAGACCAGTCTCAGATCTCTACGACTAACGTTTCTTGCGATATTTAGTTGTAGATGTCAAAAGTACTCCTGTTTTTTAAACAACTGATCGTAGCTCATCAACAAATGAACTTTTTGAAATTTTTTTTTAATTGAAAGCTACATTCATGAAAAATATGTAAACTAACTTGGCATTGATTGATTTTTATTATTTTTTAAGATTAAATAGAAAAACATGCATTATGGTAAACTCTATCAAATTTGCATTTTTTCGAATATGAATGAATGAATGAATGAATGAATGAATAAAATACTAATAATTAATTGTTTTTATTTTTGAGAAGAATCTATAAATTAGTGATTGCCTGATAAGTAGCTATTTTAGGCAGTGCGATATTTTTCGCACTAGGATCTTATGAGGTTGCTACATTCAGATCCAATAAGGAATTTGGTTATCCTCATTAGAATCTTATTGTTCTGAATTAAAAGACCCCAAGTCAATTAGTCGAGAATATTTGAAATTTGTTTAACGCCGGACTTGTCCTTAGACGCGCCAGTCAACTCATTGGACCAATCAGAAAGAAGTCTAGTTTTCATGGCCCAGTAAAAAATTCTACGGCTCTAATGACGCCAACAACCACGTGACTAGACACGTGTGTAGTCGAACTGAGAAAAAAGTTCTCCAGTTGCTTCAATGATTTCGGGCTTCCTACCACTGATTTTTTATCCCTTCTACCACGTTTTCGACTACTGCGCAAGTGTATAAGAGCATATGAGGAACTCTCTTCTCAGTCTGACTTTAGCGTCAGTAAGCTTTGGATTATTTATTCAGACAAATCTACAGTCATTCTCATCGACAATTATTCAGTTTTGTGGAGAAAGACCCACGGTTTTGGTGAAAAAACGTATCGGACGTCTCAGCAACTGCAATACAGACAAGCGTAAACCGAAAGTCAGTCAAATCACGTTTAGTGATCCAGAAAGATCAGTTTTGTGTCTGTAGGCGCGAAACTGTGCAGGTGTTGACGCCATAGTCCCTCACGGATAGACCTACAAGACATTACAGAACATCTCACTCGCATAAGTGTGTCTGCTGCTACGAAAGTGTAATTATTCCTTTGCGGAAAATTCAAATATTTTTCGGTTATTTTAACCGAAATAATTAAAATTCAGTTTTTCAATTATCCTGATCCTACCTAAAATCAAAGCGTTTTGAAAGTACTGACTTAAATTTATAGTCGGCTTTCAGACGTCTTTCTCTATGATAGGAATCTTCCGCGTCATAATTATCGAACTTTTCCTTATTAACTATCCAGTAGAAATTTATAGTAATGAGTCCGATGTTGCGAAAAAAAATATGAAAATGGAAGTGCCCTTTAGTCTGAGTGTGATTCGAAAGGTTCACACGACTAACTTCCCAGTAGAAAAAATGAAAGGAATTATTATGTTTTTACATTATAAAAATTTCTGTGGTAATTTAAATTTACAAGTAATGAAAGTTTCTTATGTGTAAAATTGTATAGTAATTTTACTAAACATTCGCAAAATAAATTTCATGTACGCAGCATTAAAACTTGCTTCAGTACGTTCCATACGCACATTGGAATGTGCTCAACATCTATTGGAAATGATACAATGTAAGGGATGAAAATGTTAGGTTAAAAGTAACCCTGATATTTATTTATTCGAAATGAGAAAAATATTATTCAACAGTTAATCAATTCATTTATCAAAATATTTATAAAAAGTCTGATTTTTTTTTTAAAAAAGAGGTCTTTTATCAATTTTTAGTCAGTATAGATGATTTTTCAATTTCATGATTAAATTTAATATAATTTTTTAAAGCGCAGCTAAAATATCGAATTCTACTCGATATCATTGGATATTCATATAAAGCATAGAATTATTCGACAGTATTCATAAAATAGGCATTGACAGTATTTAGGACATTTCACGTACAGTTGTAAGTAAAATGAAGAAACTTTGGCGGACTCTACTTCTATTCCTACCACAAAGTGGAGATGAATTTGCGTCTGCCGGAACCGGTGCACGAAGAGTGGGAGGTTGCCTAATAGCACAGTATAGAGATAAAAATTGCACGGTAGGGGTCCATTAATTGCTTTTCAATTACTATTTTAATCGTATTTATATGATAATTATAATTGTATTATTTTTGATATTGTTTTTTTCTGAATTTTTATATCCTGTGTTTAATTTATGCGTATTCATTTTACGCCTGATATGAGCAGACTTGGAGAGCATAAGGCTATTCTAAAGGGTCATCAACGCGTCATCTAGCGTTATCGCAGATAATGAGTCTCGCAGAGAATAAGCTGCGAAATTTGTATACCATGACGCTCAAGAGCGAATGGTGAGGCGTCGCGTGGTTGGGTTAACGGGACTCAGAGCTGTGCGGCTGCAGTTTCTTGCACTTAGATGCCTTGAGACAGACTCCATCAATGAGTGTATTGCTACTTGATAATTAATTTTTTCGGATATGTATAGCTGCTCATGTACTTCCGAGTGGTGCACAAACGGGTTAGCATTTTTAGAAGAACGTTGGCATTTAAAGAACGTATTGTGTTATAATTAATGTAATTACTATTAGTATAATTTAGAATAATGTCTTTTACTTTACATACTTCCGCAACTAACCATCAGATTTTTGTACGAGATAAGAATAAAATTTTGGACTACCCGAAATAAAAATTTTTATGTAACTATCAGTACCATAACTTTCTAGCTCATCAGTTAAATCACCAAGGTAATCATCAGTACGAAGATCTACAGTATTTTAATTTGATGAATAAATAACGGCATTAGTGTTATAATACGGCAATTTGTCACCTGATTTTTCTCGATAAGAATATTATTTCAAACGAGCCTGGGCAGTGGTATAAGCCGCTATGACAACATTTGTTGTAAGATGTGATGCGAGTGCTTCTCTTTTTCGTATATATGAAATGTTCAAAACAAAATTAATAATACAATGTAAACCGTTGATATGAATCTCAGAATTTGTAAGTAACTTAATGAGTTTATCCCGCTCAGTAACAACTTTAGTTTCTGCAAGATTTTCACGCTGGTCAAACTTTCCCCATACGAAATTTAAAAATAACATTGCTACAGACTGTAAACCAGGAAAAGATGCTATTCTATCAGCTTCTTATTAAATTTCTATAGCCGTCTCACAATGTTTTATTTACAATTTCTGTTTAATGTCATTATTTTTACAACGTTTCGTCCATCAACTGGCCTCGTATTTAATTTTCGAAAAAGTATTTATACCATCAGTGAAAAGATCGCGAATACCCGTTTCACGATCATACTGAATCATCTTTTATTGCCATATTTTTAACACTTTTAAAACGCAATATTCTTTCTCTATAACTTTACGTACTTTATCAATGGAGTACGTGCTGTCAGAGAAGAGAGACGTAAATAGAAGTTTATTCCTTATGGGACGATGTGGCCGGAAATTTTGATACGTGTTGTTGCTGTCAGATGGCAGAATGGTCGAGATTCAGAGACGTTTCTGAGCGTAGGGCGGAGCTCAAGTTCTGTCATGTAGTGGTGGGAGACGAACGGTTTCCCAACATCGTTCTCTGAGAAAATTTCTCTTTCATGTTAACAGGAGAGAAAAAAATAAAAAAACGAAGGAGTTGATAGATTTGTTTCGAATTTTTTTTTAAATAAAACGAAAAATTAAGACGAAGACAATGATGAGGGTGCGGAGTTTCAATTATCAAAAAGTAATTGAGCACGCGCCAAACATTGACCACTTAACCCGTGGGTTTTTCGACGTAAATAACGCTATTGTAAAAAGGTAGACCCGCATCAGTCATAAAAGCGGATTACCTACATAAAAAAGTACCACTTGTTCGTCTTCAGATGTAAAAATGTTAAAACTAGACTCGTAGTCCAGTCAAATGAGGGAAATGGGATAATTTTGGTTTGCTGCGGCCAAAGTGATGATTAATAGATAACTAGATCGAAAATTTTGCGAAGAACACGATGGTGTAGGTCAAGAATGTTTGGCACGCATAGGGGGAGGGGGGGGGAATCGCGAAAAGCCGCCTCCCATCGCGAATTTCTCGATTTCTATCATAGATATGAAAAAATTTTTTAAATAAAAGTTGTTCATAATTTAATTTTAATGAAAAAAATACTGAACACTTTTTTCATATTTATGATAGATAAAAAGTTATTCGCGACTGAAGCTTCACTAATGACGAAAGCTCCAGTCGCGTCTAAGAAAATTAATAAAAAATACTTAGCGCTATAAATATTACTTTGTGGCAATTTATTTCAAAAAATGAGATATTTAGGTATATTTTCAGAAAAAAAATTTTTTTTTTATCAATTTTTTCATTACTTTAATGGACAATATATTATTTAAATCGTTCTCATTTTGGTTAAAGGGTTTTAATATTTGGGCCCCCGAGCGCGCTTTTCCTCTTCTGGCGCTAACGAGTGCGACAGAGAGCAATACATATCTCTCTGCTTCACTCGCACTCACACAAAACTTCTGCGCACGCGCCGAGTACAGTAGAGCATAAGTGCGAGTGAAATGATCACTCGAACCGTAAGTGTGACAAAGACACTATACGGTGAGTGAAGAGGGGATGTTTTGGGCTCATGCTGGTTACTTCAGAAGTCTTTCCAAGCTCCAACTTTATCAGCGCGAGAATTTTTCTAAGTTCTACGCGCTTAAAATGTTAGAGAAAATTTTTCAATTTTAGGTCCAATAATCATATATATAGATCGATAGAGAATTAAATTTCCTGTCGATCTAGCTATACTTTTTTAGGTACTTTTTTCCGATTTTTTAACGCAAAAAATTAATTTTCTAAGAGAAGAAAAAAATGTACATACATGTTCTTGACATATCTGAGAACATGTTTTTTTTCTCTACATTTGAAGATTGATTGATATAATTATGTGGGAGATATAAATTTTTTTTCTCTTAGAAAATTAATTTATTCTACATGTTCTCACACGTTCACACGTAACACACGTTCAGCTATCTCGTTATGACAACCATCACCCTGATAAATTATTTCCGTACACGTTCTACATAACACGGAGATAGGTTTACCGTAGAATCTTAAAGATAAAACAGGATACAAGAGGTTATAAGATGGCAACATGGAGCATTTTACGAGTTCTTCAATATTATCAAATTTATTGTTATTTTCGAAAACTTTATTACACTCAGCACCAACGTAAATCATCGGATAGCCTTCAGAAAATTTTTCTGTCTTGCACACGTACGGATAGAGTGAATACACATCAAAATATTTTATTTTATAAGACCCCGCTACATCGCATAATAACACAAAATTTTCTGTACGTCTACCAAGAAAAGTATCACGTGGTTTAAGTGGCTCGTTTTTTCAGTGAAGGACAAATATGAATTGATATTTCTCAACTAAGGTTATTTTTCAAAAACTGTCTATAATGACAATCCCACTTTTCTATGAACGTATGACCTATTAAACGTATTCTCTTTGAAGTGTTAGCTCTAAACGCTAATCAAGAGTTTTACCAGAGCGAAGTTTTCAATCTCTTTTTACACAAAAATATATTGGATAACCATGCCAATAACAGCCGTAAAATTGAAATACTTTTTTTTTTCAACATTTGGGATATGAGAATAATCGGACTTCTTTACGACTCGCAGCATTATCTATAATATGAGCGCGTTTTTGTTCTTAAATAATTAGTTACGAAATAGCTATCAAAAACTAATTAAACGACAAACGATAATCACGACATGGTGGCGAAATACCTATTGTATCAGGGCTCGAAAATTTTTTTCGAAGTAGGTTTGTCTATTACTGTCGAGCTGACGTTACGGTTTTAAGACAAGCATGAATCACTTCTAGTTTACTACTATTTAGAATGAGATTCAGAATACATACCTTTTTTATTTCCTATTAGATAACGATTAATAAGCAATGCACCTTATTTTTCCAAAATATTTATAAGACTTAAAGACTCAATCGATAAGATTATCTAATGGGTTTTCATGAAATATACATTCATGTTTACGACAAAAAGTACAATGCTCTGATAAATTATTATTTTTTGCATAATTATACAGGTCTGTTGAACAATACAAAAATTAGGAACAATATTGATACAATAATGGACTTGTTGGTGATATAAAATAAATAATCTATATATATATATAAGCGATTTACGTCTCACTCACTCATTCATCACAAGATCTCCAAAACTATGAGTTCAACTGACTTGAAATTTAACATAGGTATACTTTCGCTGACATTGGCACTAAGAACAGAATATAACTAAATCCTATCTAAAATGTTTTTTTCACTGATCATCGATAATATATCAATATACTAGCTAATACCTATCTGTTGCTATAGTATCTCTTCCTATAGTAATCGTTGCTGTGCTAGAACTTATACAATTAGTGAAAAAATGATATTCAAATAAGATATTATTCAAAGCAAAAAACATAATTTATAACAATTTTAACTATCTTCTTTGCTACATAGGTGTGTTTTACACTTTTCGATAAGTCTACTAAGAAAGAAACCTCGCAAAGTGGTCACCATCGATTTAGCTGAGGTATGTATTGTCACACGACGAAGCAGTTTTTGCCCTTTTGTGGAAGGGTGGCGCCACCTCTGTCATCACCGAGACTCTAGACACTCTACTTAAACCTTCGGCTACGGGAGAGAATCCCACTTTGTTGCAGGACTTACCGGCCACTGACCACATACAGCCTACTGGTAAAGCAGAAACTCGGTTGATCTCCGGGGGTCAACCATACTTACAACTGGAAGCCTACGGCCAAGCAGCGCTGTGAACACTAAGGAGGCGGAGCCACTCCGAAGAGGGGCTTACGCTGCCAATCTGTATGCAGGGGGATATTAAACTCGTCTACCGTAAAAACTATCCAAGTAAAAAGATCATCTACGTGAGACTGGGAACACTTTGTACTCGCTATGGCTCGTGGACCAACACAAAGAGAGTCTGGAGGATCCGCATCGCCCACGGACACACGAGGAGGACGCTGGGTAGTCCACCAAGGGCCGGGAGCGGAATCTTGACGCGTGGAAGACTACACCGACGCTACATTGGTCAACGGGATCCGGATAGCTGGTGGAACAACAGGGTCCCCGGGGTTGCATAGATGTTTCTGTCCTTAAGATATGTCGCGTAACAACGGGGGCAGATTGAAGATTATTGATCATAATCTGTCATGCCCCATTTTCGTACTGCCCTATTTGGTAGTCTGAATGTGGGCACGTCGAACACGCCGAGCGCGAGACGTGTTAGCGACCGCCGACCAAAGCGGATAAAGTTGGTACTTCGGGAGGCCAAATTCCAAGCCCTGTGCCTGGGGCTGCAAAATCAAAATATGACATGTAGGACTAGGTACAACCGGCCAATTGAGGTCGGACTCGTAGTGGTATGTTGTAAGGCCTCGGGCTTGTTACGTGTATGCCTGTGCCTGTTCTAGGTGCAGGTATACGCGTCCCGGGAAATGCCATCGCTAAGAGAGTAGAGTTATAATTTCCCAGAGTTATGCCCAAAGAGGCGAGGTACTCAATTTCCGTCCTGTGGACGGGGGAAGCATGGATTTGTTAAAAGTATTTAATGTTGTGAATGAAAGTAACAAGACCTACGTCTCACTGCAACCAAAATTTCATTTGGAATAGGTGTTGAATCCTTATTTCCAGTTCTCAACATTTTTCTCAATTTATCTTCCCCAGTAATTTTTCTCAGCAAATGTCTAATCATCACTTTGGATTGTGTCAATTATTTTTCAATAATATAAATGTAGTGTTCTTCAGATAATATTATGTTGCTATTAAAAGTGAGTTTGATTCAATTTCCAAATGAATTCTGTGATGTAGACGGTTGAGGAATGTCAGTTTCATTTTGATAAATATTCAAAATAAGGGATTCATCTTGTCTTAATACTGAAGATTGAGAAGTTACGGTGAGAAGCAATCGAGAATCAGGCAATGGTGTAGTCAAAGGTCGTGGATCTAGTGTAGAAGGTGCTCAAGGTATTAATGAAGCAGAGAGAAATGTGGGAGATGTTGCAGGAGTTAAAGTGTGAGTAGATGTTGAGCTAGGAGTTTGCCTCAATACATGACAAATCACAATCGGCGATTGGATTATGTTAATTGGGATGATTCAAATGAGCTTGTCGATTGATTGCGTTTGCTTGTATCATCGCGTGCAGCTGGGAATTTCAGCCATAATAATGAAATAATATCCATAATTAAAAAATTAAGAGAAGCTGGAATTATGTATTAATTCAATGCTGACCAACAAAAACTCATCAAGAAAATATCTTTTGAGGAAAGAGGATAAGTTTCGATATCTTATAATGAGATGAGTGGATCAAGCGTCACTCAGCCCTTCAGCAAGTCAATATATTATTGACTTGTCAATTATCGATTGACCTAATTTACCAATTATGTTCTCGTGAATAACATTTAAATATTCATTGATTACTCAATTATTCATTGTTATTACTATGGATGGTATTAAAATTTAAAAATTACGTTTTTCTTGATTAATAAAATTTCTGTTCGTTAAAATTAATAACTTAATTAACTCTTTTAAAGTTTATTTGTGTTCACGAGAAACTTTTTTGCTATTCCCAGATTAAAGACATACCAAACGATTCTTATACATTTAAATTCGCGATTAAGTCCGAATTACGATTTCTTTACGCATATTTCTCTGCATCAACAATACTTAGAATTCAATTCTACACCCTGTATATAGTTTTCATGTATTGTCTCAAACGCCACCATTATCCGAGTTCAACATATTTTTTACATGCGCAGAGATCACTAACTGTTCATGGGACAGTTTGAAATCCTTTCAACAATACATTTCAAATCAGCGGAACGCAGTGTGGTATAGCAGTGGTTTATTTAATCATAAGCGTTATTTTTTGATAATCGTGGCATCACCGTGTGATGAAAGTATAAAAGATAGTCAAGAAAAAGCTTCTTATTCTAAAAAAAAACGATACTCGCAGTAATTCCTCACGCAGCATTGTTTGGAATTATTTTTAATTATATACGATTGATCATAGAAAAGCTTTTTGTAATATCCGTAAGACTAATTTAAAATTGCCGGCAGGTGATGTTATATTGAAAATAATTAGTGTTAAGCCGAATCAAACAATTAGTATGAACATTTGAAATCTTAGTACTTTATAAAATATTTTAAATAAAGAACAATAAAAATTATCCGCAATATTAAATTTTACATAATATTTATAAATTTTTTAATGAGCTCTTGGAGCCTTTAAACATTGAATAAAGAACTTTTGTAGTTTGCTTATGTCATTTAGCATTGAAAACGATTTCTCGTATACGTATTGAATAATTTTTATGAGTACACTTGTTACCAATTTTTTTTTACTTTCAATTAAAATGAACAGTAACCACATCGCTAATGTTCAACTATTTAAAAGCAAACCATTTAAATGTCTAGGAAGTCTGCAACAAAAAAAGGATATGTACGATTGGTGGAAATTCAGGTCGATCAATTATTAATAGAGATGATCGCGATCGACTTGAAATCTTTTTCCTGTGTAGAAGACAGGGGTTTTTAGCGTGTATTGAAAAAATTAGCACCAAGTGACGATCCTCCTTATCACACAATGTTTTCCAGAAATTTAGCACCAATTTTATATGAAAAAAAACGAAAAAAAAATTAATGAATAAATTACGCGAAGATATGATATCAGGATTGGTCAGTCTATCTTTCACGACGGATTAGTGGGCGTCAAGAGCTGGTGATAGCTATATTAGCTTGGTTGTTCATTACTTGACTGAGGGTTTTGTTCAGGAAAATATCACACTTGGTATGGAACAACTTCAAGAGCGTCACACTGGTTTCTATCTCAATTCTACTCTTCAACGGATGATGGAAGAGTTAAACATAGTAACTGATAATGATTATCCCGTATTTTTTATTACTGATAATACTCGTATAATCTCTAATGCAATTTTCCAAGGAGGATGGGCACATATTTACTTCACGATGCAAAAAAGTGTACAATTAGTCTCGATGAGCTGTTGATAAAAGTAAATTGATAATTCTATCATTATTATTCACTTAGAGTAATATTTACTGTAATGTAATAAATTTTTACTGATTTACAAAAATGAGTATACAGCTTTTTTCGGTAATAGTATACTGAGGACTGCTAATCGGTAAATATTTACTATGTTGCAGTGATTTTTTCAATTTAAGAATATTAAGTGTTTTTTGAAATGCTATCACTACTTTAATTGCTGCTGCTTTTCATAATGATGTAGAGATTTCTAATATTTTAGCCACGTCGTATTGCTACACATTTCCACCATTCAGATTCAAGTAGACAACAATTTCAAGAAGCTCGAAGGCTGATAAACGATCGAGAACCGTTGCAGCTAAAACAAATTATCGAAACGCCTTGAAACAGAGAGTATAAGATGTTGGAGCGAATGTTACAACTAAGTGTTCCATTATCTTAAGTTTTAGCAACCTCTACAAATTTAGATAGTTTGACAGACAAAGAATGGAAAACTGTTGAAGAAGTGGTCAAAGTTTTGAAACCTTTATACGAAGCGACAATATTTTCGTATAAATTATTTACATCAAAATGCATAAGATATGATTCTACTTTGCTCTGATCATAAGCATCCTTCATGTATCGATTATTAGCTACAGCATAACGATTTGAGCATTAACATACGCCGCGTCGAATACCTTTCTTAATAAATAGTATCATTTCTTGGTCTGTCAAAAGCTCAAGCTTAACATTCGTAAGTTTTAACAATGCGTCAAAAGCAAGTGCCTGAGCAGTGTAGTAACGGAAGGAGTCTAAATTATATGTTTCAAAAATGTCGGCAAGTAGAAGTACATCTATTTTGAGGCATAAATCAGAACATTCACCGAGCGTTTTAATTACAAATTTATTCCGAACTTTCAGAGTATGATGATAGGCTATATTAGACACATTTTTATTATTAAGTTTAGAATAAAAATTTTTTTTGCTGGTAAATGACCCTTATCCAATTTTTCCACTGAATAGATATTTATACAGGAATACACTTTTTCTTATGACTAACTCAAATTGTTCAGGGTCTGGATAGTACGATTTTGTGATTTGTTTATTGTTATTGCCGGGATATGGAACTGATTGTTCAATACTAGAGGCCATGAATCTAAATAAGTCGATGAATCTCAAATAAACTTTTGTATTGTTGGCTGATTGTGTGAATGAAATGAATCGTTCTTTGTTGATGGGTAATAGAGTTTTTGGTCCTTCAAATGCTGTAGCTAGAAATCTGATAGTAAAGTGGGAATCGTAACTGCAAAATTGCTGTGCGTACAATCAAATTTCGAAAAAAAGATGCACGTGCGAAGTAGCACCTGACGAGACATCTCGTGTCAAATCACTATAGACAGTTGTACCTGTGCCGTGATTCAGAAGCACAAGGCAAATCTATATAAAAAATCAAGCCTGTAATAAAGTTGAGTTCAAATAAAGAAAGAGTTGGCATTAAGAGATAGTCAATTATTTCTAAATATGATTGAAGTATTAATTGTCTGAAAATCCTAGAACTGATGGCAGATTAACAGCTTAAAAAACCACTGGTGAACTACGGAAGTGGAAAAGGAGGCACATTAAACGGAGGTTCACTAGTTTTCGTGATAACCGAGGAAGAGAACAGTAATGAGAGTATTGTTCAGGAAAACGAAAAAGGAAAAAAAACTAAACAAAGTGAAATACTGCAAAAATTTCTTACACATTAGTACAAGAATGTGTACCTGTAGATGGATGGTTATTAAAATGACTATATCTATCTCAGTCCTTAGACCTAAAGTACTATTAAACAAGAGAAAGAATTGGATTGAGAGCAATAAAATAAATTGTTAAAATAAAAAGTACCATAATACGGTTTTAATTATAAAAAAATCCGCGGTAATAATAAAGAAGTTAAGAACTTTGAGGGCGAGTGAGACTAATGTAACATACACGTCAGTGTAAGCACGTCTATACGTAATCAAAATGAATTAATATAAAACAGTAAACGATTTTTGTAAAAACTTTGATGTAATTCTGCATAAATATCAGACGTGTGGTAATTTAATTACTATCTCAAGAGGTATAGTAAGCTCTTCATCAAGCGAATATTTAGGTTATTCCTGAATTGCTTGACATGAATTTCATTAAAAAACAGAATTATAATTATGAAATGAATTTGGATGAATTAAATTTCATGTTTCACAGCTGAAAGCAGATGAATATTTGATGAAGAGGTCAAAGTGGGTGATAAGGGAACAAAGGCTCATCGAGCTCAGCATTTGCGTTCTGTTCCTCAATGTATGCGATGTCATAGATGTGATTAAGAAGGGCACTATGCTGAGTAATATCCTTTGATATTGGAAAACAAGTCGTATTGATGTTTCTGCTAGAGATGCAAGCATCACAAAGAAGATGATTGTTGTAGAAACTGATTCAAAGAAGAAGATAAAAACAAACTTCAAAAAGCAGAGCCATGCTTTCCCATCCATAAGGACAAATTAAGTACTTCGTTTCTCAGGCATAACTGAGATTTCCTCAACTATTCTTCGAAATTCTTTCTATTTTAACGAAATCTTAGGAAAACTCAAAAAATAACTTGAGTAATAATCGTTAACTTCAATCTTTAAGTTTCATTGCTATTTATTTTTAGCCTCTTTTAAAATATATTTTAAATAAGCATGTGAAATAATTAAAATACATTCAGACATGACATTCGCAACTGAACTCCTCTTTTCCTACTTGACTTACTAAAACTGATGACTTACTGTCAGGCAAAGATATACAGCTACAAAAATCGTCTATGTTTCGCTATTTTTGCTACAAAAATTATTTCGTTTAAAATCGTAAAGATTCAGTAATGATAATGAGGAAAAAAATTTTTAAATTACCATAATAAATAACAGAAAAAAAAAATTAAAGAATACAAAATTGAATCAACCAATCAGAAAGCGTAACCAATTCATTCGTGCGCTAATTGCTCAAGTTTATTTTTAAATTCTCGACGTAAATAAAAAAAAAAACCAATTTTTGTTGTTTTTGTTGTCGTTGTTAGGAAATAATTTTTACTGTTATGTATTTTATTTATTAATAAAATTTGACCAAGTGCATTTTCTGACCTAGATCTTTTTTGAAAATTTTATATACCCTTAAAAATATGTCATTAAATTTTTTTTTGTTCTATTTTTGGGCATTCTATGTGATGTGAAGGATTGTGGAAATAAAAATCAACTTACCAAGCTACTTTCGAACGATCAATTGTACGCATCACTAATAACGATAATTTAAGTTTTTGACAATGGGTGATCGTCGTCGTAATTTACATTGCAGTTTTGCTGTAGAAGTAGTAAGCCGATGTGAGAATAAGATATAAGTACATCGTTATAAGTATGATCTATAACGATATTCATGCGTAAGGGTATAGCTGTTTTTATTTATGAATTTTATATCCAAGGAAAAGAAAAACCACGGTTATTTGATGGTCATCGTGTTGTCAAAGGATCATATCAGGAAAACATTTTTTTTCATTATATTACCAGCAAGCGTATTATTATGCGCTGATATTGAATCTTAATGCTGCTGTTAGATCACGTTCTGTTTGTTCAGATTTAATTTGATTAAAAGTTCGTTTTCACGGTCTGGAGATCATAAGGATCTAACTGCTTATGCCCTGAAAATATATAGCATTGATAAAAAGGAACAACATGTTTGAAATGAAACTTTTTGTCGTATTTGTCATCTTAGCCAACTCATAGGCTATCAATGCCATGTGCGTGTTTTCGACACAGCAGTACCTTTAAAGGCTATTTTTTTTTCTATGATTTCGAAACACAGCAACATCAACATATTATAGGTCTTAAAACAACGAAATTGCATATCCTTAATCTTTGTGTTGTTCAACAGCCCTATGTAGATTGTGCAAAAAATAATACTCCATCAGAGCAATGTACTCTTTGTGGTAAACGTAAATATATATATCACAAAAACCCGATAGATAACCTTATAGATTCAGCTTTCAAGTCTTATAAATATTTTTAAAAAATTACATTCATTTCTCACAATGCTCGCAGCTTCGACGCGCAATTTATTCTTCATTATCTGATAGAAAATAGAAAAACACGTATTCAGTCTTTTATTCTAAATAGTAGTAAAATAATTGTAATAACAAAAGATGACATAACTCTTCTGCTTAATTCAACGCATATTAAAAAATGATCTGAATTTACATTGTGGTATAAGGAAAAGAAACAAACAAATTACATTTTTAATCTTCAAAGTGAGTTGGTCCATCATCAAGTTGGCGTTACAGTTTTAAAAAAGAAATTCATCAGTTTTAGAGACATTACACTCTCATGTAGCGACATATGTTCCTTTACCGAGTGTTGCACAATAGCATCAACATGTTCAAAAATTTTCAGAAAAAAATTTTTAGGCTCTAATACCACGGATTTTTTACCGCCCCATGGTGCTTATCGTTGGTGCTCTAATCAGTTTTCGATTGCTATTTCATGGGTAATTTATCGAGAGCAAAAATGTGGCTATATTATAGATCATGCTGTTCGTCTTAAAGAAGTCTGGTTATTCTGTGGTACCTTGGCATGGTTGTCTGATATATTTCCGTGTAATCAGAGATTCGCTCTGGTAAAACTTTTTGTCAGCGTTTAGAGCTAACACATGTTACTTAAAATATTGTAAAATAAGACCAAATAACAACTTCGGAAAATTAATAAATGAAGAAAAATGTTTATTAAAGATTGACAGCAATGAATTAGAAAGAAAGAATCCGTGCGGTCAACTCAAGTCTCAGTCAAAAACTGGAGATAAACAAACTCTCCCCTCGTTGCTATGAGCAACTTAATTGTCAAGCAATCGTCGTTAACTAACAAAGTGTCGTTAGCTTAATAGTCATTAGATAGCGACATACAAATATTTTACAATATGATAGGTTCAATAGATTATACGCTCATAGAAGCGTGGGAATGTCATTAGAGACAATTTTTAAAAAACAAAAGCGAGTCACTTAAACCACGTAATGCTTTTTTTTCAACAAACGCACAGAAAATTTTGTATCATTACGTGATGTAGACGGGTCTGAAAAAATAAATTATGCCAATGTGTGTTCACTCTATCCTTACGTGTGCAAAACGGAAAAATTTCTTGTGGGTCTTCTACCGATTTACGTTGGTGCTGAGTGTAATGAAATCCTTAATAACGAAAATAGTTTTGACAATATTAAAGGTCTCGTGAAATAATCCGTCTTGCCTCCTGCAACCGGTTTTACCTTCATGATTTCACGGTAAACTTATGTTTGTATTATGTAGGAAGTGTGCTGGAACAACTTATTCGAATAATTATTCCCATAACGATGTAGCTGAACGTGTATTACATGGCACGTGGGTTGTTGATGAAGTACGTAAAACTATAAACGGAGAGTATCGCGTTTTGAAAGTAGTAGAAATATGGTAATATGAGCAGTCATCCGAAAAAATCGATCATAAAGTAGCAGTCCACCCATCAGGGGGGCCTGTCTTGAGGTGTCGAAACACAAGAAACTACAACCACACAGCTCTGAAACCCACCAGCCCTACCACGTCGCATCCCAGCATTCGCTCTCGAGCTTCATAGCAAACGGACCTTGCAGCTTATTCTCCTCGAAACTCGTTCCCTTCGAAAACTGTAGATGGTGCGTCGATGGCCGTTTGGCATAGCCTTAGGCTCTTCAAGCCTGCTCGTAGCAGGCGTAAAACGATTATTAAGTACGGAATATAAAAATTCATCATTAAAAGAATAACAATCATAATACAATTGTAATAATTGTATAAATACAGAAATACTCTAGAGAGTTCTTGGCGTTTTCATTAGGAAATTTGACTAAGTGAGCTCTCTGAATGTATATACGTACCGAGTTGACTGTCACAACAAGTTGTCTGCCGGTTGGCATCATCCGCTGATGTCCCGGAGTCGTCCAGATGACACCTAGTACAAATTACGTACAGACACATAAGAACATAGAGAAGAACATAACCAATAACAGCTGAACATAACTATTTTACTCAACAAATTTGCATCGGCACATCTTCCAGATCCTAGTGAAAGTATATCAACACCTAGGAATTAATTAAAGTAGTCTAATTGCCGTATATGAGTTGGCAGAAGAGAGGTTGATTTATTTGAGTATTCGGTAAGGAAAAAAAATGTCAGGCCATCGATAGAATATCTTCAATCAAGTCAGAACAGTAGCTTTTGGCCCAAGCTTTTGAAAATCAAAATATTCTGACAACTTACTTGTCTAAGATTTCGTCGTTGACTGGCAATATTTCGGCATGGTAACTCAGTTTCATAGCTTTTCCTGACAATCATTGAACGATCAACATGAACAATACCCATTATATTACAAACTGCACTTTCAATGCATACGACATATTTGCTTGCATGGTGATTGACAGATAAATGATGTTAGGTGGCACTTCAATGATTTTATATCCTGGTAGAACTGATGGGAAGAATTCATGAATTGTATGCACTCATTTTTATTTGTGGATGCTCCTGTAATCAATCCGTGATTGGTAACTTTGTGGCAAGATTTAATGATAGATTTGTTAACATTGGTAATAAAAACTATGGAAGCACTCATGATCTCTTAGAATTACTTTTTACTAAATCGCTTGATTGAAATATAACAACAAAATGTTTAGGAAAACTTATAGACAAATTTTAAAAAGCACTCATGCATGTCATAAACATGATCATCCTGTCAGAATTCTCGGAGAGAATAAACATTTGAGAAAGTATTGAAATACTATAAGTAAATATTGACCAAAAAGTAGTGAGGGTTTGCGGAAATATATGATAAATCATAATCGACTAATGGACTATGTTTATTGGGATAATCCCAATAAACCTGTTAATCGATTGTGTTTACTTGTTTCATTACGTGCTGCTGGTAATTTCAGCCATAATAATAAAATGATATCAATTATCGTAGAACTTTGTATAGATAAAATCGTATATTAATCAGATGCTTAATATCATCATTCATTGATCAATTGTCTTATGAAGAGAGAGTGTGTAGACATTTCTAGATATCAGTTGAATAATAATTTATGAGATTATTATTATTGATATTTATTCCGAATATGCTTAGGCTTAACCAATTAAGACTAAAAGTAATAAAGATGTCACTGCTACAATGTTTACAATTTTAGAAGAAAAAAGAATACCTAAAAATTCACATGTGGATAGAGGGAAAGAGTTTTACAATAATGATTCTGATAGACGTATAAAGAAAAATGAAATCAACATGTATTCGACATTGAGAAATCACAAATCATTATTTTATGATCTGATACTAAAACTATTATTATCATACAACAATACTGAACATATTTAAGGGGCAAAAGAAGATAGACACAACTTGCACGGAAGCATCCCGTACAAAAAATAAGGAAAAGAAAACATAATTTTCTCACCTTTAAAAATCTGTGACTTTTTTCAATATTAATATTAAGGAAAAAAAATTTGCAGACTAATAGAGAATAGTCTGATCTATAATTCCATCTACTTAAAATAATTAAAAACCGCGAATTAGCTCGCGGGCAATTATGAGAGCATGGATTGAAGAGCAGAAGGCACAGAAAACATGATTTTCTCACCTTTGAAAATCTGTAACTCTTTTCAATATTAATATTAAGGAAAAAAAATTGGCAGACTAATAGAGAATAGTCTGATCTATAATTCCATCTACTTAAAATAATTAAAAACCGCGAATTAGCTCGCGGGCAATTATCAGAGCATGGATTGAAGAGCAGAAGGTACAGAAAACATGATTTTTTCACCTTCAAAAATCTGTAACTCTTTTCAATATTAATATTAAGGAATAAAAAGCTAATTCGCGGTTTTTATATCATTCCAATTAGATGGAATTATAGATCAGACTATTTTCTATTTGGAATGATATAAAAACCGCGAATTAGCTTTTTATTCCTTAATATTAATATTGTATTTGTACGGGATGCTTCCGTGCAAGTTGTGTCTATCTTCTTTTGCCCCTTAAATATTTTACCTATTTTACGCCCTTCTGTGTGTCATTCTTTTATGATGTTTGTTGAAAAATATAGTTTTTTTCTTACTTTTATATGTTTAAGCTTATATATGAGAAGAAAAGGTTTACGATGGATTATCCTTGCCGTTAATGACTGTCATAAACACCTGCATGATTTTTTAAATGTTATGCATTTTCGCGGTTTCTTTTTTTTTGCTATCTATTATTCGCGATACATTCTCTATAATTTTTTTTCTTTAATGTCGATGTTGTCTCATTTTTCTATCATCATTTGGTGCCGAAATATTGTCCTCTGATATTATTTGTTGTAACTTTTTTGTTTATTATAAAAAATTTTTTTTTCCAACTTAATTTTATTTTTAAACGTCTTCCCTAACTACGATAAAATTTTCAATTCGATCCCTATATTTTTCGCATTGCTACGATCGTGAAAACTTCCCTCATAAAAAATTGACCGCTAAAAACATGGTTTTTTACTCTAAAAAATTCTGTAACTCGCGAAGTTTTTAATTCATTGCATTAAAATTTTAAACAGAGTTTGTTTATATGTAATAATTTATATCTAAATAGTTTGAGTACCATCCAATAGGTAATTGAATTGCAGATGAAACAACACTATTTGACTTTCTTGAATCAAATTTCAAATTCAAACGGCTGTTTTTCATTCTAACTAACTATTTATTATAGATATTTTCAATGAATAAAGTAAGGTGCTATAGACACGCAATATTTAAGCGGAAAAATCGTTGTAATGTTATCCCACATTAATTTACGCTATAAATACGTTAGAAAACCGTGTAGATAAACGTTATGAATATACTATATCGAATACATTACTATTTAATTAACGAATTATTATAAATAATATTAATAAAAGAAAACTGTTAAACTATTATTCCTAAGAAATATTTCATAACAATTTATTACTTATTAGTAGTATGGAGCAACTTCGGCGGACCCGACTCCTAGCCCCACCACAAAGTGGGGATGAATTTGCGTCCAGCGGAGCCGTGCCGTAGGCGGTCAGGGTAGGCGCGTAGCGCGAAGTGGGGGTTTATATTTACAGGTGTAACAATAATTATATTCATAATTACCCTCTATAATTAGAAAATTTATTGTAATTAGCCTTGGTTTTAATTATAAGAAGTATCATGAGTAGTTAAATTACATGCAGTTATTTGAATAATTTTTATATTTATGTATTATTGACGCATGCGCATGACAGGGGCTTTATATTGCAATTGAAAGCCTAAGTTGCATCAAAGAGCTTTAACGTGCCATCTAACATAGTTAAGCGCAGTTTCTGGCGTTCAGACCCACCTGGCCAGTGTTTATGTATGGGTGGCGTGTTATTGCCGCTCCGACCGAGAGGTTCCCTCGGTCAGATAAATACTTTTTATTAGCCGATGAGCGGCGTCTGTACGAACTGCGCACAAACGTCTTTGCATATTTATAACGGTTATGCGCAGACTATTGTCTGTGGCACGTATAAACACATGTCTTGAGGTGTGTTTTTATCTGCATTTTGAACAGAGATGCTCATTTAATTATTTATTTCATTGTTGTATATGTCTTAACATTGTATGAGTGTAAAATATTACATATGTCTATTTCTACATAAACATGTTTGATAGAATTTTACTTCTTTTCCCACAAAATTATTTTGATTATATCTAACATAATTTTTTCTCATAGAAAACTTATAATATTCTCTTACAATTTCAACGTTTTCAGAATATTCTCGACTAAAGCAAGATAAAAAGTCGCTAAGTGAATAACTGATGGACATAGCATGCAAAAAAATAATACAATATTGGCTGCAAACTTGCGAATCTTCTTGTTGTAAATGTTTGATGGAGTGTCGGAAGTATCTGCAATTCTCTCTCAGTCTAAGGTGTTTTGAAATAATTGGTGGCAGTCCATAGCTGTCGGAGTAGCAGCCGACTCCATCTCGATTGACGTTCATGGCAACCCAGTATTATCCTGGTTGCTTGTGGCCATCAGTATTAACGACAAGTGGTGTAGGTTTCGTCCATACCTTCGCATATAATGTGCTCCGGAATATATTAAAGAGCTTCTATAATTTGTAGCGTATTCATTACATGCTTTGCAGTTAGTGGCGCAACAATTTCAATTTTTGTTATCTGCTGGTTGTGCTGTAGATTTTGCCGCTATAGACAAATCGTTTTCGAAGAAACCAGGTGTTGTTAAACAATTTTGTAGCTAATCACTATAATGCTATGCAGCAGACATTGAACAGTGCCCCGTAAAATTGTGTTTTAGAGCAGCATGATATGAACAAATGATCTCAACGGTTGACAGATCAGTTAATGATGGTTTACTAGGAATATCATCAATATTTATAATTATTGCCATACGACTGTCTCCAATAAACATTTTTGCATGAACCCTCGAGTGTAAATTTAATCAGCAATGTGTGTAATAGCCCGTAGATTATTGTACACAACCCTGATTGCTGATGAGCTTTCGTACCAAGGAATACCATGTTGCGCTGTCATCAAAATATTTGTGTGCTGCTATGCTTCTGATAATAGTGAATATGGAAATTTTGGGAAGATTATCCAGTGACAAATGATGTTTGCTACTAGAGCATTTAACGCAATTTCTTTTGGCAAAAAATCAGCGTCGTTATTAAAGAATCCTTGAATATCAATCACAAACTTCATTTTAGATACAAGTAATTCTTGATACTTGAAACGTGTTACAACGTAAGTGACTAGCTCAATACTGAGCACTTTATCGAATTATATAATTGTATTTCATCAAATATGTGTTCAACCAGCAAAATCTACGAGAATTTGGCGGGATGAATCAATTTTAAGTATATTGTTATATGCAGCATCAATAATACAGTTTATAGTTGAAGCTAGAGCGTTATCAAAGCGCACCTCAAGACGCATGCTACCATGACGTATCAAATTCCAGTGTGTATTACTATTCGCTGAGATATCAGGTGTCAAGTTGAAAGCAAATAAACAATAGCCATTTGGATTATCAGTGCGGCTAATTACGTTTCCTTCATTAAGAAAATGTATTCCTGTTCCTGAGAATAATGTATGATGGCAGTCAACATACGGGAAATTTTTAGTAAAATCTGGCTGTAGAGGCTTTGAGGGAATTTGTCGTCTATCGACAGGAATAAATAATTAATTTTGTAATGATAAAAATTGAACGGATTCAATTTCCGATCGCTATCGGAAGCTTTATTATCAACAAAACCAATGATTATTCGACGTAGTAATTGACTAAGAATCACATTGTCACATGATAAGCAAAGTACCTGGTGATATTTTCACACGTCTCATTATTAAAGAGGCCTCAATTATGTCAACTTTACATTCAGTGTTAGACACATCCACGCCATTTATTAAAAAGCGTTCTTGATTGAACACGTAACGATGTAAATGTTCAAGAAAATCGAAAGTTTTTCTTATAATAAATATTGACGATGTTTTTTCAGCTCTTCATCCTCATAAGTGGGACTGTTCATTTTACTAGGTGTATCTTGAGCCCAGCCAACAGTACTTAGATGTGAATTTTTCGCGTCTCGTCCATAATTTACGAGTTTTTCAATGGAGGCCCTATAGGCATATAAATTATTAGGAGATGATACACATTTTCGGTCTGATTCTTCGAGTGACAAACCATTGTCAAGTACATCGTGGGCAATATTTAGGCCTGATTTGAGGACTTCTTTACCAATAACTTTTGCGCCATTTTTTAAGAAGGGCAGAACACTCCTGAATAAGCCGTGGAATATCGTAGTCAATTTCTTGATACACATCCATTGTAGCCTGCTGAAGTGTAGC
This sequence comes from Chelonus insularis, assembly GCF_013357705.1. Lineage (NCBI taxonomy): Eukaryota > Metazoa > Arthropoda > Insecta > Hymenoptera > Braconidae > Chelonus > Chelonus insularis. The sequence goes on from NW_023276778.1 coordinate 119,394, forward strand.
GTTATTGTCAGCGTACCGTGTTCAAATGGTATAGTTTTACTAAACTCATCTTTTATATTTATTTCGATTGTACGTATATACGTTTTTAATAATGGTATGTAGCGCATTGTTGAAAATGACGTTATTTTTGTTGATCGATGTACATATTCATGCATATGGCACAATACGTAATAATGGTGTCTGTACATCATTTGTTATATAATTTTCACAGATATCTGTATAAACGAATAAGCTGCGTAGTAGAGATGCAAAGATGCTCGCAAGCCGTGTGCTTTGAAGATAAGCTAATAATTCAGGTCTATTCTCTGCTGGGAACCCAAGAATCTGCTGGAGATGAGGTGATAGTTACACCAGGTGAACCCCATCACAACTGTCGTCATAAATCATTGTAGTTTCAACATAACCACCAGGATTCACCATCCATTTTATATTCTCGTTGATAATGTCGAGTTTCTTTAATTCATCAATTAGATGCTTATGTGTTTGATACACACCTGCAGGAATAAATGCCTCATGATTTTCTGCGTTGTCAAAATTGTAGGTATTAACAACGTTTTTTCTCACGAATACTAGGATATCGACGTCATGTATGAGTGAAAAAGAAACATTGGCACGTTTCGCAGACTCATTCAAAAAGTTTATAGGAATACTTATTGCTTCCAAGGATACGCCCCACTCCCTAGGCAGTTGTAGAGGATGTGACAATTGTGTAACAAAGTACGTTGTTGCATTTCTAGGAAAAAAAAATCATGCTACTATTACTCGGTAAAACTAAGTGGAACTCGTCTTTTCGCGGGGATATTTTTATTTTCTTGATTTTTGACTCACTTTTGACAGCTCTTTTTCATGAAAATTACCGTCTATATTTTGATGGTTTAGATCTTGGAGTATATATACAGGCGGCTGACGAAATTTTGACACACGAATTATTTTGAAAATTTTTTCACTTCAGCCGCTTGAATAACCTTTCATTAAAGCGTTCTGAAAATAATCCTTTTTTTACTTAAAACTTTTTGAAAATCACTGCCTAGAAATTCTTTGCCACGATCTGTTTGTAATATGCGTGGTGATCTTCTATCACTACGTTAAATAATCCGTGTCATCCCTCGAGCAACAGTTAAGCTTGTTTTGTCATGTAATGCTTCAATCCATACAAATTTACTTAGAACATCAATGACAACTAATAAATACTTAATATTTGCATTATGAGTAGCAACATTACGTAGATTAACTAAATCTGTTTCCCATACATCGTCTACATGTGGAACCTTTATACGCCCATCTTGGAAAATGATGCCTCGTCATACGATCTAAAGTATAAGCGTCTTGATTTTCTAACCCTTTTTTTATTTAATGACACGGTGTATTTTTCGAATAATTGAACAACTGGACTACCTCCAATACTCACAACCCCAGTATTCTCTCTCTCGGACTTTGTGGACTGTATTTTTTAGGATGTTTGGATGCTAGAACAGTCGGGACTTTTGAACGGTGTAAATGAGTTGGCTGACACTATTTAACAGTAACAGTTAACGATTTATTCAACACTAAAATCACAGTAACAGAAAAATAACAATAAAAGAGTCTTTGAATTGTCTGTACAGTCTTGAGTTCACGGAAATTTTACACAGAGTTCACTGATGAGTTGACTGATGAGTAAAGGATCACAGGAAAGTTGTAAGTTTTCCTGTACTGGTCTCTGCACCAGAAGTAGCCTGATTTTTTTGAGTAGTCTGAGTTTCATTGTGTTTGCGTCAGCCACACAGACACAAGCGAGTTGTTCGTGTATGGATCTTGTGTGTGCGTCTGTCCATGAGGCCGTGAGGCGTCGAAGCCGACATCATTCGCGCCTTTTGTAAGAAGGTGCTGATGCGGACCAACATGAGTTTCCTGAGGATGTCTTCTAAGAGGTAGACTGCCTGATAAGTTCACAATCATCACTATAGATGATTAACTGGTGAGTTAGTCTATGTCAGAGGAGTTGTCTGGGTTTTCACTAGAGAGTTCAACTGCGTGAACTCTCTGCTAGTACACACGTACCGAGTTGACTGCTACGAGTTGTCTGTGGGTTGGCATCGTCCGATGATGCCCAAAAGTCGTCCGAGTACGAGCTAGTATGGATACTGGTAATAACCAACGAATACTGACTAAATATAGACCGTTTTTCTCGAAAAGTCTGTGTTCTCGAAGCTTCTAGGCCCTTAGAGAAGGGATGTATACGCCTAGGAATTAATTAGAGTTGTCTAATTGGCGAAAATGAGTTGGCAGGAGAGACCTTGAGTCATCTTATTATTCGGTGGGGAGAAAAATGTTAGGCCGTCGATAGAGTACCTCAGACCAAGTCAGAACAACTATCAATGACAGATTGATCGAAGTCATGATCAGGCGATTTGTGTATCGACTCCCTTGCTTTATAATACAATGATTTTTTACTATCATAGGAATTTTCATTGTTAACTAAATTTGGTGTTGTCACCGCCTGATTCTTATTGTTGATATGGTTTCACGCTTCCCCGTGAAGCTAAGCGTCGTAAAATAGCAGCTCAGCCTTCTATTCTCAGGTAAGATAAAGCGCTAAGAATTGCTGTTTGTTTCTTTCATGATACGTTTGCTGCCATCACTAAATGACAACTGATAACTTGTTGTTATTTGAAGTCGTTTACGTTTTTTCGCTGAACATAAACGTAATGTCTCGGATCATCTGAAAAAATACATGTGCGAAATCAGCAATTTTCTGGTGTTGATTGTTTCAAGTCCAATGATAGATATCCATGGGGCTGTACTGTTGCGTCATAATATATTTCTTGGAAAAAGCGTGTATTTTCTAGACACAGCAGACTAGCTAAATGCAGGACTTATGAGTGTTCACGTGGGTTTTTAAAAATTACAATGTAATTAGCATTGAGTGAAATATCCCGTTGTCTTTTTTCCTGATGGAATAAATTTTGCGTCATGAATATAACGCTCAAGTTTTGATGATGACTACCTCTCGTGAAGTGATCTGTAACTGTGCTACTCGATGATTCACGCATAAGATTATCTAAAATAATTATTAACTCCCCAGTGGGAAGTTATAGTAATGGGTCCGATTTTGCGAATCGCTAATTTTGACATATCTCCACGTTTTAAGGTCCCCAGAGTTGAATACGATAGTTTTTACGTGGACATCTGTGTGTGTATGTACGTATGTGCGTATGTTCGTACGTGCGTTCGGAATTATTTTTCGCCTCGATTATCTCGAGAACATAAAATGATATCGACGTGGGACCAACTGTATTCGACGCGTAATTACGTAACTTAGAACTGATTAGATTTTCAGCAAAATCGGTCCAGCCATTTTTTATGCAGAATCAAAAAACTGAAAAAATAGTGAACTACCTAAATTCTGCAATTTATAAATTATACCATTTTTTAGATGGAATTTCGAGATCTTTTGAGAAATATGAATATCAAATGTTTAGAATAATTGTACAGAAATATGATGGCAGTATTTCATAGAAAAAAATTTTTTAAAAAACGAAATCAGCAATAAAAAAATTTTAAACTCGTGTCAGGATTGAGAAAACAGCATTAAAGACGCTATTATGGTCAATAATAATTGTCAATAATATGGAATTGTGTTCATAACAATTAAATATTGTTACTAACAAGTGATTATTGATCATAGTAATATTTAAATAATAAGTTTTAAATTGTTATAAATAATAAAAATAGGGACCCTTTCTATATATATTAGTACTTTTAACGCATAATTTTTTCGTTTACTAAAAAAATGTTACCAACCGTATGCCACAAATGGAAACATACTATTTTCGTGTATAACAATGAAATATGTCGTAAATAATGAAAAAAAGGATCTATGAGGTACATTCGAATTTTTCTACCGCATAATTTTTTCTTTAACTGAAATAAAGTAACTAACCATATCAAATGAATAAAAACAGACTCATTTCGTTTATAACAATTCCATTTGTTATAAAAAATGGAAACGGGTTCTATTCAAATTGTTTTTTATTTTTTCCACTGGAAAGTTGGTCGTGTGGACCTTTCGGGTCGCACCCAGACCACTGCAGAGCACTGATATTTTTGGCTATCGATCGACCACATAATCATCATTATCTGGTAATCCTTCTCTAAATTCAGGGGTAATGTTTTTGGGTAATTGTTATAACCATCCTGCCACTCAGCATAGTGAAATATGATCTTGAAAAAACGTGTATCACTCATATGATATACAGCAGGAATAAATTTGTTTAGAAAAAGAGTTTTCCCACAGCCTGTAGGTCAACAAATAGTAGAAGCTCATGGATGTTTCCAGCGTGGATCCATCATGGATAATGATATTTATTACAATCGGAAAACAATTATATTCTGAAAATTTTCATTACAGAATCGTCCAGAGGCTAGCTACTTTTTGCTGACAGTAGTCATTTAAAGCGCCGTTTTATTGATAACAGAAATGAAGTGTCCTGAACTTGATAAAGCCGTCAGACTGAAAAGATTGTCTTAAAAGTACACACGTTCGTTGAAGTATACACGATCATTAAAGTACAATCAAAATGAATCAAATTTTGGAACACATTTCGTACCTCATCATGATTATCATTATTGGTACTGGTGTTTTATTTATAGTGCTACAAGTGATTTATAGATTTGGTGATAAACAATTCGTGTTACATTTGCAAAGAAGTGTTAATGAAATTTTAAATAACATTTTTTATCATTCAACAAAATTATCAATAAACATTCAGCCTTGTGAGGCCTTTGTTTACAGGGACATAAAATGTGGCAACTTGACTAAATCGTTTTTGTAGTGAACTTCGGCGCTTACATGCTTTAGCACATAGACATTATCATTTCATCAAAAATTTAGAACTTTATGTGCCAAAAAACTGCTCTGCTGAACATCAGCACCGGTTGGCATTGGCGGCAACAATTCGCAAATTAGAAACTTGATGTGCCTACAAGGCGGAATATAATTTTTAATTGGATGCTGGTCATGAAACTTGAAAGCAGAAATTAGAATCCGATCTATTCTATCTTCAAGAAATTTGGACACTCCAAAGCAGCTGGTCTAATATTTATGTGTCAGAGGACGATGAAATTTATTAAAAGTCCGACTTAGAGAAAAATAACAATAAGTATAAAAAACCTCTTTTTTGGCATGAGGAAGAGCCTTGTGGGATACCATGTCCGAAAAAAGTGACAGTATATTCCCACTGCTACGACCAAGTTCTGCGAGGTTATTATCGTAACATGCGCTGGCCTGGCTATGTAAGTTAAAGCTCCAATTTCGTGATTTTTGCAACAATGACAGTTTTAATATTCATTTTTTTAAGTCAAGGTATTCTCAGTAAATGATCCAAAGGTCTGATTATGATATTTGCAGTCGTAAGATCTTTTGAAGATTTGTTTATTATAAAAAGTATCAAGATAAGAAAGTTATTTGTCTTGTGATTATTTGAAAAAAAAACCTTGTATCGATTGTAATGGCTAATACAAAAGTGGCGCCTTTTTTCGTAGCATTATTAAAGCTTGCTCGATATCTACGTGATCGATCACTATCAGTTTCTTATTTTTATACTGAATCATGACTTGAGAGGTGTAATAATTCATCCCGACTGTGTTTATTACGTTTATTAAGATGTATTATATGACTTGTGTAATGCCGCTTCTTAGCTTGAGCACACGAACGTGGTTTAAAAACATCAAATTTTAGTATCATGCGCGAAGTGGCACATGCTTCAACTAGCAGCGATAAAGGAAATACGACCTGTGTTTCACCGTTTCTCAACTATTCTGGTATGCTATTTATAATTATTTTAAATGCCATTGCAAACAAATTATATGGCCAGAGGTCCTCTTTAAACCATTATTATTATAGAGTGGCGATGTAAATATATTTTACTAGCTTCTGATTCCGGGGATGATGAAAATAGCGAAGGTGAACAAGCTACGGTCTGAAGTCAAAGAAAAAACTGTCCCCAAAGAAGATAAAGAATCTCAAGTTGAATAAGAAGTTATTGACACATTACTACCGAAAAAATTGAGAACCCACAACCATCTACTTCGACTGGTATCACTAGTACAGTGAATGATATTAATGACGTCGAATTTTCACAGCCGTGAACATCATCTGGTGTTACTTATGAGGGCGTAATGGCTTATTGGTTTCAAGCTTATAGCGCGCCACCACAGGTTATTAAACCAGAGGATATACCGTTGAATCTCGAAAAAGGTTCTTCTACAGTCTCTTGTTCTTATTCACAAAGCAGCTGTGACATCAGCATCCTTTACAGACTTGATACTGAAGAAGAAACAGATGTTGACATGTCTTTAGAAGCATTATACCCAACCCCTGAGCCACCATCTCCTGCAGATATTTTTTAAGAAAGCGATGATGAAATGCCTGTTTTATCAGACGACGATGGCCCTGAGCAACCCCGTCAACAAAGTTCATCAGCATTATCCTCTGGAAGTAGTTATTTCTTATTTTTCAATTCAATCTTATAACGAGCATAATCATTAAATTCGTGTAGGTAAGACAAATAAACTTCAGAAGACAACCGACCGAAGCAACTTATTGCCAAGTATATCATCAGAAAATTTTGCTGACGTCTATCCCCCAGGCCGTCGTTTTATTATCGATAAAAAGCGTGTGAAAAATTTAAACAAATTTCAAGTTATGGGTACAGAATGTCTTACAGAAATAACGGATTCACCCAATAATCAAAATCATTTAGAATGGTTCGAGGGTGCTTTAACGGACATTACAACATACATTACGCAATCATGTACAGATAGGATAGGCATTGCTATTAATTATGGAAGATTAACAACAATGGTGAAATTCGTACAGGTATGTTACAAAAACGGTGGAAGACAATGTGCGATAGAAGATGTAATTTACAGCGCGCTGTGGCTTTAGAGTTGGTAAGCAAAGCCGATGTTAAAATGCCTCGTAACGGCTGCGGGCTGGATGAAATAAATGCTTTTCAGCGATATTTTGCTCGTGAAAGTATAGCTATTGTTGTTTATGAATTTTATACATTAGGAAAAAGGAAAATCACCTATATTTGATAGACGGAGTATTGTTGAAGGAAGTTACGGTACTATTATTAGAACTTTATTTATTTTATATTGTCAACAAACGCATCATTATGATCCGATCTTGAGTCTTAGCGCTGCAATAGGTGCCCATCCTTTTTGTTCAGCCTGTAATAAAAGTTATACCACACCTCCAGCATTGCATCATTGTCGTTTGAAATGTTCTCAATGCGGTCTGCACGCCTGAAAAATCGTGCATGTGTCATATATGTAATAGATATTTTTTGAGTGATAGCTGCTACGACAAACATTTACTCAAAGGCTTTGCGACACTTACTGCTCCTAATAACGATTTAACTATTTATAATTTAATACAAATTTGTAAAAACTATATTTGTCTAAAAATGTATACCACAGATAAAAGAAAACACCATGCTTGTGATGAAACTCATTGTCATTTTTGTAATTGTAATCGGCCATTGAATCATCAAGTATTCTCGAAATATCCGAGCTTTCAAAAGCTGTCTTTATATTCTATGATTTTGAAACACAACAGCACCAGTATATTAAAGGTGATAAGACAACAAAATTGCACGTTCCCAATCTTTGCGTCGTTCAAATGGTATGTGCATATCGAGTAAACAATAATAATTTATCCCAAATCTGTTCTTTCTGTGGTCAGCGCGTGTATACATTTCATGAAAATCATATAGGTAGCCTTGTCGAACTAGGATTCAGTCGATATAAATTATTTTAAAAAATAATTTGCATTGCGCATAATGCACGTAGTTTTGACGCTCAATTTATTCTTCGCTATTCCATAGAAATTAAAAAATACGTATTCCCAACCTTATTTTGAACGGCAGTCAAAATATTGTTATGCATATAGATAAACTTATTTTTTTAGATAGTTTAAATTATTTACAAATGCCTTACTTAAAGCATTTGGTTTCGACAGTGAAATTAGTGAAGGGTTTTTTCCTCATTTATTTCACATACCTGAAAATATAAATTATGAACGGCCTTTTCCTAATATGAAATATTATACCCCTTATACAATGCATGCAAAAGAGTCCTTTATATCGTGGTGTAATGGAAAATATGTCCTTTCACTGAATCTGCACATCAGCATCGACATGTTCAAAAATTTTTATAAAAAATTGTTCAAAAGCCGATACGATAGGTATTTTACCGCCACGAGGAGCGTATCGGTGATTCTCTAATCAAACACCTATATCTATTTCATGGTTAATTTTTCAGGAGCAAAAACGCGGTCACATGATAGATCATGCAGCTCGTCGTAAAGAAATCTTCTAGCTCTGTAGTACTTCAGTGGACGGTTATTATCATAATCCAGAAACTCAAGAAAAAATTGTATTTTAATTTCACGGCTTTTTTGGCTTGGCTGCCCTCTGTCTTTCGTGTAAATAAAGATAAAAACCTTCACCCCGGTGAAACCTTTGATCAGCGATTAGAATTAACACGTGCTACTTTACATAGAATATGCTCATTGGGTTATACATTGATAGAAGAGTGGGAGTGCAGTTACGTTACGTGATGTAGCTGCGTTAGTCAACTGAAAATTCACGTCGGTTCTAAATGTAATAATATACTACCCAATGAAAATAATTTTACGGCCGTTGAGGGTCTTGTAGAATGTTCGACTTTACCACCCCGTGATCTTTTATATCCTGTTTTACCATCAAGATTCCACGGTAATCTTCTATTTGTACTATGTAGGACCTGTGCCGAAACTAGTCATCAGGGTAATTGTTATCATAATGATATTACTGAACGTGTATTACATGGTCTCGGGCCATTGACGAATACGTAAAGCTATAGAAAAAGGTTATCGTGTTTTCAAAGTAATGGAAATATGGCAGTACAAGATAATTCAATATAACCGGGATTTTTTTTGTATGATAATGCATGTTTTCTATAGTTCTATGAAAAATAGCATTATTCATTAGGTTGGAAAAAAGTCTCGTAGAGTCTTTTTTGGAGTTTGTTCTCATATTCGAATTCATTATATTCATTCTTAGGTAATAGCGTCGTCATCGGCTCTTTATATGTACTAATCAGAACCCTTCGAAATGAAATAATTGATATCATCCAAATCAAATTTTTTGGTGACTCATCTGAAAGAACCAGTCGATAAGTATTCGCTTATTGCTGCATGTTGAGAAAATCTCAACTTGTGAATTAACCTAACTGTTGAAGGATAGGGATGATTGTGCCGGAACAGAGCAAACGGAAGTCAGGTTTTATAAAAAATAAAGTATCTTTATTTTTGGCACCAACAATACACAAGATACACTGAACGACCTTTCATGTCTGAATACAAGAATTAAATGTCTTTAAAAAATTCACAGAATGTCACTTGTGGTTACTGAATTTGAAGTAAATGTCTGAAAAATACTCAACTTGGTGTGTTCAGTATTATTGACCTCCTACACGAGCTCAGCACGCTTCTCAAGTTGAGCAAGAATGTGATTGTGCACGCCTATCAATGCAATGCAAAATGAATTTATTGAACTTTCGTGAATTTACTGTGAAATGCCTTGAAATGGTAGTCGATTTCTATTGTCGAATGAAACATGAACAATTGTGATGATTGACAATAGCACTAGTACTGATGATTGACTCAAAATTGTAAGATTTGCTAAGAATGAATGTGAATGGCGTATACCCGTGAACGAGAACAGTGAAAGAATGGCGACAGGAACTTCATTAGTCAAAAGGGACACTGAAAATTAGTCAAATGAGTGACTAGATTAAGAATTATTGATTATTTGGTCGATTGGTTATCGACCCAGTCCCAATATGGCCGCCGAAGTTCCTGTCAGCTGGCAAATTCAAACTGAGAATTGATTAATTCTCAACACTGCACTATAAAGATGAGTTACATCGAAATGCTCCACGTAAAATTCATCTTTGTTGAGATTAAAATATCATCTTATGATAGAAAATCTGATCTCAAATAGCTTTTCGACTATTACAAAAAGATTTCATTTACAATTCCGATTTTTCATATCACCAAATAAAGAAAAAACATAGTAAAAATGAGTATCGCCTAACAATCGCAGAAATGGAATATACACTGAGAGACAAATTAAAATTAGTGGTACTTTTCTCTTAATATTACATACTATCGTTATTGATCATTTTTCTGGAATTATTATCGTTAAAATATTAAAAAACGTCTCTGAGTTTCACATCTATATAAATTTCTGCTGTTTGACGGTCTGTCTGTCTGTCTGTTCGTGCGGGGTGATCTTCAGAACGGCTAATCCACCTGCGATCAAATTTCGCAAACATGTAAAGAGCACTTAAGTCAAAGAAATGATTTTTTGTTAATTTTTTACACTTCAAGAAAACCAAGAGAGAATCATAAACGGTACAACTTGACCATTTAAGTCTGTGGTATTATAATTTTCCTTTGGTTCTTCTTTAATGTGGATATTTCTGTTTTCACATAAAAAGAAAGTCGGGAACGTAGTATACAAAAGTTTTTCGAGATTCTCTTTCGAAATTCTATAATTCTCTTCTACTGAAAATTTTTAATTAATTATTATTTACTTTATTAAAGGTGATATTTTTAATAGATAATCTTAAATGTTAAAAATTTCTGAATAATTTCTGAGTTTTATTAAGTAATCCTTTTACTAACAAGGGAACGTTGCGAAGTGGTCACAGTCGATTTAGCTGAGGTTTCTATACAATAATCTACGTCGAAAATGATGAACCACGTATTTTTTTTCGGCGAAAAAACGTTTTGAAGGGATAAAAATTACCCCCAAAGTTGACACCCTATAAAGGAAATTTTTAATTTTCACATATTCCTGATCGGAATTTTCCAAAACGCCCTTGTACATTGAAAACAACATTAAAAATTATAGAAAAAAACCTTCATTTACAAATTTATAAAACTTGCGGACATACAATTTTTTTTGTAAAATTAGAAATCACAAAAAATCTATTACTCAAAAAGTATTGATTATTGTTTGATGGGAATGATTTCAATCGAAAGAGCATAAAAAACTACAAAATTTGCGTCTGTGCAATTTATAAAATAACAAGACAATAAATGACAAAAAAATATTCCCAAATTTGTATTAAAATAAAGAAGATAAATTATTTATATATTGTACATATTACATAGATGATAATCATTTTAAAATTATCAATACATAATTATTTTTTACACCATGCACAACGGATGATTACAATATTTTTACATCCTGGAATTTCACAATAAGGCTTACAGTTATAGTCTAGTAGCTGTATGAATTTACCGTACATTTAGCATAGGGCTTAAATTCACGGCTAGTAAATTATTATCTCCAAATTTAAAATCAACTGGATTTTTAAGTTTATCTGGGTTAATAAATATATAACTACTTTTAAACCATAAAGAACGAAAATGATTAATGTATCGCGGTGACGAGAGTTGATTATGAGTCAGTGATTGTAATTTAATAATATTATTTCTCAAGTGTTAATTGGAATCATCACCTCGTAATAGGATACCATCTGAAAAATGTCTTAGAAGTTTTTCCATATTCTAAACCCAAAAACATCTAATGGTCGAATTTATCCAGTAGCCCTTTTACGAACACTCACTATCTTAATTTCGTTATTCGGTGGTTTGGCAGACGTGACAGCTTCAGAACAATGTCCAGTCCATGAATCAATCAAAAGTCAACTATTTTTTCTAACATTCGGGAAAGATCCATCCTTTCGCCAGATTTTGAAGCGTTTTAAAAATAATTAGGACATAAACTTCCAGAATATATCATATAATATACTATTTTAATTGAACTTCTTACCTGAAGTAAGTTTCCCAGATTGAGGTATTTCTATGTGTAAATTATCTGATCTAAGAAGCGATGCTTCTACCCATAGACCAAGTTTTCCAGTTGGTCCTTTTGACACAAGAAAAAGAGGAGTGAAGAGTTTTCCATCAGCTGATACCGTTGGTTGTATAGTATAACTGTGAGTTGTCGAAGAAACTGATTGAACAGTGCCCTCTATTTTTTTTTCTCCTCCTGTAGCTAAAATCTTCTCTGAATGTACTTCTAATTGAAAGCCACTTTGATCAGAATTATATGTTGTCTAAGCCATATGATTGAATTTTTGATTTTACATCGTTAACGAACACTTCTGATGTTTGTTCCAATATTTTACGATCTTTAATGGATTTTGATGATATGAATTTGTTTATTTTACCAGAAACAGTACGATGAGCTGTTCCAAATAATAGTATCCACGTGGAAGATGCTTGAAAACGGAGACGATCGAATTGTAAATTTTTATGGCTAATAATGCCCATTATTTTAAATCAGAATCATGGAGTATCGTCCTAGAATCGATAGCAGTTTTAGAATTTTCTAACGTATATTTGCAAATTTAAGCTATTTTTGCTTTGTATGATCCACCTTTATTCATTCGATGTGTCCAGCGTTTGAATTGTCGAGTAGACTGTACTTTTTTAACTTTTTTCTCAACACTACCGATACGTACATTCTTTTTCTCACTTCTTTGCTCATACTCAACGGCTCGCAATTTATAATCATGACGTAAGCTCTCATCATCAGTAAAACATGCTCCATCAGACACATTCGGTTCATGGATTGCAGGTGCATATTCTTCGTCTTCTATAATTTCTGGTTCCCAATCCTTATATGGTTCAAAGTGATTCTTCAATTGTATTTCAGCATCATTAACAGGTGTCTCCATAATTTTCATAGTTTGAAATGTTGTGAAAAGTAACCGAATAACAATACGGGGGTTAACTTTCAATTTCAACTATTGAGGGAGACATCAACTACTTTACCTAGGGCGCCAAGTTATTGTTATTTACCAGAATAACTCAACTAGTGTAATTTAAACTAATACCAACTTAAATCTAAACTCAATATCTCAAAACTCACTAATTAACCCAAAATCCACAGAATAATCTCAAAATCGCAAAACTAAACCCCAAATTTATATCTAACTTTACTAAGATAGCTCTACAAAATTAGGATCCTCCTTAACAGAGCATATCCTGGCCCATAGTTGTGTAGGTTGTGGAGAGGGGTCGTGTCCGGCCAACAAAATACAAAAAAAAAGAAAGAAAAAATATCAGTGCTCTGTAGTGGTCTGGGTGCGACCCGAAAGGTCCACACGACCAACTTCCCAGTGGAAAAAATAAAAAAAAAATTACGCGTTAAAAGAATTCAAATATATTGCATAGATCTCTATTTTCATTGTTTATAACAATTAAAAAATTAACTATTTGAAGAATAATCAATATAAAAGAAAGCTTGATAATGAAATAAGGTATTTAGGCTTAAAACAGCTGGTACATCAACCTACTTGTGTGACTGATAGATAAGAGACGTTAATTGATTTGGTGTTTGGTGGTGATAATGAGCTTGGTACTTCTGTCATTGACAACTGTACCATTACTGATCACTCTGTAGTGGCTGTTCAATTTATTAAACATAGAATTTGTAATAAGAAGACCTTGATGAAGAACAAAACTATGTATATAAGATAGTTCCAGATCTGTAATAATAGTGTTCTACAAATGAATGCTGATGTTTTATTTAATAGATGAAATTTTGAAATCTCTGAGTGTAATATAGTTGATTTTAATGGTTGGTTTGAGAGTGCAAGTAGTGAAATCATCAGTCATTATGAGGATAGTTGTCCGAATGTTGTAAAGAATATTTCAGTTATTCATTTGAATAAGCCATGGATTAGTAATGAAATTAAAGAAGAAAATATCAGTGCTCTGCAGTGGTCTGGGTCCGACCCGAAAAGTCCACACGACCAACTTCCCAGTGGCAAAAATAAGAAAACACCTCGAATAGAGCCTGTTTCCAATTGTTTATAACAAATTTCATTGTTATGAACGAAAAAAGTATGTTTTTATTCATTTCATACGGTTGGAAACGTTTTTTTTTTGGTGAAAGAAAAAATTATGCGTTAAAAGTATTCATAGAAATATATATATAGCATGGATCCTTATTTTCATTGTTTATAATATATTTTATTGTTATAAACAAAAAGAATGAGTTTCCATTCATGTCGTACGGTTAGTAACTTTTTTTAACAAAAGAAAAAATTACGCGTTAAAAGAATTCAAATATATTGCATAGATCTCTATTTTCATTGTTTATAACAATTGAAAAATTTATTATTCAAATATTATTATGATCGATAATCATTTGTTATTAACAATGTTCCATCGTTATGAACACAATTTCTTATTATTAACAATAATCATTGACTATTTTATTATCCTCAACGCTATTTTCTCCATCCCAACACAAGTTTAAAATTTTTTTATTGCTGATTTCGTTTTTTAAAAATTTTTTTTTCTATGAAATACTGTCATCATATTTCTGTACAATTATTCTAAACATTTGATATTCATATTTTTCAAAAGATCTCGAAATTCCATCTAAAAAATAGTATAATTTATAAATTGCAGAATTTAAGTAGTTCACTATTTTTTCAGTTTTTTGATTCTGCATAAAAAATGGCTGGACCGATTTTTCTGAAAATCTAATCAGTTCTAAGTTACGTAATTACGCGTCGAATACAGTTGGTCCCACGTCGATATCATTTTATGTTCTCGAGATAATCGAGGCGAAAAATAATTCCGAACACACGTACGAACATACGCACATACGTACATACACACACACAGACGTCCACGTAAAAAATATCGTATTCAACTCTAGGGACCTTAAAACGTGGAGATATGTCGTAGTTAGCGATTCGCAAAATCGGACCCATCACTATAACTCCCCACTGGGAAGTTAATAAAAAAAAAAACAAATTAAATAAACTTACTAACGGGATAAATTAAAGATCTCCAAACTACCAAAAATAAACTAACGAGTTGAACATATTCTTTTAATTCTCGAATTTATTATAATAATGTTACTCATTCAGGTTTTCTAAACACTTACTGGGACGCAAAAGAGTATTTTTCAACGGGAGGATTCTCAATCCATTATAACTCAAAATCCTGAACTCAAAACTCGTGATCTTGACATTTCAACCAATAGACATATCTTTGAATCAAATTTACTAAAATAAATGATAATCTTCGGAATTAAAATTTACAATTAAACTTCACCGAACGAGTCCGAGAGCAAGCCAAGCCTCACGGATTTTCTTTTATTCAACCAAATGTTTTCAACTAATTACAAATTTACCTTTTAACCCATTTCCAAACCAATTTTCAATAACTTAAAATTTTCGTAGAGAGCTTTTGAAATTCTAGCTTTCGTCAAACTTATTCCTGGTTGTCCTGGATTTCCTCCTATTCAAATTGAATTGTCTTCCAGCATGGGAAAACTGCATGGTGACAAGTTGCTTTTAGTCCTCTACACCACTACAGCTTCCCAACTCTCCTCTCAACGGTCCATTTAGTTGACAAATTTACTTGCAGATCTTAACTCTGCTTCTTTTGTATTAATGAGACTTCTAACACTAATTTTAAGGACTAACTAAATCCCTGAGCCTCGGTTTGCATTAACAATCAAATTAATAATACTATTTAATCCCAATTAATGACACGATTAATAAAGTTAAATAACTATCGAGACTTATAGATTAAAATAAAAATGATAGAATATTCAGTGCAGCAATTCCCAACACACAGAATTCTCTACTTCGTATAAGTTGTAGGTTATTACCAGCGCCGTGAAACATAGCTCTAGGTTATGCCCTATAAGGCAAGGTACTCAAACAAAATGTCCTTCTCAGGACAGAGAAACAAGGATTTGTCTGTACCTTATTACCACACTACTGACTCACTAATTGATTAACTAATTAATTTACTCATTTACTTATTTATCTCTACCGTTTCTGCCATGATACTTGGTAGCTTTCATAATTTTGAATTTTGCCATTGTTCTGACTATGAGTCGGCTGAGTGAGAAGTCGGGACTTTGTGGACTGTATTTTTTAGGATGTTTGGATGCTAGAACAGTCGGGACTTTTGAACGGTGTAAATGAATTGGTTGACACTATTTAACAGTGTCCATGAAATCATGAGGTGTCGAAACTGACATCGTTCACGCCTTTTGTAAGAAGGTGCTGATGTGGATCAACATGAGCTTACTGATGATGGCTTCTAAGAGTTAGACTGCCTGATGAGTTCACAATCATCACTATAGATGATTAACTGGTGAGTTAGTCTATGTCAGAGGAGTTGTCTGGGTTTTCACTAGAGAGTTCAACTGCGTGAGCTCTCTGCTAGTACACACGTACCGAGTTGACTGCTACGAGTTGTCTGTGGGTTGGCATCGTCCGATAATGCCCAAGAGTCGTCCGAGTACGAGCTAGTATGGATACTGGTAATAACCAACGAATACTGACTAAATATAGACCGTTTTTCTCGAAAAGTCTGTGTTCTCGAAGCTTCTAGGCCCTTAGAGAAGGGATGTATACGCCTAGGAATTAATTAGAGTTGTCTGATTGGCGAAAATGAGTTGGCAGGAGAGACCTTGAGTCATCTAATTATTCGGTGGGGAGAAAAATGTTAGGCCGTCGATAGAGTACCTTAGACTAAGTCAGAACAGCCATTCTTTCATTATTACATTCTCACTTTCAAGATACATTTTCTCTCTCACACACACACACACATACCTGTAAAGGACTCCACATCAAGGCAGAGCCTCGATTGTGGAAATATAAAGAGGTAGTAATGATGGTGGCTCTTAGCCTCTGTCCCGTTACAATAAGGGCAGAGTTACCAGGTATACCCACGAGGAAGGGTCCACCTTTATACCCCGATGTTTGTAGCCTACAGTAGCTTCTCTTCTCCCAAAGTACCTTACCTAGACCCTGGTAAGCTATTGTGAAATACTTTTCGGTGTTTACTTGCAGTTCACATCGATTTAGATAAGAGGTTGCTTGATTCAATAGTTTTTTGAGCCCAACGGGCGTTGATGCAATTAGATTAAGATCATCTGCAAAGCTTATTGCATTAAGAGGTGTATTTCCGACTCGTAATCCGATTTCTGATTGGCAGGCGATCAATGACCATATTGAAGAAGATAGGTGAGAGTGGATCTCCCTGCTTAAAACCACATGTTGGTTTAATTGGATCAGATTCCCAGTCTCCATATGAAATTAAGATGTCATGTATTGTACTGTAGGAAACTGAGTCAAATGCTTTAGCTACGTCTAGAGACGCAAGATATGATGGCTTCATATTCTGACGACAGTATCGTAGTGCATAATCTACAAAGACATTTTCAGCACATCTGTCAATTGGTCGGAATGCTTTTTGATGATTATCCAGTTTAACTTCTCTACTGACAAATATGGAGGATACCGTAATTGGCCTGAATTCACCTGCTTGGCTGGCGCCTTTTTTCTTCAGTATTTAGGTGGTTCCTGACTTTAATAGATGAGTGGACGCTTTTCTACAGAACATTATTAAACTAAAAATCCGTTCTAAAGTGCCTCTTGGTACTGCACGTAGATCACTAACCGTATAGCTATCTGGTCCTGGGGCAGATCCTTTAGGGGGAAAGTTTCGATCTATTTTATCAATTTGTATGGGTGCCCATAGTTCTTTAATGACTTCATTGTTATTCTCAGGATCAGGTGTGGTATCTACAGTAGCTGACATAACTGTCTTCCAATACGATATCACATGATCTTTAGGTGACGGATTCGTGGTATGCTTATCCTTAAGGATTATTTGAAGACAATTCGTTGGATTTCTTTGCCATAACTTTTGTGTTGTGGCGTACTCCATCTTTCTTTGTTTCCTTCCAGAAGCAGGTTGCGTAGCTTCACTAATGTGTCTACTTCTCCTTAGGCGAGGTGAAAAAGTTACCAGCATATAAATAGTAAATTCTTCGAATAGCCTTTGACTACTTCACTTATTTATAGAGTTGCAGATTAGATCTAGTTTTTGATAATTCCAACAATTCGTACTTCTTAGAGGTCTTAGCCTTTGTATATAGCAAGAAATCTGTTCTCTGTACTCATAAGGATCACCTTCAGCTTCGACAGTTTCAACTCTGATTTCGGGGGTGGTAGAATCAGAGATAGAGGTGTTCAATTCAGCTGACTCACTAAGAAGTTCAGAAGAGGTTATATTTTCAGTTATATATTCGGTGGCTGCTAGTTCCGAGGTAACTCTTTCAACAAGTTCTCTTTACACTGCAAATCGGAGCGTGTTACTGGCCGTATTTTTCAACACGTTTAAGTGTTGTTTTTCACTCTGCTGTGTTAAAAAATCTAATTTTTGCTCATAACGTGTTATATTGACACGTGTAAAGTTTCTAATAAATTCACGGCTGGGGGTGTTAAAATAACACGTGTGAGACTATTGTCCGCTCTTTTGCGTGTTTTTAGAACTGAGTCAATAGAAATAACACGTGTTTCAATGGATATATATTCTGAACTATTGAAGTTTCGATACTATTTAAAAAATACTAGAGATTAATTTCTTCATTTCGAAGAGAAAAGTGAACAATTTATTAAATAAAAAATATTCCTTTTTTTCCATATATAATATCAGAATAGAAAAATTATTCTATTTAACTATAAAATTCTGTACGTTGATGATTAATTAAAGGAACGTACTTTTCGCTGTCCATTACATGGAATGATTATAAATTATGTGGACAAATCATATTTCCTAAATTAATCATTGTTCTTTCACTGTTGAAGTCTTGAGAAATGCGATAAGCATTAAATATATCTATATAATTCTCAGTGACAAATTCGAAAAATAAAAATAATATTTTTTTATCCAAAATTATTATTTCATCGATCTCGCCAAAGATAGGCATATCATCATCATTGCATTCTGTTCTGACTTCGAGTCGGCTGGACGAGCAAACTAAAAACTAGTGGACTGTAATAACTAAGAGCAGAAGAAGAACAAAGGTTGGATGCTAGAAGGTTCCTTAAAATAGTTTATTAACACCAAATTGTATGGGTTTCATAGATTTTATTAACCAATAACACTTAACTTAAACAACAGAAATTAATCACTGAGTTTATGTGCGTTGACTGTACATTAATTGTTCATACACTTTTGAATTGTCTGATGGTTGTTTTTTCACCAAAAACGTCTCAACACAGTGAATAGCAACATTCACGGTATACACCAGAGTTGTTCGGGTGTGCGATGTATATGTGAATGTCCGTGAGGCACTATGGCGTCGACCCCAGTTCAGCTTCGCGCCCGAAGACACTACAACTGACTATACTGGACCACTGGCACTGATGAGAGTAATGATGATGATTCACTTTTGTTCGTGAGAGTTGTCTGAGTCTACTTGACTGTATTTGGTACTACCAAAGGTGAGCTGACTGCACAAAACCGCGATTTGACTGCGAACAATTATACAGAGATGACCGCGTGATTTGCCTGGAGCTAACTGACGCCACAAGTGCTCGACCGCGTGCTTGTTGGCGTCACTAGGGCCGTAGAGTTGCCTTCTGGGCCATTAGGAGAATACTTCCCGATGATTGGTCCAGTGAGTTGACTGACGCGCCGGTGGACAAGTCCGGCATTAACAATTTTCAAATATTCTGAGACTTGCTGACTTGGGGCCCTCCAAGTCAGAACAGCATTCCAATAAAATTATGCTACCTCTTCCATATACAGTTCCAGCTTTAATAACTTTAGGAGATTCCATAATTTTCAATGAAGCCAAGTCTAATCCATTTTCGAGAAATTCATGAAATAAATTCATAAATGGGTGATCAATAAGTTCAATTGTTGTACCAGGAGCCATACAGTTTCTATGATTAAGGAAGTTTCTTACTGGCACACGAGGACAAGAATTAAGTTTGATACACAAACGTGCTTGATGTCGATAAGCCAAAGTAACTGCTACATTTTGAAAATTGCGAACTACTGGCATCAATCTTTTTAAATAAGAATGTAATTCCTCAAAACGGAAATACCATTGTTGTCTTAAAGGTACAAATAATGTCTTATATCGCGGAACATGTACTAAATAATATGCCATTGGTGTTAAGCTATCAGGATATAAATCCTGAAAGTGTAATATAAATGATTCAATCATTACTGTCAACATTTTAATAGTAGTCTTATTTACTTCAGATGCTGAACACACATTTAAAACTTGTAACAATCTTGTATAGCAAGATGATCGTTTTTCTAATTCCAAACTATCACATGAAATTATCCACTCATTTATTACAAATGGTAAAGTATGAGCTAATGTTATCAGCTGTGCTGCATTCTGACGTAGTGTACTCATGATATCTAAATGTTGTAAATCTATTGTCGCTGATTTATCACTACTGGAATGTTAAAAATCGAAACTTGATAATTCACTATTGAAGTTATTAATAAAAAATAAATGTAGAGTTTTAATACAACACAATAAGTATAAGCGAATGGAAATCTCAAGTGGACCTTCAATTAGTATATGCATAATATCATGTGGAAAACATTGCGTAATGTCAAAATCAGGAACATTCATCGATGGGCTTCTCTTATTAATTCCATAAAATTCTTGCCAGAATTTCCTTGCTTCTGGAGCAATTGTACCATCATGAATAATATTCAAAACATTATCATGATCATTAAGATTCTGTGAAACAAAATAATCATCACGAAAACCTAATTTCCAAACTTCCTTAATAAATGAATTATTCCTGTGCTCATAAAAATTATCATTAGTTGCCTCAGCTTCAAAACTTTTGAGTGTTTTTGTTGATATAGCTTCATGCTTTCTATATAGATGTTGTTCAAAAGAGCTCCATCTTTTATGTGTCCCCCCACACCCGTTTTGGATGCATTGTATTTGAAACTTTGGATCAGAAGCATGAGTACGAGAAACATGTCTCAGTAATTGAATATTTATCATGCATTTATGATAACACATAGAATAGGATAACACAATTATTCTATTTTCCATATTTATAATAAAAAATTAAAAGTATTATACGAAGTAATTGTAAGACATTTTTACTGACATCTAATACTTAGAATCGTAGGGTTAGCTACTACGTGATAAATACTGAACCTGTGTTCGTGCGCGTAATAAGTTTAGACGTTTCTCCCATATTAGCAAAAACGTCACTAGCGCGCTTTTTTTTCTATTCTTTGTGGACACACAAAAACAAAAGAAAGAATATCCGTTAAAAGTCAAGCACGTTGAGTTCTTTCTTTGGTCGATGCGTTGCATTATAATCTTATTAGTAGTGTCTATTAGCTATCGATATCATAAATTGATACAAAAAGTGATTAGTGAATTACTAAACTATGACAAAAAAAGTTTATTGTGTGATTGGGATAATGTATAAGTGCATGACATTTTCCCCACAAGAATCTCTCGCAGATGCTGAAATAATACAAAACTGTTCAAAGAAAATGGCAGAAAGTGATAGATTACTAAAAAAATTGATGCTTAATAAACATATTATTTCGATGAACATGATTTTGTTTTACAAGATGAAAGTAAAGATTCAACGATAATTTTCGACGAACCACTAGACGTTATTAAGCAGGTATGTAAAAAAATAAATAAATGATTAGTAAAAAAATCTTACGACACAGACATATTTTTTTTTCATTTACGAAATATCAATTCATAATGTGCTTGTTATTTTTAAATATAACTTGTGTGTAATGTTGTGAAAAATGTGGAATATTAGATTCTACAGATTGTGAAATTTTTAATTGAAATATTCGTCAAGTGGACATTCAAATCTTGCAAGATTTTCATCAATCTCATTATAAACGATATATATGTCTGTTTTTAAGGTTAAAAGTATCAAAATTCATTTGCAAGATCAAGATTGTTCACAATACATTTTTCACACTAATAATTTTCTAGACTTAATTTTCGATACATTTATTAATTTTATACGAGTTAAAATTTTACAAGAAAAGGCTCAAATACCACAGGAATATCGAGTAAAAGTGGAAAATGCAAAAACAAATGACTTATCCAGAAGATCATATTCAATTGAAACTCAAAATCCAAGTACAAGTTAAACATCTGATAAACAGTCAAAAAAATTACCAGCTAAAAATCGGGGATCAATTGCTATGGGAATTTCACTGCCGTGACGGCAGTCGACTTACAAAAAATGCTCGATGATAGTGGCATAACTGTTCGCAACCAAGAATATTTTGTGGCTTACTGGGCTTCATTTTAATGGCACGAAACTAATGGAGAAGCATCAAAGACTGATTATTACCATTTAAGATGTAGCATCGTTGCAGCTTATCCAGATCGTCAAGGTGGTTCAAACGGATATGTAAATAATTTTTAATCGTGAAAAATGTTTTCTAATAATATCACATAGTATTAAATAAATCTAATTGTTTCTAAAAAGGACTTATTCAAAATCAAATGATTACGTGGACCCGAAAACACAGAAGAAATTTAAAAATTTCAAATACTAAAGAAGTTATGAAAAGAGATAACGAAGGTAAACCTAAGTTACCTGTGGAACAGGCAGTGATTGTACCTCAGAAAATGTGAATTTGTTTTTTATACTTGAAAACATTAATTGTGGGCAAAGTTAATTGGTAATTTTTAATTTCATTTTTTTTTAAGTACTATCCTATTCAAAAGATTTATTCACATCATTGTATAAATTATTTATAGGCCTGAAAAGACAGTCATCGATATCGAACATGCCTCAAAAAAACTTGGCAAGGATTATAATGGAGGAAAGAACGTTCGACATATACAAGAATTATTAAGAATTACCATGACAGATCCAAGACAATGGATTGAAAATGAAGCTGAAAGAATTGTGGACATTGTGACAAGATTTCCACCGTTAAAATACTATGATATGGTATGTAATTTCATTCTTCAAAATTCTTAATATGTATGGTGTTAATATCGTTTAATGCCTAAATTTATTTTGTAATCTCATAAATAGGTGGTTTTTGGATTTTTAAATTTAAAAAGGATTGAAAACCAGATCATTCTAAAGAAAATTGATTGTATGATAAATAAACTAATAAAACTATTTTCCATAAAAGACAATGGTGAAATGTCTAGAATTTCTACAATTCTACGATTGAATGAGCGATTGAGCCGTTCAAAAGGAGTAAAGAATAAAAAAAAAAAGTCTCTATTTATGATGAAAGAGATAATTGAATAGACTAGAAAGATTCATTATTTTTATCAGGGAGGAAAATAATAACGTC
Source organism: Chelonus insularis (assembly GCF_013357705.1). Classification (NCBI taxonomy): domain Eukaryota; kingdom Metazoa; phylum Arthropoda; class Insecta; order Hymenoptera; family Braconidae; genus Chelonus; species Chelonus insularis. Next base: position 142,624 of record NW_023276778.1, read on the forward strand.
CTGGGTGTATTCTATCATAGGTTTCAAGTTCAACAGCAATCCTAAATACTGAACCTCATGATGCACCACGAGCTGTAGTTTACATTGATGATAATAAACTTTCATGCGCATATATAGTCACTGATGAAGATATTAGAATAGAAATTACAAATCCATCTACTACAAAAATTATTAGTGGACTCATGGCTACTTATTTTGTCTGGCATCATGAATATTCAACTAGCTATTCCAATACACTCCAGTATTTTGAATATAAGGAATTGTAAACTGCTGTCAGCAATAAAGTTATACCGGTCAATAAATTAATGAGAGATCTTGCTAATTTGTCAAAATAAAAATCTATATTTTTCTTAAGTTAAAATTTATGTTTTTCATGAGAAAATTGCTCATGTTTTGGAATTATTCTTAAATGTTTGTCATTAACTCCAGTAAACTAGGTTTATAAATAAAAATGTTGCATAGTATGAATGAATAATCATTATTATTTGAAAATTACTATATACTTTCATTTTTAAAAAGATAAAACACACTACAACGCTACACATGTAGTCTACTGTAAACATTATTATAACAGGTGCTATAAGTTTAACATGTCTCTACGTGTGTTTAAATCGACTACAAAAAAAACATGTGTAAGCATGTCAAAATAACACGCTTCGATTTGTAGTGTAGTTAGGCTTACGCCTTTGACAAGCAATGCAAGCTGGTGATCTTTGAGGAAACATAGGACTCAAGTCTTTGTTGATTTGCCTGGACCCTTTTGGAATTAAATGAGCCTCCTCTCGTGCCATAAAAGCAACTTCTTCCTCCCCTCATCTTGTCTTTTGACCTTCTAGGTTCTAGCGGGAATCATACCAGTCCTTGTGTACTTTTTGGTGATGTACACCTCTTCTCGTTTTGGTTAAAAACTGTCTCAGACATCCGGGAAATTCACATATGAATCCTGATTGAACAGGGGACATTATGTCCGTCAAAGAAATATTTGCTTGTACGGCCGGAAAAGTGGGCTCACCGTTATTATTTATTTATCATGCGAGGCGTGTTATTATTACTTGTACCAGACTTTTGCAACTACCTAGGGGTTGGTAGCCCCTAGGCAGCCGTCACACTACTACTATTAGTTTACCAAGACTCGTATTCTTAAGAAGAACAGCCCTGAAAAGGGCTTGGGTCTTGGATCCACGTGTGCCTCCACGAGAAGGCTGTAGTATTACTTGAGTAGTACATAAAGGTTTGTTCATACGACCGCCGGATCATAGGACCTTTAGCTGAAAGATCTCCGGAAGTTACATGTTACAGCAATTTCTGGTTATTACGTGCTACCCCGAGGCCCTATTCAAATTTGTTATGATGCTCCCGTCTATAAGCTCGATATTATCACTCCAGTTCGGCGACCTTCCTCTTACTGACTGGGCTACTGCGCACTTGTCTAACCCAAACTCCATGCCGGTTGCACTGATATACTCGGACATAACCTCTACGTCTGTTCGAAGTCTCTCAGGACTTGCCGTATACACTTTTAAGTCATCTATAAAAAAATAGATGTGTGACTTAGTGTACGCAGTCAGAGAATCGTCCGGCTTTCTATCCAGGCGTTCGGCGTAGAGTGACAGATAATGGCAGCAGTGAGATGCAAAATAGAAGAGAACTCAGGGTATTTTCCTGGTATACGCCTCTCCTAAATGGCACCACTCCAGTAGACACTCTTGTTTCACCAGATGTTACGGTGAAACATATCCTCCACAACGGTATCAGATGCTCGATGCATCTTACTATTTGTTGGGGTATTGAAAGGCATTCAAGCAAGTAGAGAAGAAGCTCGTGAGATATTGTATCAAATGTCTTTCTGTAACCTACCCAGGCCATCAACATCTTACGCTTGTAGTAGCATGAGCCATCCAGGAATGGGCATATTTTCTCTGAGATAATCTAAGATGATACGAGCCAGATGCTGGTGAGATGATATCCATTTTTTCCACCAGAAGATGGGGGCAGTTGGCCCAGAGGTAGCCCAGTTCTTAGTGACCCTAAGAGCATTTTTGATCTCATGGACATTTTTCAGGCTGAATGTTCCAGGTACGTCAATCATTGTGAAAAACAATGAAACTTTTTTGCTATATATCAAATCCAAAACGCAATTTGTAATTATCGAAAATAAACACCACAGAACAATGGTTGTACAGCGCACATTTTCTACAGACTGCCTCGACAATAGTATAAATGCTAACACGCGTCTGCTCCCTTCAAACTGTGTCTCGAACCATTTCCTAATGCTGCAAAGTCGAAACACGTGATGTTGTGTCAAGGATATGTTTGATCAGCAACAGCAAGTTGATATAAATATTTTTAACCAAAAATTTTTTATTATCATTCTATAATTAATGCACGATAAATTCACACGGCTACTCGACTAGGAGGGATATTCCACCGACGTTGAACCAAGGATGAAAAATTGCCATTTCAGGTCTAATTTGACTGGACTATAGCTTATGTTTTGTAGTTAAATACTTGATTTTTCTAATAGATTCACTATCTTTAGTATCATGAAATTTATAAGCTAAAATTCCATCATTGTTTCTTTCATGTAACGTCACTTTTAATATAAACTATCTTTTAACCGATTATATGATTGGGGGGGGGGAGGTTATCCATATACAGTAGAAACTCGATAATTCGGCTCTGAGTCATACGGATTCGCGATTATCCAGACTACTGACTCATTATATTAAAATTTCCTACAAGTCGAATTTATGCAAGCATAAAGGTGTCGGAACTGGTATTACCTCGCACGCGCTCCGTGTCACGTCTACATATTGAAAAATGTTAAAACATAAGAGAGTGGTGTTATCGCTTAAAGTCAAAATAAATATTATTGAATCATTAAAAAAAAACAAACCGGTCGTAAGTTAGCTGATCAGTATGGTGTAGGTACATCCACGATTAGTGATATTGAGAAAAATATTGTTTCAATTTTGTTGTACACCTGCGAATTAGATAGTGAAGATGAGAGGAAACATCGGAAAATGATAAAGGAACCGAAAAATGAACTTTTAGAAGACGCTTTGTATTGTTGGATTTTACAAAAACGATCAACTAGGCATCCGATATCCAGTCCTCTGCTCTGTGAAAAAGCATTACAGTTAAATAAAAAATTAGGTGGTGATGAATCGTTTGTGGCAAGTAACGGATGGCTGTACAGATTCAAATCTCGTCATGGGATTCGTGAATTGAAAGTAGAAGGTGGAAAATGTTAATTAATAAAAAATCAAAGAAGTGCATGGATGAACTCTGAAATATTCATTGACTGGTATGACAACACTTTTATCCCTGAAGTAAAAAAAAGACAAAACGAAATTGGTAAAGAAAAAAATGTACTACTTTTACTGGATTATGCGCCAACCTGTCCTTCGGTTGAACTGTTAAAGAGAGAAAATGGAAAGTTTAATATGACATCCTTGCTACAACCAATGGATCCAAGTGTTATTGAAACATTGAAACGACTTTATAGAGAAGAACTTTTACGCAGATTGTTATCTGTTGATGAAGATAATGTAGAAGTCGTTTTATCATTTTAAGGGAATAAATTTAAAGGAGTGTTTTTACATGGTTGTAGATGCGTGGGATTTGATTGAAAGGAAGACTGAACAAAGCTTGAAAGAGAGTACTTAATCGTGAGAATGAAAATTCAATAACCAATTCGGATGATTCTATTTTGGAGGAGATCAATGACTTAATGTTGAAAATGCAAATATGCAAGGATTGTGATGATGGTGATATGAAAGAGTGGGTCACTTGTGACAGTAATAATCAAGGCTTTCAAATTATGTCGGATGACGAAATCGTAGAAAACATATTGCAGAGAAATAAACAGCAGGAAATACGAGAAGATGGAACAGAAGAAAATCTAGATGTAGAAAATGATGCTAGACGATCTCATGATGAAGCATTTCATGCCCTGGAAACAGCTCTCAAGTGGTTTGAAAAACAAACTGAGAGTGATACTGTAAGTTTACTACAGCTGAAACGAATTCGTGATATAGCAGCAATGAAGAGAAAAAGTAGCTTACGTCAAATGACAATTACGCACATTCGTACCTGAATATTTTATTTTATGATTAAGACTGCAGTATTTTAGTATATTATTTAAATTTATTATTATTATTTGAATTAAGGTTCAAAAATGTTTTAGTGGGGATAGTCTATTGTTGTAGGGACTATCTAAAAGGATATTTAATCATAAACTTTCTAGATTAATTTAGATGTAGAATCACTGTTTGAAAAAAAACTACTTCATCGATAATTGTTCGGATGGTATCAAAGTTTTTGATGGACCAGGCATTAATGACTCCGAGTGTACGTATATATGTATGTATGTACGGACGTCAGCATTCTCTTCGTTTTCAATATCTGAAGAACGCATTAAGATCTCAACTTCAGAAATTCAAATCTAGTGAATGAAAAAAAATATTTTTATAGCTTTTTTACGAAAAAAATATATTAACGTACAAATTGATAGCCTTGTCTTATTTGTTGATTATAAGTTATAATTTAATGAAAGCATCAATGTCAATTTCATGTTTAAAATGAATGATTTAATTGATTATCTATATATCTCCATATATATATAAATCTACCTAATGCATTATTTAGAGACACGGGACTGGAATCCCTCTCTCAATATTCAAATTTCCCGAAGGCCGCACGGTTAAAAAAGAAATAACCCTGTATGTACAGCGTATGCAATTACTGCGTACCTTTGTCCTCATTTTCACCTTTTTTTTTTAAAAAACCAAAATATTTATATATGTAGCAACGTCGTGTCCTCAAATAATACCTTATATATCGACCAATAGCTCAAATAATACGTTGGATACATGATTTTTTTTGGGGAATGTCCCCAAACGATACAAATGTCCTTTAAATAATATCTTGTACTTAAGAAATGTCACTAAGAACGGATTTTGACTAAATCCCATCTGAAATATTTCTTTCACAGATTATTAATTATCGATCGATACTAGTTAACACCTGCTTTTTAGTATCGTGACAATTGCCATAGTAACTGTTCTGACTTTGAGTCGGCTGAGTGAGAAGTCGGGACTTTTGAACGGTGTAAATGAGTTGGTTGACACTATTTAACAGCAACAGTTAACGATTTATTAAACACTAAAATCACAGTAACAGAAAAATAACAATAAGACAGTCTTCAGATTGTCTGTACAATATTGAGTTCATTGAAACTTAGAGAGTTCAGTGATGAGGTGACTAATGAGTAGAGGATAACAGGAAAGCTGACGTTTTCCTGTACTTGTCTCTGCACCTGGAGTAGTCTGATTTCTTTAAGTAGTCTGAGTTTCATTGTGTTGGAGTCAGCCACACAGACACAAGCGAGTTATTCGTGTGTGGATCTTGTGTGTGTGTCTGTCCATGAAATCATGAGGTGTCGAAACTGACATCGGTCACGCCTTTTGTAAGAAGGTGCTGATGTGGATCAACATGAGCTTACTGATGATGGCTTCTAAGAGTTAGACTGCCTGATGAGTTCATAGAGGCCGTTCAAATATTACGTAAGCAGATTTATTACAATTGAAGGAAATATTGGCTTTCACGCACATGTTCTGGATACCATTCAATATCTGGAAAATCAGGAACATCTTGTTCACCTGCCCCAACATATTTTGCAGTAACATTATAGCCATCAATTTCCGTTGAACTCCATACTTCAGCTAATACATTTCCTGCAAATTCGAAATTAGATCTTTCTAAATGTTCATCAATTGTAACGCCACGTTCATCCAAATGATACCCAAAATGGTCATGAGACAATATTAAACCAGCCAGTTCTCGACTAAGAGGAACCGTTCTACGCTCTACTGTATAGCAAACTCTATGACTTTTTCATAACGCGGATTTTCAGCTGGCCCTCCATCAACCATCATGATTACCATTGGTTTTACAAGTCCATGGTCAGTTTCAGCTAACGGTTGAAACTCTTCAAGTTTGAGAAGCGTCTCGAAATCCTGAGCATGAGTATTAGCAATATCTAACGGCTTGCGGTTGTCCTAGCATACTGAAGTGATTGACTACGACAATAGCCGATTTGGATTTTTTTCGTTTATGGGTTTTGTGGTGACGAGGGCTTAGGCAAATCCTCTAATTGCGTAGCCTTGTGAATCGGCATTCATGGAGTAGGGCTCTTGTAATAAAAGTACATTCGGTTGCTTTTCTTTCACAAGTGCAAACGCTTCTTTCGTGGAGTTAATGTTAAGATGAAAATTTAATTGAAGAAGACAGAGCTCGTCTGTCTTTCTAATAGCGGCATTATTTGCGGTATTTTAGGACGGCGCCCGACTACCTGGAGTCGTGACGATACTATCACCGTCTTGGTTGTCCTGTGGTTCGCATGCTGTGATGTTTTGGTTATAATTATAATTATAACTATTGGTAGCATCATTATTACTATTATTGATATCGGTCGCCTCTGCGGAAATTCGCTGCGGAACCCTGGCAGCGGCGCTCCATTTCGAGGGGTCGAAAGATATCTTATCTATACTCAGTATGCGGGGTCCGCATTCTTGGTCGAGTTAGGCTCATTATGCATTTACGAATTTGAAGTACCCTGCCTATCGGGTTTACTCGATTTAATTTATAAATTTTTACGAACAATGTTGTAAACAACTTCAAGCTGATCACGAAGATTAAAATCATAATCAGTTGTAGAATTATCTATAAAACAATGGACTAAAGAATCAATTCCAAGAAGAAGGTCGATAAGTAATCTTAATTTACGATCTAACATCAATAGAGCTGGTGAATACTGAGTAATTTCATGTTTTGAAGACGGATAGGCCAGTAAAAATAAAAAAATTCACTGATCCCAATCTTTTCAATTCTTACTTATATTTTTGGACAAATATTGAAGAATAGTCCTATGCGACTTTTCGACTAAACTATAAGATTGGGAATAAAGAGGTGTGGTTCTTGTCTTTTCAATACCAAAAAGACTCATCACCTTCTTGAAGATTTCAGATTCGAGTTCTCTACCTTGATCAGAATAAATTTGAATGGGAACACCGAATATACAAAATATTTGGGTTATTAGAGTCTCAGCAATAGTAAAAGCCTGATGATTAGGCAGAGGAATCTCCTCAGGCCATCTAGTAAAATAATCTGTAACAACAAGTAAAAATCTGTTTTAAGAACAGGTCCTAGTAAAAGGACCAAGAATATTAATGGCAATGCTTTTAAAAAGAAAACCAACATTTGAAGTTGACCACAAGATTTTATATGAGGACCCTGTTTAGCGAAACGAACTCTGTATTTTCTGTACTTAACCTCAACATCTTGTTTGAGAGTTGCTCAAAAAAATCGTTGACGAATTTTCGAAATTGGTTTATTCATTTGAGCTCAAAGAATAACAACCTAATAAATAATATGAGAAAGATTTTGGGCTTCCCAACGTCTAACTAAAACACTATTTTTCAATTCTAAAGAATTCTAATAACGTAAATAAATTTTAAAAGTAGAATCTAAATGTTCAACATCATTAAACGCAGGAACTTTCTTTTGTGAATTTCATCGTAATTTTGAAATTCGATCCAATCAGAATCATTATCAATTTCACAAATGATACGAAAAATATGCCTACTATCACATTTTCTATCAGCATCCATTTTGAGATATTTTTGACAATCACACGCCGAGATAAACCATCAGCATTGCTATGTCGATGACTAGGTCTATGCTGAACTTCAAAATGGTATGAAAATAAGATTCCAAACTAACGAGCTAGTTGATCATGAAAATTTTTGTAAGAAAGTAACCAAGTGAGAGAGGCATGATCAGTTCTTATGATGAATCTTTTAACTCAAGACCTAGACAACTTCTGGGTTCAGATTTATTTTTAGGAACAGGCCAATTAATAATAGCAGAAATTTTATCTGGAGAACTTTTCAGTCCTTCACCAGAAACTACATTACCAGGGAAAGTAATTTCTTTTTAGAAAAGTTTACATTTCTTATAATTTCTCTTAAGAGAAACTTGTTAAAGTCTTTCAAAACACTTGATGAAGATAAATGAAATGTTCATTTAGACTTTTACTTAAGATAACAATGTAATCCAAATTAAGTAAAGAAATTTTACCGCGGAGACCTTAGAAAACTATGTTCATAAGTTTAACGAAGGTAGCAGGAGCATTACACAAACCAAAAGGAAGAACCTTAAATTGCCAAACCTCATTCCAAATACAAAAAGCAGTTTTAGATCTATCCTCCGAAGCAACTTCAACTTGCCAATATCCACTTTTTTAATCAACGGTAGAAAACCATTGAGCACCAAGAACCATATTCAATATGTCTTCTTGATGAGGAATTGGTGTTGAATCCTTAACTGTGACATCGTTTAATTTACGATAGTCAACACAAAATCTAATTTCATCGCCTTTTTTTGGAACAAGAACAACAGGAGCCGCTCGATGACCATTATAGGGTTTTATTGCATTCTGTTGTTTCATTTCCTCCATAACTGAATCAACTTTGTCCCTATAATGTGAAAAAATACGACGAGAAGTCTGTTCACTATAAGTGCATTACCAACATTAAATTGATGCTATAAAATTTTGAATTTTCCCAAATCAAAAGAAATTTTTGCACAAGTATTCATATTCGTCGATAATAATTCATCAAAACGAAATTTATCATTGACATCCAAGAATTTTGAAGATCTTTCAAACAAATCTAGAACAAATTCTGGAAGTTTATCCAATAAAGAATGAATTCTATTAATTAAAACAACTTTATTACCTCCAGAAAATTCTTCACCAACAGCCTTTTTAAATTCAATATATTAACTAGACTTGATCAAGAAATCTAATCCTAAAATACATTCTCCTTCAATTGCAGCAAAAACAACCTCTAAATTGACCTTAATATTGGAAATCTTTATTTCTACGGTCTCGATAAAATCAAAATAACATTTATCACTTGAAACTGTAAAAATAAAATAAGAAATAGAAGAATTATTCGAAACAGTTATCATCCCTTTGAACAAAGAAGTATTAACAACCGTCATATCAGCAGTAGTGTCGACTGTCATGATACATTTTTTCCTATTAACTTATCTTCTAAGTAAAAGTTTCGGTTTAAAAGAACCAGAAGAATAAGAAAAATCAATTGAATTAATTTTTAGTTTTGACGAAATTTTTTTTTGGATGAACCTTCACTAGCAGACACATTAAAATTATGGATAATTGCTAAACTTGTTTGAACAACTTAAAGAACTTGACAATTCTTCTTAGAATGTCCTTTTTTAGCACAAATCCCACATTGGCAAATTTACGAAGAATTTTAATTTTGGGAATGTGACCTGAAATTTTCTTGAAATGAATTATTTTTATCATCTTTTTTAAAATTATTTCTAAAATTATTATTATTCTTATGATTAAATTTATTTTTATTCTGACCTCAAAGGGTCAAATCTTCAATCGACTCGAGCTCTAAAGCTCTCTGAGTTGCTAATTGAAGAGACTCAATTCTCTCTGAACGAAGAGAAAATTGTAACTTTAATTTTTTTAATCCAGAAATGAATTGCAAACCAGCAATTCTATCTCTCTCTTCAAAAGAGACCGAAGGATACGCAAATTTGACAAGCCTATCTAAGTCATTTGAAAAGTCTGTTGAATTTTCATTTTCAGACTGATTTCTAGCCTGAAAACGACTAAAATAAGTTCAAGAAAATTGAGCTTCACCAAAACGATTTTCCAAAATTTCCTTCAATTTCTCAAAATTCTCTAAATCTTCTGAACTCAAATGTTCTAACATGACTTGAGCTGTGTCCTTCAAACGGGACACTAAAATCGATGCTTTAACTTCATTTGTCCACTTATGCAGACTTATTATTATCATTATTATTATTATTATTATTTTTATCTTGCGTTTCGTCAGAGGTGTCTGGCCAGGGATCCCAGGACTCTGATCCACCTGGGGCCTGATCAGACGGGATTATCCTGCAGACACCCAACTCCCTCAGGTTTGAGGGTGAGCCGGGGCTGCAGCCGTTTAGTCGAAACTTTTACAATCGTCTCAGGATTCGGAGAGAACCAAGGATGATCGCTTTCTGCATACGAGCCGCGAGAATCTCAGCCTGACTATGGCAGACTGGTATCGTTTGAAGCTTTGTCAGAAAGCGGTCCTTCATCCCTCCAAGGGCGCCAATCACCAGGACTATCACGTGCGCTGTGTATTCGTGATAGACATTTCTCATGACCTTCATGAACTCTCTGTAGCGTTCCTGTTTACTCTCTTCTTTTGCACGTATATTTGTCTCGGCCGGGGCTGAGAACTCAATATAATAAACGTGCTTCCTGGTATAATGGAAAAGAGTAATATCCGGCTTATTGTGTTCAATGCATTGAGGCGTAGAAAGCAAGTAATTCCAAAGAATTTTTGCTCTCCCGTTCTCAACGACTGACTCAATTCCACCGGGCACATAGGGCAGCACTGGTGTCTCGTCTATTGCATAAGAGTGCCGGAGGTGGTTATGCAGCACTCTAAGGGCGGCGTTATGCCAAGCCGATAACACATGAAATAGTGTCTCATCTATATCACCGTGGCAAACTCGGCATCTTGTGTCCCCGAGTTGCTCGTGCATAACATCACGTCGGTAGGCGAAGGTGGAAAATACACCATCGTAGAAGGCTGTAATGAATCCTTCGGTCTCAGAGAACAAGCCAGCTGACTTAAGGTATTGGAAAGTCAGCTGGTGTGACAAGTCCTGTGTTTCAAGATGACGACAAAACACACCATGTAAGGACTTTGCCACATGTTCGTCGTTTTAACTGCTCGGTTGTTTTTATATCGACCTTTCGCTGCTCTCTCGTCAATTGCAAAAGCCTTAGACCGTCTGGGCTACTAGGGTCGAAAACTGAGCCGAGGTTCTGCGCTGCCTGATATGCTGCTCTATATAAGAACGCATCCGTTCCCAATAGAGGGAATTTAAGAAGAGGATCAGAGCTCTCATAGATGTCATAAGCCAGACCTATCACTAACCTGTCATGTAGACACTCCAAACTTAGTAGTCCACCCTCTCCCAGATCATGGGGAAGTATAGGCGTTGGACAGAAGATCGCGGGTGATGACTTCGATGTAATGTCATCACTTTCTTCATGATAATGTCCAGATTTTTAAGCTCTTTTCGGAGCCATTTGAGAACTCCGAATGAGTATAGCAAGACTGGGACAGCGAGCATTTTCGTGGCTTTGACTTTGTTAGGGCCGAATAATTCAGAGCCCCATATTCTCTTAAGTAGCCACTTGTACTCACTGCAGAGAGTATCTTTGATAACAGACACATCCTGTAAAGGAGATTGTGCCTGTCCAAGATATCGGTATGACTCTCCTGCATCCAGATGTATTATGATGCTCCCGTCTGTGAGCTCGACATTATCACTCCAGTTCGGCGATCTTTCTTTTACTAAATGGGCTACTGCGTACTTGTCTCACCTAAACTCCATGCCGATTGCACTGGTATACTCGGACACAACCTCTAGGGCTGCTTGGAGTCTCTCAGGACTTGCCGCGTACACTTTCAAGTCATCCATATAAAATAGATGTGTGACTTTGTGTACGCGGTTGGAGACTCGTCTGGCTTTATATCCAGGCGTTTGGCGTATAGTGACAGATAATGGCAGCAGTAAGATGCAAAATAGAAGAGGACTCAGCGTATTTCCCTGGCCATTGACAAGTTGCGCTTGTAGTAGTATGCGTCCATTGTGACGCATCGGTCTACTAGCAAGTTCTCCTTGCAACCTGTCAAGCCACGCTTGCTGCCACGTTGTCCGTTTATCTGTCTCCATACAGGTTCTATTGCAGTCAAGATCCTTTCGTTCAAGATCTTCGTAAACAATCCGTAGAAAGTATTCAGACATGCAATAGGCCTGTAGTTTTTGGGGTTAGACAGATCACCACTTTTGGGGATCAATACAGTACGCCCTTCAACGAGCCATCCAGGAATAGGTGTATCTCCTCCTAGATATTCTGAGAAGGTACGAGCCAGATGCTGGTAGAATGATAACAATTTCTTCCACCAGAAGGTGGGGATTGCATCTGGCCCAGGGGCAGCCCAGTTCTTTGTGCCCCTAGAGCATTCCTGATCTCATCAATCCTGACTCGTTGAAACTCTTCAGGAATTCGTGATAAATGTTCGTCACAGAATTCTCTAAAGAAGTGAAGAGCTGGAGTGTGTACATCTAGCCTACTAGCGCGTCTATATATTTCGGTCCAGTAGGTTTTGACTCTTTCTGCACTCGGAGGCTCATAAATAATAGGGGCTTGTGGCTTAAGAAAGCGCGAAGGGTCAGATTGGAACAATCTGATGTTCCTCCGCTGCTTGTACCGCTTTGCTAATGACTTTTTAATGGCCATTAGCGATCTTATTTTTCCTGTGTACGATACGTCGAATTCTTGTCGTATAAGGCCGGTGAGTATTCAAGTGATCCATCACACTTTCAATACGAGATGCACCCTGTCGAGCCTTTTTTATCTTATTTACAGTCTGTTCGATGTGTCTTTTCAGGCATAACTCAGGATTGACAGGTGTTCGTCTGCCCGAGAGTAAACCTTCAAGCCACATCATAGACTGCATTGTTGAGTGCAAAAAGATCTACACTATCTGGTACCCGATGGTCGAGATCCTGGTTAGCGTTAGCTCGGTGTTCTGCAGAGAGCGTAATTTTCCGGAGAAAATTACCCTCTCTGCTTATAAAGTCCTGTTGATCGGTGCCCTCAGGGGGAGGAGATGGGGGTTCTGCAGTGAGAGAAGGGCGGAACGGGAGTATGCTCCAACTCGGTGCAGCTGTTTCGGGTGTCAGTGAGACTTCGTCCTCAGTCTCTGAAGCGTCTGATATTAAAGAGTCAGAGTCTGATTCCTTTTCTATACGCTGTCGAGACTGAGTATACCACACCTGCGATGCGAGCGCCGCCTGCGTTAGATGTTGTAACTCTGGCTCGCATCTTTTCCAACACTGCATCAAATCCCGTCTCAGCTCCTCTGTCCACCTGAGACGCTGTAGGGGTGGTCTGTGGTTTCTATCCAAATTGGAACGTATCATAAGGCCCCTCCCAACTGTTCCATGGCCCTCATCCGAAGAGGGCTGGTTGTGGGGGGCCGTTGCAGGTGTACGGACTTATTCAATTACCGTAGCGAGGGGAGCACCCCTCGGCCAAACAATATTTAGGCCGTAAAAGGGACGGCGGAGGTTGTACAGAAATTTGTGCCTAATAACTTGTGTGCCACTTTGTGTAAGATGGATTACTACTGGATTTACGCTTAATACCAAGATCTAGCGTTAGAGAGTAAAGACTAGAGACCCGCACTTAATCTCTAGATTAGGTATTAGTACCTAATCTAAAAGTGGATTCCTAAGTAGATTCCTAAGTGGATTTCTGAATTTATTATTGATGTTTTTTTTTTTCCGTTATTTTCGTTTTTTCTATTATTATTATTATCAATTGGAATTCTTATCTCTCGAAATAAATCTTGAGTTTCTCTTCGACCTTCCTCGAAACGTTCTTCTAAACTAATCTGATCTCGATTTAGTCTTTCTTCCAACCGATTTTATCTTATCTTTAAAGCTAGAAGTCCTCTATAAGTACCATCTTCGACACAATCGGCATATTGAGTTCTCCTTCCAGCTCGAATTTGTCTCCGACTTGGACTCTTTGGCATGATTTTTCAAATATTCTTTCAAAAATCACCAACAACACAATTCATGGCACGCGAAACGAACCACTTTCTGACACCAATGTAAAATAAAACCAAATAAGAACTTCGGAAAATCAATAAATAAAGAAGAATGTTTGTTAAAGATTGACAGCAATTAATTAGAAAGAAAGAATCCGTGCGGTCAACTTAAGTCTCAGTCAAAAACTGGAGATAAACAAACTCTCCCCTCGTTGCTATAAACAATCTAATCGTCAAGCAATCGTCGTTAACTAACAAACTGTCGTTAGTCTGATACGGTCTAGACAACATGTATAATTCTGATCAAAGTGGCTTTCAATTAGAAGTACATTTAGACAGGACTTCAGCTTCAGAAGGAGAGAAGGAAATGGAGTGCACAGTTTAATCAGTTTATTTTGACATCTCACAGTTATACTATACAACCAACGATATCAGCTGATATAAATCTCCTTATTTCGCTTTTTCTTGTGTTAAAAGAACCAACTGGAAAAACTGGTCCACGGGTAGAAGTGTCACTCTTTAGACCTGATAATGTACACATAGAAATATCTCAATCTATAAACTTACTTTAGGTATAAAATTATATTACATGATTTATTCTGGACGTTTGCATACTAATTATTTTTGGAACGATTAAAGATCTAGTCAAAGGATGGTTTTTTCCAAATTTTGGGAAAAATAGTTTACTTTCGATTGATTCGTGGACTGGACATTGTTCTGAAGCTGTCACGTCTGCGTAACCACTGGATAGAGAAATTAAGATAATGACTATTTATAAAAGGGGCTACTGGACAAATACAACCATTAGATGTTTTTTGGTTTAGAATATAGAAAAACTTTGTAAGACATTTTTCAGACAGTGTCCTATCACGAGGAGATGATTTTAATTTGCACTTGAGAAATGATATTATTAAATTATAATCACTGACTCATAGTTAACTCTCGTCTCTGCGATAAATTAAGCTTTTTCGTTATTCATGGTTTAAAAGTAGTTATCTATTCATTAAACCCGATGAATTTGAAAATTTAGTCGATTTTGCATTTGGAGATAACTATAAGTCTCATTGTGACATTCCAGGATGTAAAAATATTGCAATTATCCGTTATGCATGGTGTAAAAAATTATTGTGTCTTGAACTTTTTTACAATGATTATCATGTATGTAATACGTACAATAAATAAATAATTTATCTTCTTCATTTTGATACAAATCTAGGAAAAAAGAGGATATTTTTTTGTCATAAATTTTTATGTTATTTTAAAAATTACACCGACGCATTTCTCGTAGGTTTTTATGCTCTTTCGATTGAAATCGGTCACATTAAAAAATAATCAATAGTTTTTAAGCTATAAATTTTTTGTTATTTTTAATAAAAAAAGAATGTATATCCGCAAGTTTTATAAGTATGTAAGTAAAGGTATTTTTCATTATTTTTTATGTTTTTTCTTTTATCGTATAAAGGCGTTTTGGAAAATTTCGATTAGAAACATGTGAAAATTAAAAATCACTTTTATAGAGTGTCAACTTTGGGGGTGATTCTCACCCCTTCAAAACGTTTTTTCGCCGAAAAAAATTCGTAGTTTATCATCATTTTCGAAAATATATTATTGTATAGGAACCTTTGCTGAATCGACGGTGATTATCTTGCGAGGTTTCCTTGTGAGTTAGAAAAAAAATAGCTAAAACTATCAAAATTCACCTAGAAAACGTAGTATCAATGAAACTATTAACATCTCGACAATCAAACAATTTTCTCAAGGATGTTCAAACGAATCTAATGTAAAGAACTTTTTCCAACTTTAAGCTATGAAACTTTGTATACTTGTTATCAAATACTCCGTTGATATATCCTCAAAATTTTAAAACGATTCTTCGTCTATTTTTTTTTGAAAAAAAAACGTTAAAAATTACATGTTTTAAGTCCTTATACATTCGCTCTAATGGCTGACAAGCTGTACTCGCGTCTTTTTAGATTTTTGTCAATATTTATCTCCCAACTTTAAGGAAAAAAAAATTGTATGTAATAAACTTGAATGATTATGAAATAAGATTAGATTTCAATAATGTAACCTTATAGATATAGCTTCTTTAATAATTTAACCAAAATTTTATTTATTACTCATGCTTATTAGTAGCCGTGCACGTTACTGAACGTTTGGCAACGCTGCGAGAACAGCTGAGAAAGTATAAGGATAGAAAAAAATAGATAAATAGATAGATAGGGAGATTTATTGTTTAGACAGTCAAACAAAATTTACATCAAATAGAAAAATAGATACAGAGTTAGAGAGAATGAGAAAAGATAGAAAATTTTTTTCCTTACCTCAGTTCAAAAATTGTAGTTTGAAGTAAATTAGAATAACCGTAGTTCTTGAATAAATGAATGAATAATATATATAAAGTTACAAATTAATGAAAATAATTTTTAGAAATTTTATGCAATTAATTATTGAAAAATTATGCCGGTCGTTAGGTATGTTAGAAAAAAACCGTCTTTTTTTAAAAATTTATAATTTCTTCCTTTTATAATAACACAAAGAAATGACGAGTAAAATTGTAATATAATCCATTATTTTTTATCGTCGGTCCTGTTATTTCGGAAGCTTGATAAGTAAATCCCTGTAACGGTTTGATTCAAATATCAAATTTAATATTTAAATGTTTCGCTGATATTTGAACAAGTTCTTTATTTGTGCCAAGTCCATTTATTTCTAAATCGAAAGAAAAAAAAAATGGACGATGATGAATCTACTTTTTTAATTGCATCATAACTGTCCACAAAATCTATACCAGGATCCTATCCACATACTGATTCATAGCCTATACCTTCTTTTTGAACAACTTTGTACATTTTTTTTCATAAATAAAGAGCTCCCTTCGGCGCTTTTTAAACTGGACTGTCTTCGCCTTTATTTTGCGTTCAATTGTGATTTTATCCTCTTTCAGCCGGAATTTTATTGATAATTTTGTTGTCGGACGGTCCATTTTTTATTCATAGCGACAATGGTTGCATTTTCTAGATTTTTATGAAAAATCGCTGCACTGACTCGAATATCATTGGATGATGATCCCCTGTAATGTAGATGCTTGGGAACTGTGCTTGCAATCGTTTTATGCAAGGATTCATGAGCTTGGCTGGAAGCACACGGGCTTAGTTTATACACAACGTTGGCAAAGAATTATAAAAAGTTTTCTATTTTTCTTTAGCTACCGGATCAGTCAAAACTTTACCACCAGGTAAAACTTTATGTTTATAGTTATCTGGATCAGGCTTATATTTACAGCAATCATCAAATCCTAAATGATTATCATAGCTATGTGGAACTATGGCAACTATGGAACCGGCTTTTGTTACTACAGGACTATATTCATACTTGTCCTGTAAACAGTTCAAAGAATACCTAAAATATTTCACCGATTGCGTTGATAATGTGATAGCATACTGTTGAGAAAATCTCAACTTTTGAATTAACCTAACCGTTAAAGGATATGGAAGATTGTGCCGGAACAGAGCAAACGGAAGTCAGGTTTTATGAAAAATAAAGTATCTTTATTTTCAGCACTAACAGGTACACTAAATACACTGACAAACTTCTGTTTTGAATAGGAAGACTGAATGTCGCTCGAAATCACTGAATGTCAATTTTAATTACTGAATTCGAATTGAATGTCTAAAAGATACTCAACTTGGTGTGTTCGGTCTTACTGACCTCCCACACGAGCTTAGCACGCTTCTCAAGTTGAGCAAGAATATGATTCTTGTTCTTGTACACGTGGTGTTAGCCTATCAATGCAATGCTAAATGCATTTAATGTAATTTCGTGAATTTACTATGAAATGTCTTGAAATGTTAGTTGATTTTGATTGTGGAATGAAAATTAAATATTTCTGGTAATTCAGAATAGCACTAGCACTAATGATTGACTCAAAACTTCAAGATTGTCTGAAAAGAATGAGAATGGCGTGTACACGTGAATGAGAACAGTGGAAGAATGGCAACAGGAACTTTATTAGTCAAAAGGCACACTGAAAATTAGTCAAATGAGTGACTAGATTAAGAATTATTGATTATTTGGTCAATTGGTTATCGACCCAGTCCCAAGATGGCTGCCGAAGTTCCTGTCAGCTGGCAAATTCAAACTAAGAATTAATTAATTCTCAACACATACAAACATTTGTTTAATTTAGAGACATCATGATTTTTGTCGCTCCATTTACATATGTCATAGTTTGCCTCTTTTCGCAAGCTTAACATTAACTTAAATAGAATGAAGATTTTTTTGAAAAATTTCCCGTGCCATTTCAGCTTCTATAGCTTTTGATGAACCATCGAAATCCTTGCGACAGTCATGATCCTTTCTTTCAGTTTCATTTGGTTCAATCATGCTATCTTTGGTATCTGATTTTTTGCCCATAGATTTACACAATCTACAACGTTGGGTTTGTGTAGCAAAGCCTGTTACTTTTCCTGTATAGAATCCAATCGCAGTACCATGTCCTACAAAAATTTAAATCTATGTAATATTTATAATAATCACAACTACATGAAAAAAAACTAAAAATTATTTTTCGTAATCGTAAGTGATAATTCCAATAGACCAGAAGTATTATTGTATTTTTTATCACCAATATAAATAAAATTATTGTCGAACCTGACTTCAGAATCACCCATCATCAGTCGATTACCTTTTAACTTTCGTATGCCATACTTTGTATCTAATTCTTTGGACAAGAGCTGAGAATCGAACATCTTCAAATACCTTACCACAGGTATGTCTTTAATAGGAGTACTTTGATGGGTAATTGTTACTGTTGTATAAGCTTCATCATCAGTTATTTCATAATTAAATGTAAGGCTTTCTTGGTTGCTTTCAATTTCTTCTTCAGGCTCATCTTAAGGTTCTTCTTTCTTTATTTTTCTTCCTTGAGGTTCCTTTTCAATAAGTGTTTTTTTAGCTAATTGTTGAAGAGGAGTCACCACAGGGTAAAATGTTTTAGTCATGGTTTGTGCAGTCATATCTCTTCCAAGTTCAATCAACTTATGCTTTTGGCATATTGCATCACCAGCTTTTGCTATTTTATGCAATATTTTTTCTCTTGTTGCAACTTCGTAGTTTTTATGTTGACACTTTGACAATCACATACATAATGTACAATTTAATTTATTCACGCCAAATTTATGCTTATGAAGTAATTAAATCCTTTTCTATATCGCCTATTATCAAGATCACTGTCTCTATCAATTACCAAGAAGCCATATTTATCATTATTCCAGCACATTGAACATGTTGCTCGAAAATGAGAATATGTAATGTCAATATATACATGATCATCATAAATGTGTTTTAGATTCATATCATCTTGCCTAAAAAGTACAAGAAATTTTGTATTATCACGCACAAAATGTTTAGAAATTCGTGCATAAGTTTGACAAAGATAGAAACAATCAATATCTCTATGTCGTCTGCTACAAAAATAAGTTCGCATATTATCTTGTTTTTTGCATGCTACATCGTTGGAAATCATAATTAAGTTGGGTTTTGCTTTATCCGGTTTTACCACTTTCTTATGCTCATTAAAAGCCTAGAATTTAATACCTTTGATTGGTTCAATTATTTTTTTAAAAAACTGATATTTAGGTTGGTTGAATGATTTTAAACATAAATAAATATTTGCAAATAGTAGGTTATTTGGATGTGTAATAAGTGCTAAAAGAGTATTCGTCTTTCCACAATTTAATAAGCCACAAATAACACCACAGACACTATTCGGTACAAGTTTTCCGCGACGTTTAATATTTGTGTCTTGCGATAGGTCAAAGTTAATTACAGGCAACTGAATGTCTTGTTAATTGAACTTTATGTTGATGTAACATGATATTCTAGCTATAAATTTACATCTTTTGTAAGTGTCGAGTTAGTCGTTCTTGAACAATGAAAGTGCAAAGACGTATCAAAAAACGAGGTGCTGGTATTGTTAACACACTTATAAGCAAATTGCTACTCGAACTTCATGTACCAGAATATCATTATTGTGATATGGGAACTAAATTGAAGGAAAGATTCGCACGTGAAGATCCAGGAATCAATCTATTGGACGCTACTTGTAACAAACACAATACTACATATTCGTAAAATCAAGATAACATTGAAGCTGTAACGATAGACGGAGAGTGGTTCTCAACCACTGTTGAAAGTGTGCGTCGACTGTTGTGCCTCGACACAGTGTCTATCGTTAATAATCAATTAGTTTGCTTTTGGTTGTTATTGGATAATGATATTTTATATAATGCTACTAAAATAAATTTAATATAAATAAAATTTATAAAGATTTTTGAGCACCAGACAAGAAAAGATAATTGAGTTCAACCATAAATAAGAAGGCTTGTATTATAGAATAACCTTGAACAATTCATGAAATACTGAATCGACTAGCTTCAAAATTACAACGATTAATTAACAATACGTGAATGAGAGCTTGAGTCTCGCGTCGCGTGTGACACCGCCGGTGATGACTTGACTCCGCTATTAAAGAATAAGTGTAATTTATTGTCTCGATAAATTAAGTATTACTGCCAACGCAACGTGTTCAAGGACTTGAGAGCAGTCCAAGTCACTCATACGAAAACTGTAACAATACGTTTACATTTGAAATTAGTTACGTGAAGAGGATTGTTTATAAACCAATAGCAAGGGGAAGCTATAAAACTAACATATCATGCCTGAAGTCCATCAGTTATCGAAAAAAACTTATCAACGATAAGTTATAAAACGATTAACTTATCAAAATCGATTATTCCTACAAAGTCTAGGACTGAAAATACGTATAGGTGCAACGAAGTTAAAGTAAAAGTGTGCTGTTTTGCATGTTTCTTACCATGGAAAATGAAAAATTAGCAAAAGTCTCATATTTTATAAGTCTATTACACATATTGGGGTGCATGCTTATTAATCGTATGCATCTACAACATATAATAATAATGATGAGATACATATCTCCGTTCAACATCAAAATTTGTGTTTGTTGCCTAACATAAGTTTTTTTCATATTATGGGAAAATTCACAAGATCTAACGGAAATGCTGTAGCAGCAACATCAACATTCGTTAATATAACTGTATGCTATGTACTTGAAGAAATACGATATGAATTGAATGGTGTTGAGATTGATCGAAATAAAAATGTAGGTCTCACAAGTCTCATGAAAAGATATCTATCTCTTCATCCAGGTCAAAAGAATCACTTAGATAATGTAGGTTGGGTAACTGACAGTGGAAGATTATTTAATGATAATGGATACTGTGATGTTTCGATACCGTTACATATGCTATTGGGATGTGCTAAAGATTATCATCGCATAATTGTCAATGCCAAATATGGATTAAGACTTACTCGTTCAAGTACCGATCTTAATGCAATTGTACAAATTGCAGCGGATCCTGAAGTGACGATCACACTTATAAAAATGGAATGGATGATTTCTTATGTCACTGTTGCAGACATAAAAAAAGTAGAATTTTTAACTTATATTGCCAAAGACCCACCGATTGTAACGAGTTTCAGATCATGAATATACAATGCTGCCGAACATAACCAAACGTGTATGGGTCGTAAAAACATCGTCTCAATTGGAAAAACCCCGCTATGTTATATTAAGATTTTACACTGCATGCAAAAATGATGCTACGAAAAATGCAGGCCATTTTGATCACTGTGCTTAAAGAGATGTAAAATTTTTCCTTTCTTCACAATGCTATCCATATGGTAACATGAATCTTGATATAAGTCACAATCAATTTGTCTTATTATATGATATGTATAAAGATTTACAAACATCATATTATGATAGAGAAGCAGAACTTGTCCTCACGGAAAAATTTATTGATGTAGCACCACTTGTAGTAAGCGATTGTTCTGAACAAAACGAATCCTTAAAAGCAGGACTAGTTGATGTTCGACTGGAGTTCGAATCATCAAAAGCTTTTTCTGCTAACATATCAACCTATTGTTTAATCTTACATGATAGAATAATGGAATATGAACCCTTGAGTGAGCAAATGAGAAAACTAACATAATATATTAGAAAAAGTTCATATGCTATATTATTATAATTAGATCATTATGATGTATTGATCAAATTTAATTTTGTTTCAAATTTAGTTTTGTGTCAATTGTTTGGGAATGTTTATAACACCTTTATTTTCGTTTTTGGCTAATAAGTTAATTAGTAATTAATTTGTTAATTAGGAGCTTTCGATTAGCCAACATTTAGTTAAAACTAATGGTAAAATAGACTTTCGAGTACTTAATGAAAGCGGAAATGTTTGTGAATGCATTATTTTAGACAAACAATGTATAAAAGCTTTTATAAAATAAAAGTTAACCTTTTACCAAAAAATCATAATTTACAACTCTATTTATTTTTCTATCGCGTTTCATTTATTACATAATAAAGTTACACATATCTTTACGTTCTCAGCTAAAGAATAATGTTTTTCTACATGAAGAACACATAGAGTAGAGTATACAATTTTGGTAGCACGAGATCCAGGTATGTGCGAATGCAAATACAGCAATTAATTCGGAAATGCCAGTAGAATGAACAATGGCTCTCTAACTATCACATTGTGTAAAAAGTATCTCATTCTGAACAAGAGTACCGTAACACGGAATCAAGGAATGCTGATTATTTAATCGATAAGATAGCATTACTTCTTTTTGCGGCTAAAAGGTAAAATGTACATTTGATAATTATAAAATAATTAAAAATTATTTACCAAAAATACTTACAATATTGAAATTGTTAAAACAATAGTCTACTTGTACTGTCCAAAGTCTCCCAGATTTATGAACAGCTTAGAAATTTCTGAAGTTTTCACAATTGATAATTCGACTTGAATAGTTCAGCAAGCTAATTATGCAGCAAAATTATCAAACGACTATAATTCCCGTTGATCAGTGAACAAAATTACGATTCAATTAAACGAATCAAAGCATGTGGATTCAGTTCAGCCACTTCCTGAAAAATAGGGTAAGGTGCAACCTATCCTACTTAGAAAAACACGTTGATAATATGACTTGGAATTTTTTATAATTTTATGAGAATCAATGAGTATGATCAATATTTGACTTACAGTAGTTAATACAAAGATTTTACTCATAGACTAATGTCTGGGGAGACTCGATACAATAAAAATGTTATTCTTAATAAAATGAATTACTCGTATGACAATAATTAAAAAGTTGATTTATCAACGGACGTATTGGGCTACAAATTGACTAATTCATTTATTAATACGTAGACTATAGAGTAACTGAACTCTGAACCTCAGATCGGTCTAAACAACAATGACAACCATTTAAGGTACTACATTCAGGGTGACTTATTCGATTTATCTAATAAGTATTAACTTGTAAGAACAGATAGTGAACCAGACACACTCTCAAGTACACTGGATAATTAGCTGAACTTATGTGTACATCTTTTGGCCTGTAAATTTACTGATAAATTCGTTCGATTTTCGTTTCGAATTTTCGAAATTCGTAAAATTCTATTTTATTTATAACAATAAAATTGGTTACAAACGATTGAAAACGGAAGTTATGAAGTAAATCACGCGAAATTTTTTCTTTTGCTAAAATTAAGTCACAAACCATGTACGATGTATGAGAGCATACTCATTTTGTTTACAAAAATTTTTTTTGGCCAGTAGAGAACAAGATCTATTCAGTGTATTTAAGTTCTTCTAATGAGAAATTCGTTCTTTTACTAGAATGAAGTTACTAACTGTGTCTGATGGATAAAAACTTGTTCCTTTCGTAAATAATTCTCAATTCTTTTATAAACAATCGGAAATAGGGTCTACACATCCTATTTAAGTTTATTTAACGGAACATCCTTTCCTCTACTGAAACAAAGTTGTTCACTATATAAAATAAACATACTGACTTCTTTTGTTCATTAAATATAATTTGTTGTAAAGGAACAGAAATTGAGTCTTAGGACGAAGATCGAATCATCTCCTTTCATTATCAATACTTACCCATATATTATTTCTTTATTAATTCCATTACACAGCAATTATATTGCTGATCGTAAAATATCCACAGTAATAGATTAAATCGCAAAATTTTTTAAGTTGATGATATTTTAGAATAAAAAAAAAGTTTTTTTATGAATTATTTGTTTTTGGAATATTTTCAAAAATATCGAATGAAATCATGCATTATATTAAACAGATAGAATTAGAAGTTGTCGGTAGCTACTGTACGAACGAATTTATCAGTAAATATACAGGCCATTCAATAAGAAGGTGGCTATTATAAAAATATGTAAAGTACATGAAGTTGAAGAAAAAAAAATTACAATGTGATTATAAATTTGACAATTTGAAATTATACAAATTTAACGTGAATTATGTACGATAAAATATTAAGTTGTTTAATTTAAGGTAACTGTTGAATTTACGAAAGACAAATTTCAATGGAGTTTTTTTTTTTTGACAAATTGATCATTATGTATGTAGATTAAAGTAGTTGTAAACAATAAAATCGTTCATATCAATTGAATTGGTTCTAGGTAATTTTTTAGTTTGCGTTCCATACGCCCGATTTCCTTAAAATTTTAGTGTGTAGTAAAAAAATGTATGCTGATTAATGTAATATGAGATATGGGGGCGCGGCAAACATTTTTTTGCATTCTTTTTCGAGTTCTAAAATTTAGATATTAACACCCATTGGATTTTGTTACGGTAGCACTTCATTGATGTTTTTGTATATTTTTATGATTTGAATCATAGACAATTTAGAAATATTTATCAGTAGAAAAATTGAACCAAATATGATTATACGTTTTAACTTTAAGAGCTCGCTGGTGATCGTGACAAATTAATCGATTTTTCAATTCATTAAAAAGTGGTAAGAGGTGAAATGATTTGTACAGAGAGTGGTCCATCACTGTCCATAAATCGCGAGTCTTTGTCTCTTCGTTGTGCCTATAGTTACTATCCAGTGAATCAAGAACAGCATCGTAAAGTTCAGTATCTATTTTCAATGCTTATTGATATTCAACATGCGTGCAGAATAATTGCATATTTTTTGTTTCACTGACCACTATATCAGTATAAATTGGAAGAAGATTTCTCGGCTAACGCTGTTGATTAGAGTTCGTATTATCAAGCTGAAAGGACAATTATATAACCTAAAATTTGTGTTTGTTTTTCTAGGTTTGTAAGTTTTGGATAAGTCAGACGTTAAGAAGATTTAATGATGAAGGGCACATTATATAGATGGATGAAGCTCATTTTAGTTCAAGAGAATATTTCAAGGGCCGTCATAATCATTATTTTTAGAAATTAATTCAAGTCATTTTGTTAGTCGTAACGAATTATATTTGACATTGAGTAGGGCGAGAGGAGGGTCAAACACGCCATATTCTTAATAATCCGCCCCCTCTCGCGTCCCATCTTCAATCCTCTTTAACATCACACATTTGTAAAATATCAACTTTTTAAGGTAGTGTGTATTTTTCAATTTTCACCCCTAGAAAACTGTGTCAAGGAATGTTTTCCGCACCTCACATACAGGGTAATCCATAATTATATATAAAGATTTTATACATAGAAACTAGAGTGACTTCTAAGCAAAACCTACTTTGCAATTTTGTAATTTGTGCAAAAATGAGCAAGTTATTTAATTATAAAAACGACCAATAAGAAAACGTAGATAACAAGTAATGATTAGTCAGAGAGGGGAGACTTCAACTATTAAAAATAAGTTACCGTGTGTAATATAATTATTGAGTGGCCAACATTACTAATGAAAACTTTGAATACAAAGATTTAAATTACAAATAGATAATTTGTTATGATCTTTTATGAATTTTTTTAACTTATTTATCTTCCGATTGGTTTATTTTCTTTTGTACTCAAGTCCTTATCTAGACATTTAACCCGGCGTTGCGCGGGTATAAGTACGCTCTAACTCAACTTGAACATGATATTTTAAATATTACAAAACCAATTTAAATATTAATCATTTTCTGACCAGCTTCTTACTAACGGCAAAAACTATAAATCCCATGCTTGATTCAGCAACCGGAGGTGAATTAAATTTTTTGGAGGCATCGTCATCTCACATATTACAAAATTGCTAAGTACGTTTTGCTTAGAATTTACTCCAGTTTCTATGTGTAAAATCTTTATACATAATTATGGATTCCCCTATATATATTACATTAATCAGCACAATTTCCTCTACAACGTACAAAAATTTTAAGGAAATTGAGCGTATGAAATCTAAACTAAATAATTACCGACACATTTAATAGCACATCGCTAAATGAAATAAGAAAAAAATGTATTTTATAAACACTTTCACAAATAATACTTAAGAGCCTAAAAAAAAATAAATGGCAGAATGAAGAATAACAAAGAAATATAGAGTAACAGAGTTAAACAGAATAAAAGCAAAACATTGTGATGCAGTCATTGTAACATTAAAAGACAATTCCATTGTTTTCTTGTCTTACAGGTTTTATATATAATCCATGTAAGATGAATGCGTTTCACATATGAACCATATAAGGCCAATTTTATATATGCGATCATGTACAAAAATTTTTGTTCGGGTGACAATTTTTCCTCATAATAAAATCGATTTATCTTTATATCCTTAAATGCTAAAGCTATAATAAGATTTCGATAAGAAACAGAGTTGTATCTTGATAAAAAAATAACCACAAAATTTTTCATGAAGAATTTCGATGACATTTCTGATAGGCTTAGTTTCATTCCTCGTTTTTTTTTTATCAGATAAAAACTAAACTGTCAACAGGTATATACTTTACTCTGCTATTTCTGTAGAAAACTTAAGGGTTCAATAAAATACTTGATGGAAAAAAATCTGTGACACTAACAAACCGAAATTCCTCTTACTATTACAAAAAATTTTCTCATGCGTGAGAAATAAAACCATTAATATTTTGCGACAGAATCTTTGCTAGGTATAAAATCATTGAATTTATTTGAAAGTTCAGAAGAGCATTTAAATCATCATGATGTATTGACATATTTATTAGAATTTTTCACAATTTCAATAGTAGAGTAGTCTGAAACGTAAGTTAGAAGTGCGTGTGTGAGAATCAACGTACAGAATATAACAGAAAATTTCCAGTAATATAATTAAACATGTTTGCAATCATTCAAGAGGTCTCAAGAGGCGCTCCATTAGTCGAAGAATGCTATACACATAAATGGTATAGCTAAAAGGAGAATTCTGTAGAAATATAGAATACGTGCGTCTGTGCATAAAATTATAAATATCTAAACATCAGTTCCTGTGCTCCATCAACTTTGCGTATACGTATAATTAGTGGTAAATGTAATGTCGGATATTAATAAAATTATCAATTATTCGTGAATAAGAAATTTCCGTCTGCACGAAAGATTATACATTTAATGTTTGAAAAAATTTGAATTCTATTAGAGGATAAAATGTAATAGTGATGCTTAATAGACATGATTAATAACTAAAAAAAATACTAATCCAGTAGCATGAACGAAAACTGACTCTTTTTGTTGATAGCAACTGAAAATGAATTCTTTGTAATGTATTCGAGTTATTACAACGAAATATTTTTTCTCTTACAGAAAAACAGGTGTTTACTATGTATCATCAACGGAAGCAGTTTTTTTTTTGTTCATACTAACTAAATCTGACATAAATATTTGAAAACGGAATTTGTTCAATACATTTAAGGTTTTTCGATGGGATATTCCTTTACTTTCTACTGAAAAAAAACTATTCATGTAAAATAAATCAAAATAAAATAAATCGGTTTATTACGATTAAATTGGTAATAAACAATTAAAAATCAAATCTATGCAATGAATTCGTGTTCTTTGCCTCGATTATTATTTTCTTAAGTTATTCTCTCTGTTAATAAAAAAAAGTTACTAGCTATGTGACATCAATGCAAATAAATTTTTTCTGATTCTGACAATGGAATTCGTTGTAAACAATGAAAAACACGATCCGTACAATAAATTCTGCTGATAAAAAATTTTTTCTGGTACTGAAAAAAAGTTACTTATCAATAAACATAAATAGAAACGGATTTTTTCTGTTCATAACAATTGCATCTGTTGTGAATAAGCAGAAATGAAGTCTTTCGATAAAATTTCGATTCTTTTATGTGATATCAATACACACGAAATCATAATCTCTTTTTTAACAATTTTCTATTGAGTAACGTAATGATATCACATTGATTGTTTACAATAAATGAAAGCTTTTTTCAAGTAGCTGAAAATATAACACGTTTCCGAACATTTGTGAATTTATTTTGCCAGTTTCTGCCAGTTAAATAGTATCTACGCGGACGAAGTTGTAGATATAGGCTAATATCATTGGATAATAATTAATTTAATTTTACCAATAATAAACAATAAAATTTAATCTTTCAATACAAATCAGTAGAATCTAAACTGATTGTTTGAGTAACTTAAAAAATTACGAACAGAACAGTGATTTTAGAGTTATATAGAGAAATATTCACTGAATTTTCCAATAAATTTTTTTATAGAAAATAATAAATAATAATAATTAGTATTACAATAATGTTTTACACTAATTACTAATAAAATGTATATTAATAAGAACATAGAATAAAAACTAGTAAAATATAATAGTAGGATGTATGACACAATAAATAAGAATTATTTAAATGTACGAAGTTAATTAGCATTTTTTATTTTATAAAACCTCTAAAGAAGGATAACTCTGCGAAAAATTGACGAATAAAAGACAAAATATTTGTCTTTTATTCGTCAATTTGAATTTGATTTTTAAAACTATAATATTACATAATTCATTAATAACAAAATGGCGAAGAACAGAAGAAAAAAAAAATGATAACATGTTTTTAAGGGTGACAAAATTTTTCAAAAAAAATCAGCAAGCGTTAACGATTACGTGGTCTGTTCATGATTTTTTAAAAAAATAGATTCTCTGTATGGTAATGTTTATAACCTAAAAACATCCTCAAAAACCGTTCAAATAGAAACTTATGAATCGTTAAAAAATATAATCGGAAAGAGGAATGAAATAAAATAAAATTTTATTTAATTTTTTTACCTTCTCCAGATGAGGTTAGAAAATTTTTCTAAAGACAGTTTCTTAAAATATTAATAACTTAAGCCCTCACATAGGAGGGAAAGTTACAAAAAAGGCTTTTTTAATTTTTTGAAGGCGTAAAAAAATTTTTTTCTCCAAAATCCCAGCGGAAAAATGTTCAGAAAATGACTCTGAACATTCCATAATTTTTTTGAAGTTTTTAAAAAGATAATTAATATTTTTTTTAATCAATTAATGAAAAAGGCGCTCAACGGCACTCACGGTTCTCACTGCGTAAGCAGTGGAAGGTCTTTTTTAAATTTCATTTGTTGATAAATAATGGTAAAAATCATTTCCAAACAATGACATTTGGCACAAATGCTCTCCCTGTTGATCATTACAAGAAACCGTGATCATATTCTTTTCTGTATCATGTAACGATAAATTTTGTTTTTTATCTTTAGACAGATAATTATACTTTGAAATTTAAGTACTCGCTATAACAAAAGTTCGATAACCTGGGACTATTTCTGTATCAAAAACTATTTTTGAATTAAACAAGTCAGTTAGCCGATGTGATTAATTTTATTATTAAAATACTTCGGCGGCTGTTTATTCACGTTCAATAATTTTTGACAATATTATAGTGCTTAGGGGCAACCCTTGCACTAATTAGTGATACTTAAACGGCTCCCGCGGAAAGATGCAGGAGGCGTTGCCCCAATTTTAAATATTCCTAGATGTTGCTTGACCCGTGGTCAAGCTATCATGACACCGACTTCTCTCTTTTCGTCCTGGGAAGCCGACCAAGGCACGCGAACCGTCGCTCTGTTTCCAAAGAAAACAAAGGTTGGTGACTCCAAAAAGTTACGTTTAAAGGAAGTGCAGTATTTGGCAGCATTTCTATTTTCTAATGGACTAACTCCACAGCTTATCGTACAAAATCAATCAAGTATAACGTTTTAAGAATAAGATATATTGATTATCTGGCCATGATTATGATGATCTCGTCATCAATGAACTTTATGATGCCCGGGAAATCGACAGAAGCGAGTGAAGGTTTAAATACAGGCACTACATTGACTGAAATATTGGATGAGTGTATGTAAAATGAAGATTTAACTGGTATATACTTTTTAAGATTGAAAAAAAAAACATGCAATTTTGATAAAGTTTGCCATAATGCATGTCTGCTGTCACTAAAAACAATTAAATGAGCAACGTCAGTTAATGTTCAACAGACTCTCAATTTAGTCTTCCTTTTGAAGTACATTGACTGGACTACTATGTATATATTGAATGATGTTTTTTTCTCTTTTGATGGACTATTATTTTGAAATAGATACATTTGATATCCTTACGGTCGAAGAATTTATTATGAAATTAATAATGTTCATCAATTCTTGTCATTACATGAGAAAAGTTTATAATTAGAATTATCTAGCATAGCGGTAGATACTCAACATCAAATGCACATTCACCTTCTCTCTTTTTTTTTCTCACTAGCGCGCTCTTTTCCCCATGAGCTCCGAGGCTACCAGTTACTACTCATATTCAATAGATAGTTATCTTACATCATAAGCTTCCGATTGAGCATTAAACGATAATTTTCCATTAGTTATTAACGAAGTTATAAAGAAGCCATGCCCTTAGCAGTGATATTTCTGCAATTCACGATCTTTTCGCTCGCTGGTTTACTCTACTTCATCAAGCGCTCTATCATATGTTCTCTTCAATTGAATCTATCTTTTGTTACTTTCTTTGATGCTGGACTCCTTACAGTGTCCTCTTTCTTACCTAACGTATTATCATCACTCTTTTACGTTAACCACGTCATGTTTTCATCTTTCTCGCCTAACCAAGAAACATCTTTGTTCTGAGTAGTGAATAATATTTCCTGCATGTTGCATATTAATTTTAACAGATTCTGTTAGAAAACATTAATGGAATGATGTTTTAGATGATTTAATGAAGAGACAATTAATTGTTGAGTAAATACAACAGAATAAAATTATTATAAACTAGATGTTACCGCCCGCTTTGCTAAGCTTATGATGAAATTTAATGATGGAACCTGGATGTGAATAAATTGCTCAAGTTTTTGTTGACGATAAATGTAAACCTCAAAATCCAACATAGTGCTCATTGTATGTAACGTAACTGATATTTAATTGCTTTTCTAGATGTACTTTAGATAAATTGTAAAAGTAAGTTTTGTACATTATTTAGTTTGTAAATTCAAAAAATATTTAAAATTGTTATAAATCGTGTTCTTAGCTTTTAATAATGTATCATTAAAATATCGTATTCTTTATTATTTTTATAAGACTTTTTTATGTTGAATGTTGTTTTTTCTCTAAAAAATTAAAAACTGGCTCTGCAGACTAATAGAAGAGTGAAAAATATACCTATGTACCATAGAAAATATTTGAAATTGTATTTAATTTTTGATAAATTATTATGTCAATTATTAAAACCCTATAGAACACAGTTTTGGTTTGTCTTTTTCAATGCATGTTTTTTATGTTATAATCTCTATTCATTTAAATCGCCGACGTCATCTGATTTATATTCTACCTGTATGACTTACGACATATCAACTATAACTATTATTGACTATCGAATTTACTGTAAGCCATTGTCTCCAGTTATTTCTAACTATACTATAATTGTAATTTCATTCTGCTGACACGGAAAATTCAGACTTCTTCTAAGAAACATGAAAATTTGTCGCTACTCTTTTTGTCGCCAATGTTTGTTTTATAGTAAAGAGTGAGTATACTAATGTTTAGCATAGCAACGGTTACTGTGATCACTTTTGCGATACCGACAGATGTGTTTTAGCTGGTATTGGTATATTACTAATGATCCGTAAAAACCATTTTGGATAAGATTTAGTCGAAAGCCGTTCGAAGTGGGTGTCGATGTTGAAAAAGGTATAACTATGTCGAATTTTGTCGATCGGAAGTATAGTTTTGGAGATCTCCTAACGAGTGAGTCAGTGGTAAATCGCTTATATACAAAAATAATAAAAATAGTTTTTTAGGCTGAATTTTTAACGAAACTACAGACAGTCCGCAAATTTCATAATAACAATAAACAGAACTTTGGTGCAAGTAGATAATTTAAGCAATATTGTTTTCGACAAAATCCAAGTTAAGTATCCAAGAATCGGTAGAATGGGAGCTTGACGCTCATTTTTACAGACATCCAAAGGAACATGTTTTATCCAGATTAAAGGTCCGCTGTAACTGCGGATCAGTCGCGACTTCGTTTAAATATAATTACATTTTATTTTAATTATTACGATAGAAATTTTCAGTATAGACATACCGTAATTTTTCAATGAAACCACAAGAATAACAGTTAATTGACTATTTACAATCTTTCAAGAAACCATTTACTCCACACATTATTAATATTTGTTTTATTTTTTTACAGATAAAAAACAATTGAATATGATAATCAAAACTCTCGAAGAGTAGAATTGTAGGTTACATACCTCAAACTTATGTGCTTTCAGTGCTGAGAGAAATCATCTGTATAACCTTCAACTTTACTTTTCCAGTGTTTTGGTTTCATTAACCAATCGTTTGTAAGGAAATGTAATTTTGATTCTATCTATCTCAGTTTCCTTGGGACAAATTTTAACGATTTTAGAAGACTAATAGATGAAGGTAAGATCTAGCCACTTATGAACATTTCATCTCATTTTTAATTTCCTGTTAGGAAGTTATTGAAATAGAGTCGATTGGTGAAATTTGAATTTTTATCATATCTCCACGTTTCATGGTATTTGCAAGCATACTGACCAATTTTTAGAATGATGTGTGTGCGTGTACGGACGTACGTATGTATGGACGTCAGCATTTCTTTAGTTTTCGATATCTTAAGAACGGATGAAGATATCGACTTCAACCAAAATTAATTCAAAAGATATTATCAAAAAGAAGATCTGAGTGAAATTTGAACGAATTCGGTTGAGCCGTTTTTTTTAATAATAAAATAACTCATTAAAGAATGAAAAGATTAACTATTTAATATACTTTTAAGCGAAAGAATAACAATTTTATTCAGGAATACAGCCAATATTGACTAGACATTATTGTTCACAACCAAATATGACTTTCACCAATTACATTATGTTTGTAATATGAATTTGTTGTAAACAATTACAAATTGTATTTATCGATTAACTAATGCGTATATTACATCGATTCGGATACTTTCGAAAAAATAACGTTATTAATGATGAAATATGACTCATTAAAATTACGAATTCTTTATAACTATTTAAATTTGTTATAATCAATTACTAATTGGAAGTTCGCTGTGTTCGCACAGGCAAAGTGACGGTCAGTCTTCGTCCGTAGTTCGTACTCGGTGTACATCTGGATATTTTCTGAGTATCATCGACCTAGATTCAACTTGATACGTGTATACCTGCAGAGAGCTCACGCAGTCGAACTCTCTAATAAAAATTCAGGGAACTTTTTAAAATGTATCTCAGCAATGGAATAACTTTTTTCTGTAAAATATTAGTGAACTCAAGACTGTTTAAAGGAAATTCAGAGACTCAGTTTCAGTGAACTTATGTAAGACTATTTTTATACGTACTATTTAATTTTATCCTACTCGTTACTGTTATGTATACTCGTCAGTTAATTCACTTTACACCCGTTCAACAGTCCCGATTGTTCTAGCATCCAGCTCTCCTAAAAAATACAGTCCGCATAATTCCGATTACTGTTCACCCGTAATCTCTTTTTATTTTTTTTACCAGCTCATCGAAGCCAGAACAGTAGCACTTCCAAGAAGTATTACTCGCCTCAGTCTTGTTACGGACATCATCGTAGGTACTGACATTTAATAAGAAATTTTTCAAAGTAGTACTTTATTCTAGATCTGAGATTATTGTAGCATTTTCAGTGAGTGATCACTGTGTTAACGAATATTAATCAATATCGCAACTAATACAAAGAATGATTATGATGAGCGCTCTCAACAATATTGTGACAAAGAATGATGAGAATATGACTTTATCAATATTAACGCTAATAATTTCTACTTCAATGAACGATCCAACGACTAATGTAAATGGTAATAGTGATTTAATCAATTAACCGTTATTCGTTTCTTCTACTCGATTATTGGAGTTATTAAATTTTTCTTTAATGCCTATTTTACGTTGATTTAGCCGCACAAAAATATTGTGCTACCTAAAGACACTAACGGGCATGAAGCGTTAAGGTACCGGCAAACTGCCGAATTAATGAGTACCGTAAATCGTGATTGCAACGGACATGGTTCTGTGAATTAATCGGTACGATTAGCCAAAATGATATTACCCAATTTACTATAAATTATGAGTTAGCTCAGTCAGACGTTTCTACACAATTCTGTGCTAGTTAGAAACTCCGGATTGGGGTATGTTACTCGATTTAATAAATATTTTGTTTTTAGTCGAATAGAGCAATTTTGGCGGACCCCACTCCTATCCCCACTACAAAGTGAGGATGAATTTTCGTCCACTCACGAGGTGGTGGGGGTGACCTTGTAGCACAGCTTGGGAATAAAAATTTCATAGTGAGGGTTTAGTTATTGCTTTTTTGAAGATAACGAGTTTCGCTGAGAGTAAGCTGTGAGGTCCGTGTGTCATGAGACTCGAAAGCGAATGGGCTGTGAGCGCCGTGTGGTGGGGCCGACGGGTCTTACAGCTATGTGGCTGCAGTTTCTTGCGCTCAGATGCCTTGAGACAGATGTTAATTGATGGTAAAAATATAAAATTTTTAAATAGCGCTTAGCTACAAAAATTATAAGATACAGTTCAATAGTAATCTAAATAGCAATTGATTATTTGCTCGATAGCCAAAAGGAAGAGTTGAAAAATTATCGATAGGGGTCTTTTTTATTTTGTATTGTCGTTATTTTAGTTTCGTTACGTGTAATGACTTGGTAGAATAGTGTTCACCTGATAGCATCAAATGAAATGACTATTGGGTCAGGGCGTTCACCGGTAATAAAAGAACGTATTGTGTAATAATTAATGTAGTTACTATTAGTATAATTTAACGTAACGCCTTTTAATTTACATACCTCCACAACTGAACAGTCAGGTTTCTATTCAAAATAAGAATAAAATTTTGGACCGTCCGAAATAAAAGAGTTTATGTAATTATCAGTACCATACTATTCCAGTTCATCGGTTAAATCACTAAGGTGATGACCAGTTTCAAGATCTACTGCGTTCTCATTCGATAAATAACTAACAGAATCAGTGTCACAATACAGCACTCTGTTACCTAATTTTTCGAAATAAGAATATAATTTAAAATGAGCCTGGGCAGTAGTGTAAGCCGTCATGACAACATTTGTTGTAAGATGTGATTCGAGGGCTGTTTCTTTTTGTACATATGATACATACAAAACAGAATTATTAACACACTGTAAACCTGTAATATCAATCACAAGATTTGTCAGTAACTCCATGAGTTTAACACGCTTAGTAACACTTTTAGTTTTTGTAAGATTTTCACACTGACCAAACTAACTCCATAAGGAATTTGAAAATAATTTTGCTACAGATCGTAAACCAGGGTTATATGCTATTTTATCAGATTTCAATTTAATTCCTTCAGCCGTCTCATAATTTTCTATGTACAAGTTTTGTTCAATGTCATTTTTTTCGTAATGTTTTGGCCATTTACTAGCCTCTTTTTTAATTTTCAAAAAAGTCTTTATATCATCAGTGAAAAGACCGCAAATACCCATTTTACGATTATACTGAATCATCTTATATTGCCATACTTCTAACACTTTTAAAACGCGATACCTTTTCTTTAAAGCTTCACGCACTTCATCAACAACCCACGTAACGTGTAATATAATCTCGATGGTAAAACAGGATACAGGAAAGTAGAGTTATAATTTCCCAGAGTTATGCCCTAGTAGGCGAGGTACTCAATTTCCGTCCTTCGGACGGGGGAAGCAAGGATTCAATCATAACGCGAATACCATAATAATTCAAGAATGGTAAGACGCAGGCTGCATTTCCTTTATCACTGTTGATTAATGTTTTTGCCACTCCACGCATTATAATAAAATTACATGTCAATATTCCGCGGGCATGTGCTCGACCTAATAAATGAAATGGCACAGTTCATATTGTTCGTCTCAATGAACGTAACGAACACAGGTGTGACAAATTGCACCACCGCTCTAAATGCGAGTCAGGGTAAAAACGGGCTGTTGCTGGTGAGCGATCGCGTAAATATCAAACAAGTTTCTAAACGAGTAGACTCGTTTGGTGGACACATGTTGGTGGAATAAATATCTCCTGACAATTAATTTCTGATCAGAGACAGTCCAAATGTCTTGATACTTTTTAACTGCTGACTATTTAGAAATATAGCTGATGATTAAATCGTCTTGATGCTTGTGATACAAGCAAATAATTAACTTTAAAAATTCTTAGGTCTGCTGAAATTTTATATATCTCGTTCAGATACATCTTTAAGAAAGATCAATGTTTGCAAAAGTATAATTCAGATTTTAAATATTTTCACAAGACGTACTGTTCTTGAAGAACATCAAAACTGTTATCGTTGCAAAATCGAGTCTTTTATGATATTCAAATTATATATCAGAAAGCTATGGGTGGGGCTGAATCATATGACAGTGGTTAGTTTCAACGCTGAAACGTTCAAATCGTTTATTCAGACACGCGTCATTGGCGTGTAAAAAACCGGTTAAAAAATCAAGACACCTATACGCTGCACCGTATGACACGCCGGCATTTTTCTAGATGTACATATAATGTTTCACATGCTGACGATGTTGAGGAGGCTGATTTAGTTGATTTACATAATATTTCTATGCGCAACGATAACAAGAAATATTTATTAGTTGTTATCGATGATTTCAGCAAATTTGCATGGGTTAACCTAGTACAGAACAAAACAAGTTTAACTGTTGCCCATGCAGTGACACGAATTTTCAAACGTAGTAATAACAGATTACCACGTATATTGCAGACAAACCGGGGCAAAGAATTCTTAAGTTCTAAATTTCAAAAAACTTTAACCAAAAAAAGGATTATTGTTAGAGCTATGAGAAATCCTGATGTTGAGGCTGCAGTTGTTGAACGGTTTAACCGCACGTTGAGAGAGCGCATGTGGCGTTATTTCGGATATACACATACAAAAGGTAACGTTGATATTTAACAAAAAATTGTATCTGCTCACAATAATACAAAATCATAGTTCTACAAAATTTAGGCCTACTGAAATTAACAATGAGAATGAGAAAATAGCTTTTCGGAACATGTGGAGTCTTTATGAAAACAATAGATGTTGTAAGAAATTGTCAAAAGTATGTAAATATGACATTGGTGATCTAGTTCGTATCAGTAAAAAAGGGCGGCATTTACGAAGAGAAGAGCTGCCAAAAGTTGGTCGAAAATTCAAACTGAGAAAATAAAAATGGCTTTACGAAAAGACGAGTTTCATATAATACTGCCTAGTAATAGTACTATGCTTCGTTTTCATAACAACACGACAACACATTCTATAACACAGTTGTAGCAACCTCTCAAATTACTTGGTGAGTGGGGTGTGACTTTAGAAGAAATAATTATCTCTATAAATTTTTCAAATGTACCTGTAAAATACACAGGTGTTTGGTTTACATTTATGCATGACGCCGATACCCTAGATTTTGACAAAAAATGTATTATTTTATAAAATTTTAAATACGCTGAAAATGATGACGTCTTCGTGTCTGCGGGCATGTATCAAACGCTTCAGCATTTACTTGAATACTTAACTACAATAAAATCATTTTTATCGATACATACCTCTTCTAAATCCAGATATTCGTACAATCGAAATAGATATAAGAGACGAGTTTGTTAAGCCTATACCATTTGAACACGGTACTTTAACTGTGACGTTACATTTCAGGAAATTAAGATAAATATATTTCAAGAAATTGAATATGACATGTCCCAGACTGGCTTCAGGTGAAGTTATTACAGCGGAATCAGTCAAATTTATATTGAAACTCCCTACTAGAGAGGTCATGGTATTAGTAGTTTTTTGGTGAGTTTATTCAGAAGTGTTCTTCCCTTTTCATAAAGCGGAAAAAGTTATAAGTAAAGAAGCCTTAAAATCAAGCGTAAATATAGTCCACGATGTCCTTTATAATCAAGTGTCATTCGAAGAAATAGCTCACGTGCGTTTAAGTAAGTCGGTAAGACATTTGAAACGTAAAGCAAGAGAAAAAATAGGTCTGAGCACACTTTGTCTGTGCTAACACGGCGAACTTCGCTTAAGTAATTGTTTATAACAAATTTAAATAGTTATAATCAATGATTGTTGAAAACATCCAAATCCATGTAATATACGCATTAGTTAATCGATAAATACAATTTGTAATTGTTTACAACAAATTCATATTACAAACATAATGTAATTGGTGAAAGTCATATTTGGTTGTGAACAATAATGTCTAGTCAATATTGGCTGTATTCCTGAATAAAATTGTTATTCTTTCGCTTAAAAGTATATTAAATAGTTAATCTTTTCATTCTTTAATGAGTTATTTTATTATTAAAAAAAACGGCTCAACCGAATTCGTTCAAATTTCACTCAGATCTTCTTTTTGATAATATCTTTTGAATTAATTTTGGTTGAAGTCGATATCTTCATCCGTTCTTGAGATATCGAAAACTAAAGAAATGCTGACGTCCATACATACGTACGTCCGTACACGCACACACATCATTCTAAAAATTGGTCAGTATGCTTGCAAATACCATGAAACGTGGAGATATGATAAAAATTCAAATTTCACCAATCGACTCTATTTCAATAACTTCCTAACAGGAAGTTAAAAATTGATAGCTCAATGCAAGGTTCAGGCTATATACTACACGATTCATTGCCCAATAAACAGTTGTTTCTTGACAGCCGTTTAGAGAACATCGTATTTCGGAAACGCCGTTGTACGCAAAAAGTTAAAAAAGCAAAAAAATAAACATCTAAAGTCAAGAAGAAACGTAGCGGCTGCAAAATCAAGAGAAAAACGAAGACAAAGGAAACGAGAAGATACGACGTATTGCAGATATATTCAAAAAATAATGGCTTTTCTTTATGTCCACTCTTGTGTCTTTTGCAAGTCTATTTCGTCATTAACAGATAATTTTCCGATTGAATTTGTTGTTTAAGCGCAAGGCGACAAATACATAGTTTTTGTGCATACAATGTTGAATTTAAAATTCTATGTTACAGCATGTGACGCATCTGTAGATGAAAGTGACCCCAAAAATGTTGATGATATTGATGTTGGGCATATAAATAATTTTATGCATTCTATATTTAACCAGGTTAACGTTTATTTTAATCAAAAATGTGTATCACCACCTGTTCTGACTTGGAGGGGCCCAAGTCAGTTAGTCAGGAATAATCAAAATTTCGTAATGCCGGACTTGTCCACCGGCGCTTCAGTCAACTCACTGGACCAATCATCGGGAAGTATTTCCCTCATGGCCCAGAAGGCAACTCTAC
Organism: Chelonus insularis; assembly: GCF_013357705.1. Taxonomy (NCBI): domain Eukaryota; kingdom Metazoa; phylum Arthropoda; class Insecta; order Hymenoptera; family Braconidae; genus Chelonus; species Chelonus insularis. Next base: position 182,039 of record NW_023276778.1, read on the forward strand.
GGCCCTCGTGACGCCAACAAGCACGCGGTCGAGCACTTGTGGCGTCAGTTAGTTCCAGGCAAATCACGCGGTCAACTCTGTAGAAAATTACTCAGTCAAATCGCAGATTTTTGCAGTCAGCTCACTCGTTGTACAAAAAAGTACGGTCAAATAGACTCAGACAACTCTCACGAACATACGTGAATCATCAAATTACTCTCATCAGTGCCAGTGGTCCAGTATATTCAGTTGTAGTGTCTTTGGGCGCAAAGCTGAACTGGCGTCGACGCCATAGTGCCTCACGAACAGCTACACATACATCACACACTCGAACAACTCCGGTGTATAGTGTGCCTGTTGCTCGTCACTGTTTTTTGAGACTATGTTATTTGGTGAAAAAATAACCATTAGACAACTCATACGTGTTCAAACAATTATGGTACAGTCAACTCAATTATATGTAGTGATTATTAAGTTCTATTGAGTATGTTAAGGGTTATTGTTGAATAAAATCTATAAAACCCAAGCAATTCAGTGTTAATAAACTATTTTTTGGAACCTTCTAGCATCCAACCTTTGTTCTTATTCTGCTCTTAAATCTTACAGTCCACTAGTTTTCAGTTTGCTCGTCCGGCCGACTCGAAGTCAGAACACCACCTAATAATTTGTATGCTTATAGAGCTTATATTAAAACACTTCTAAATTATGGCCGTGATGTAAAAAATTCTCATCTAAGTACGGTCGGCTGATCCCAAGACACACCTGGAAAATTAGATAGTTTTACGGAAAATAATGAAGGCTTGTGGATTTTTCTGGTTAAGTACATCATGTAGCTCAGTAAAGAGCTTAGTTTGTTACGAAGCACTGTTGCTGTGACACGTGCCAGACATAAACAGTTCTTGTTTCAAATGAAGTTGGTGGTCAATATTCAAGGATTTTTCAATAATGATGCTTACTACACCACCGCTCTAAATGCGAGTCAGGGTAAAAACGGGCTGTTGCTGGTGAGCGATCGCGTAAATATGAAACAAGTTTCTAAACGAGTAGACTCGTTTGGTGGACACATGTTGGTAGAATAAATATCTCCTGACAATTAATTCCTGATCAGAGACAGTCCAAATGTCTTGATACTTTTTAACTGCTGACTATTTAGAAATATAGCTGATGTAAAGAGCTTAGTTTGTTACGAAGCACTGTTGCTGTGACACGTGCCAGACATAAACAGTTCTTGTTTCAAATGAAGTTGGTGGTCAATATTCAAGGATTTTTCAATAATGATGCTTACTTTCTACCTAAAGAAATTTCTTTGATTGCTGTAGAGGCAAACGTTATTGGCCACTGGATAATTTCTCCAGAATTTTTATATTTGTTGTTATTAGCAGATTAATAGCACACGAATAAATTGATGACAGCCCATCACGGCATTCCCTGGTACGACGGTACGTCATCAAGTAAGGCTGTGAACAATAATCTACGTTCTATAACACATAGTGCTGAACAAATTTTACACAAGTAGCTTCTCACAAAAACGTTTATTAGAGACGGTTGTGTGTCGAAAAATTATAAATATCGACGACATGCCTAGTAAACCACCATTAACTGCTTTGTCATCGGTTGAGTTCGTTTGTTCATATCACGCCTTGTTCTGACTTTGAGTCGGCCGGACGAGAAAACTACCTTAGTGGACTGTAATAATTCAGAGCAGAATAAGAACAAAAGGTTGGATGCTAGAAGGTTCCTAGAAATAGTTTATTAACACCGAATTGCTTGGGTTTTTTAGATTTTATTCAACAATAACACTTAACATAATCAATAGAACTTAATAATCACTACATATATTTGAGTTGACTGTACATTAATTGTTTGTACACGTATGAATTGTCTGATGGTTATTTTTTCACCCAAAAAAAAGTCTCACACAGTGACGAGCAACAGGCACACTATACACCGGAGTTGTTCGAGTGTGTGATGTATGTGTAGCTGTTCGTGAGGCACTATGGCGTCGACGCCAGTTCAGCTTTGCGCCCAAAGACACTACAACTGAATATACTGGACCACTGGCACTGATGAGAGTAATTTGATGATTCACGTATGTTCGTGAGAGTTGTCTGAGTCTATTTGACCGTACTTTTTTGTACAACGAGTGAGCTGACTGCAAAAATCTGCGATTTGACTGAGTAATTTTCTACAGAGTTGACCGCGTGATTTGCCTGGAGCTAACTGACGCCACAAGTGCTCGACCGCGTGCTTGTTGGCGTCACGAGGGCCGTAGAGTTGCCTTCTGGGCCATGAGGGAGATACTTCCCGATGATTGGTCCAGTGAGTTGACTGACACGCCGGTGGACAAGTCCGGCATTACGAATTTTCAAATATTCTGAGACTTGCTGACTTGGGGCCCTCCAAGTCAGAACACGCCTCTTCGATACACAGCTTTACGAGGCACTGTTCAATGTCCACGGCTTGGTATTATTGCACCTGGTTAAAAAACCATTTATCAACAGCACCTGTTTCGGTAAAAGATTCGTCAACTAACGATCAACCGTCTCACAATAAGCCCCTAAGATGCTTTGATAACTGTAGAGCATGTCATAAATACGCTGCAGATTTTAGTGGCCCTACAGCATATTCTGGCACGTACTATAGGTGTATGTCTAGCCGACAAGATTTGGAAGGTGTGAAAACGATTAAATTGTAAGTAAATATTTCAAAGCCTTCATAAAAAAAAATTTTTTAATGGTAGGAAAATGTTTTCGTAGGTAAAGGATCAAAATTCCGACAAACATGTATATGTAGAAATAAGCACATGTTTAAATGAATGTTTACATATGAACAAAAAAATGCATCCCTCATTATTAGTTTCTTCATGTTATATTCACGGTCATTATAGTACAAATAATTAGTCGTAATTTTTATTCGTGAAAATAACGCAAAATATAAGAGACTGTATTTAATATTCTTAAAATATGTACAGAACACCGCATTAATAAAAAGGAACGTGATAAAAAATACAAAGGTTATTTTTATTATTTGACAGGAGCCCGTGCATGTGTCTGTCTCGCTCATATGGTTCATCTCTTTCACTCTCGCATCTAAACAGGTACTTGGTGACCCGGATTAAATACTGGATATAAAAATCCATAATAATAACAGTAGCGATAATAATAAAATTATTGTAGTTGTATATACACGAGTGAAATAATAATTAATAGTGTTGAGAAAATCTCAACTTGTGATTTTAACCTAACCGTTTAAGGATAGGGATGATTGTGCCGGAACAGAGCAAACGGAAGTCAGGTTTTATAAAAAATAAAGTATCTTTATTTTAAGCACTGACAGGTACACGAAATACACTGACAACTTTGTGTTATTACTAGGAAGACTGAATGTCGCTCAAAATCACTGAATGTCTATTTTAATTATACTGAATCTGAATTGAATGTCCAAAATATACTCAACTTGGTGTGTTCGGTCTTATTGACCTCCCACACGAGCTCAGCACGCTTCTCAAGTTGAGCAAGAATGTGATTGTGCACGTGGCGTTAGCCTATCAATGCAATGCAAAGTGAATCTTGATGAAATGTCGTGAATTACAACGAAATGTCTTGAAAGATTACTTGATTTTAGTTTTAAAATGAAGCTTGAATGGCTCTGATAATTTACAATAGCACTAGTACTGATGATTGACTCAAACTTGTAAGATTTGTTAAGAATGAATAAGAATGGCGTGTACACGTGAACGAGAACAGTGAAAGAATGGCGACAGGAACTTCATTAGTCAAAAGGGATACTGAAAATTAGTCAAATGAGTGACTAGATTAAGAATTATTGATTATTTGGTCAATTGGTTATCGACCCAGTCCTAAGATGGCCGCCGAAGTTCCTGTCACCTGGCAAATTCAAACTGAGAATTAATTAATTCTCAACAAATAGCAATAAATAAACCCCTACTATGACATTTTTATTCCCAAGCTGTGCTAAGAGGTCACCCCTCCCCCCTCATGAGTAGACTCTGGCGGACGCAAATTCATCGTCACTTTGTGGTGGGGATAGGAGTGGGGTCCGTCAATGTGGCTCTATTCTACTGTTTTTTTTTTATGGTTTTCTCTATGATCGATTGAGTTTCTTATGCGGTTTACGTATCCGCTTATCTATACATAAAAACTTTGAACTTTGATATCGCGAAAACGGAACGAGATATTGAAAAATTTCATTTTATATTTTCGATTTATTTTTGGTTGATCTATCTGAAGACACCCTCAAACGGCGGTGCCACGAATACTGTAGTATCCCCTTAATTCGGAAAATATTACGAATATCCAGAATATTCTCATCCAAGTGAAAATGACCAGTTTTCAAGCGCGCCCGAAGAAAGCCTAATCCGAGCCTAAAAAAATTTTCCGAGTTCACAACGTGCTCAATCGAACCCCGAAATATTTTCTAAGTCAACATTACGCAGAATTTAAGTCTGAAAGTTTTATTGAAATCTGAAAAAAAAGAAATTGTCTTAAAAATTTTTCTTCGGAAAATATTTTTGGACTGAATTTGGGTGTCTTCGAAATTCGGGTGTGTGTTAGGCTTGTTTTGGACGCTAAAAATATTTTTAAGTTAAGATAAGGCTTCAATAGGATTTGTATTAAGATTTTTTCCTTGTTTTGGGTGTATTTAACGCCTTTTTGGGCCTATTTAGTTTTACTTGGGATTTTCGAACATACTAGACAATTAGAGAAAGATCTCAGCAAACCCAAATATTCTGAAAAACTTTTCGAATTCGTGAAAGATTCGTGAAAGAGCACGAATATTCTGAAACTTTCCATAAATGTTGAAATGTTTTTATAAACTGTCCTATATGATTAGATGATTATATGATGGAAAATAGTATGTCGGCCACAGGAACAAAGGGAGACATCCTTATTTCGAAAAAGTTATTGATAACAATAGCTACTTGTAATCAACAATTATAAATCACTTCTAGTAAGTAATGAGCCAATATTTGTAAGAAAATATAAATATCAACTAATAGTTGTCAAAAATGATAAGCTATGACCCCAGATGATTGCAACTTGTTTATAACAATAACTATTGGTTATAAACTATCATCAATCTTAATATTCTCACTATTACTTACTATTCCTACGGTCGGGATCCTACGCTCATTATTTCTCTAAGCTCTTCTCGGGTTGCGTCGGTCGGCTTACGTCCTACCCATTGCATCGCATTTGCGTGAGGATACAGAAAAATTCCGGATAACCTGTGTCGATACAAATCCATGCTTCTTTCGTCCGAAGCGAGAAAATCGAGAGCTCGCCTTATGACAGTTCCAACGTGTGAAATTACATAGTTAAAAAACTTCAAAATAATTCAAGGGTATTTCAAGAAATATCAACAATTATCTGAAAATTTAAAAAAAAATGAACGAAATGTAAAAAAACATTTTATAATTACTAATGAATAATTATATAAAATTTTTGGGAAACATAAAAAAGTGACAGCTAGTTTCTAATAATGATAAAGTAACTGGAAAAAAATATAAAAAGTGAGAAAAATTGTTAATAATAGAGAATTGTTTAGAAAACAATTGAAAAAAGAATTATATTTTGTCTACATGCATCATGAGAAGTAGCATCGCTTATTATTAAAAAATTAACTTTCCAATAACTATAATTTTTATTGGAACTATTTTTTTTATAAACAATCGAAAATTCACCTACTACTAGTCAATTATTAATAAATCTAATATTTTGTTGGTAATTGTTCATGAAAAGCCTATAATTTAATCTAAAAAAATTTTAAATAATTGAAAATTACGCATTAGTTTATAGAATTTATCAATAACAAATGCTGAGAAAAATTTTTCAAAAATTGTTTCATACTCTTCACATGAAGATATGAAACTTTGCTGTCAATAATTTTCTGATTAAAAAATAAATTCCCCCTCAAAATAAGGGTGAAATAATCAAAAAACAACATTAAATTTTTTTTTAATATTGAAAAAAAATTTTTTTTAAAAACGGAGATAGCCATTTTATAGAGCAGAAAAAATCCTATCTATTCCTACATTGGCTATAAAATGTGCCCTTGAACTAAAAAGATGTAAGGGTGCAAAGTTAACAGAAAAAAAAAAAAAATGCTTCAGATAATGTAAAAAATCGAACATTTTATTTTTATCATAAGTTTGACTGGAAAATGTTCAGAAAACGATTCTAAACATTCTAGAATTTCTCCACATTTTTTTAAATATTAGCAATATTTTTTTAATGTTAATTAAGAAGGCGCTCAACGGCATATTCTTCCAGAGCGCCCAATATGCTCGATTTTTAGCGCGCCTTCGCAGCGCTGTCCATTTTTATCTGTCCACGATATACAGGTCATTTCGCGGACTTTTTTGTGAAGAATCGAAAAAAGACGTTTAACTGAATCTAACGTTTTGTAGCTGAGTATGATTTTATTTCCTTACTTTTGGTAATAACTGTTACCCTCTCTCCTCAGCTAATCAGAAGTTGGTCCCGTCGCTCGTCAATTGATCTCTCCTGTGACCCATCCACGCTAACATATTCTTTTTTTTACTCTTCGATTCCATCTGTTCTTTTCATCTTTTAGTCAATACAAGGCAAAATATTCAAATCATAACAAATCTTTCTGCGAAGCATAGGGGCTTCAGTGGTTACTATGCGAGTTATCCACTATCTTCTCAGTCACTCACACTGATAGTCTAGTAGTCGTAAATTTAAGCCCTATGCTTTCGTGCATTAATTATAGAACGGAAATTAAAAAATTTTGATTATAGATTCTAGTAGAGGATGATGAGGAGAGCATGATTTTCTACAAAAAAGATGTTGAGTTTTTTTTATATATATCACCGTTCTCGCTACGTAAGCGGTGAAAGGTAAAAGAATGTAATTAGTTAAACTTTGACACTCGATAAACAATAGTAATCATCGTTTCGGAGCAGTAAAAATTTGCACAAATGCTCTCCTCATCTTGTTTCACTCGACTGCTCAGAGTAACCGCAACATGCTCTCAAGTGATCAGATGACTCAGAATGGTAGAAAACTCTAGTCTTTCGTACCCGTTAACTACAGTTGAACTCGATTACGCTAAATACTATTGGATCAAGACAACTCAACAATCAGATTTTCATGCAGAATTTAAGATGATCAACTCAAATACACTACTAGTTTTACATTTCTTTCACTATCGGACAGCCTGCATCGACCCTCAAGGCATACTTAGAGTCAGAGGGCGTCTGGAAAATGCAAACTTGAATTACGAGCAAAAGCCCTCAGCAATTTTCCCTCAGAGATCGCATCTGACTCATCTAATCGTAGCTGACGCTCCTAAACGGACTTCACACGGTAGGACTCAGGCAACTCTAAACCTCATACGGCGATCATACTAGATCCTTGGTGGTCAAAATCCAGTATGTTTATTCATTAATCACTGTATGAAATGTGCTCGTCTACGAAGCGAGAGAGCACAGCAGTTAATGGGTCAAGTCTCTGAACGAGGCTAATTCCAGCTCATCTTTGCTGTCTCAGGGGTTGATTATACTGGGCGAATCACCCTGAAGACTCGGAGAGGCAGAGGTGCCGAAACATCAAAATGCTGGATCTGTATCTTCGTGTACTTTGTCACCTCTGCAGTTCATATAGAAATGGCCCCCGGGTCTACATAGATGTTTCTGACCTTCAAAATATGTCACGTAACACGGAGGCAGATTATAGTTCGTTAGTCAACTTAATACTTAAACAGACAATTCTAGACAACGAAATGGCAATGTCCACATCATGAGCTGAAGGTTAGTTCTCTTGTTCTACTCACGGATAAGCGTTTTCTGCCATTTAAATGGCCTTCTACACGGATCGTACAACTCATAAACGAACAAGATGAACTAACTAGGGTAGTAAAAATTAAAACTTTAATAGGTGAACTTATTCGAACTATAGCTAAGATAGCTCTACCACCATACTTTTCAGACGATGATCAACTCAATCAAGAATTCATGATCAACGCTAATCACCAACAACTTGCTGGTGGTGAGGAGAATGTTCGACCTGAATGACCAAAATTTTAAAATGTCAACTCCCGAGGCAACTCATGTGAGCCAATCACAGCTCTTCTCAGATCCACACTACTCATCTTATGTCCGTGAAAATATCAGCAAGCATGTAACGCCAGCACGTGGCATCAGTATACTTGAAACAACTTACAGCGTAAGTGCTATCAATCGACTCAAGTAATTTTTTTTGTACAATCTTTCTTAAGTACTCAAGTCCAACTCAATAATGGTGACTAAAGGTTCTCATCAAAATACAACTCATAAACAAATATTCGTGTATAATAACTCAGTAACTTACTGATTTTCAGTTACAACCGTGTATTATCTTTTTCAGTGTTAATATAGTTTGTTACCAATAAGAATACTGGTAGATAAGTTCATTTCATGACCTTGCTGCCCAAAGAATCCAGTGCTTGAACCACTCAGAATCCAGTCCATAAAAATTTCATTTGGTTTTGAAAAGTATCGACAATTCGTGACGATACACGTAATTTAAAGATATCTGCTACGAATCGTGTTGTCTTGGAAGCGTATTTCCTGGTCTTTTTATCTACTCCACCTTATTTTTTTTTAACCTTGAGGACTTTACTCTTTTTCTCTTTTCTTTTACGAGCATGTTTATATGACTTTTTTTACAGAGCGTTTTCTTCGCTTTCAAGAACTGCTGTTTTTTAATCAGCTGTCAAGAAGTAACTGTAGATTTCACGATGAACCCAGGGTTATATAGCCCGAGCCCCTCATCAAGCTATGAATTTATTTAGTGATTTAACGTCTAAATTTTTTCTAGACTCACGTAAACGCGCTCGAGCGGATTCTTTGAATGATATTCCTTCATCAAGAACATTATCGGCAATATTGAGACCTAATTTTAAAGCATCTTCACCTATAATTTTTGCACTACTTTTCAAAACGACAGTACAGACCTAAATAAATTCCTTAAAAACTGCCGATGCCATCACTCCATTAATTGTGCGTTCCAATGTAAACATGACTAGTACAACTGTATCTTTGAGTAAAGCCGCCTTGTGAAATATAATGAGTAATCTCTTGATACATGTTTATCTTAATTTTTTAAAAAGTAGCGTTACAGTCAATGTAACGTTTTCAAATAGTAAAGCTTAGCCAAATTCATTGCTTACATCTATTTCGATTCCGAGAATATCTGCCCTCAAAAGAGCGATCGTTAGATGTCAGTGGAACGTCGCACCATGTACACGTTCCAAATGTCTCTGTAAATAACAGAATTCTCATTTTCGAATAATTATTCAAAAAAATTTCAAAACAACAAAGAAGTTTAAAATCCAATAGAATGCGATGTCATCCATGAAATAAAGTAATTGTGTTTTTGTAAAGAGTATATAAAAATACTTGTTTGAACTTTTTGTAAATAATCTACAAAGTAATTTTGTCGATAAACATTAAGATAAGCTTTTTTCCGCAATTAATTGTTGCTTAATTGGAATGATTATATAATTAAAAAAAAATTTGTAAGATTTAGTCCAATTTTTGTATTGTTTTCTATTAATAGAAAAAGATCCAAGCGTGATTCTTAAAAATTGGGTCAGGTCTTTCGACAATTAGACAGAGATGAGAGGATCTTCAATGAGGAAGATAAGAATGTATGATTTGTATGAAAACAATAACAAAATGTAAATGTAAATTATTCGAAAATTATAATAACAATCGAAACATTGCAACAAATAAATTCTTTAACTCAGTTTGAAATCAACTATGATTAATTCATCCTTAGTCAATACTCCAGTCAGCGAAGTATCCACTTTCACTTGCCAATTTAATTTGAATATATTTTTAAAATAGCTTGACGGTTAAATAAACTTCATACACAAATATACAAACTTTAAAACATTATCAATAAAATGTTCAGAGCAAAGAAGACTTACGATTCCAAGAGATGTTTTACGACGATCTAATCTCACACAAGTCTCTTCGCATAAAACTTTTCCTTCTCAGAAAGCTCATGGTCTTCTTACGGCACGCACACTCATTCTTTGAGTTTTGTTGCTCATTCGTTACGTGGGTTTTCTGAAAGCAAAAAAATGTCTGAACGATGACTTCCTTAACTATTTTCCGAAATCCTATCTATTTCGAAAAAATTAAAAATATCAGTGCTCTGCAGTGGTCTGAGTGCGACACGAAAGGTCCACACGACCAACTTTTCAGTGGAAAAAATGAAAAAACACCTCGAATAGAACCTGTTTCCATTCTTTGTAACAAATGGAATTGTTATAAACCAAATGTGTGTTTTTATTCATTTGATATAATTAGTTACTTCATTTCAGTAAAAGAAAAAATTATGCGTTAAAAGTACATACATATATATATATATATATAGCATGGATCCCTATCTTTATTGTTTATAACAATTTAAAACTTTTTATTTGAACGTTACCATGATCAATAATCATTTGTTAATCATAACGTTCAATTTTTATGGACACAATTACATATTATTAACAATTATTATTGACTATTATAGCGTCTTTAATGCTGTTTTCTCAATCCTGACACGAGTTTAAAATTCTTTTATTGCTGATTTTGTTTTTTAAAATTTTTTTTTCGATGAAATATCGTCATCATATTTTCATACAAATATTCTAATCATTTGATATTCATATTTTTTAAAAGATTTGGAAATTTTGTCTAAAAAATGGGATAATTTATAAATTGCAAAATTCAGGTCGTTTTCCATTTTTGCCAGTTTTTCTGCAAAAAAAAATGGCTGGACCAATTTTCCTGGAAATCTAATCAGTTTTAAGTTACATAATTACGCTCGAATGCAATTGGTCCCACATCGATATGATTTTTTGTTCTCGAGATAATCGACCAGAAAAATTCCGAACTCACATACGTACATACACACACAGACGTCCACTGGAAAACGATCGTATTCGACTCTGAGGACTTTAAAACGTAGAGATATGTCAAAATTCGGGATTCGAAAAATCGGATCCATTACTATAACTTCCCACTGGGAAGTTAAAGAAATAATTTAAGTAAGAATAACGTGTATAATCACGTTGGAAGAACTTAAATCTATCTGTTTTGACTTAGAGGGGCCTAAGTCAGTCAGTCTGAGAATCATTCAAATCGTTTAATGCCGGACTTGTCCACCGGCGCGTCTGTCAACTGATTGGACCAATTATTGCACTTGTGGCGTCAGTCAACTCTAGACAAATCACGCGATCGACTCTGTACGTTTACTCGCAGTCAAATCGCAGAATTTATCTATAAACTCAATTTTTTTAGATAAAATACAAATCAGTCGTCTAAGTGAGCATCCCCTGGACTGAAGTAAATAAGAATTATCAGTCTTAACAGTACTAGTGGTCCAGGAGAAGCAGTTTTAAGTCTTTGGGCGTGAAACTATGCTGGCGTCAACGCCATAGTGCCTCACGGATAGACACACATACAGCACACATCCGAACAACTCCGCTGTGTTGCGTGTCTGTCACTACACGCGGTCTGAGATATCTATTGTGATTCTGTTAAGCAGACAACTCGTTTTTAGTAAATGAATGAAACATTTAATGTTAATAAAAACCCAGAAAGACCATATCTTTAGTGTTGAACTTTTGTTAACAAACCTTCTAGCATCCAACCTTATTCACTCGAATTACAGTCCACTAGTTTCGTTAGATTTGTCTCATTCCGGCCGACTCGAAGTCAGAACATTTGGTCCTTCGAGCTAGATGAGAACTACTTGGATGCTTCTCGAACAATTCTAGAAGGTTCTAGTGGTGAATATTTTGAGTGAATATTTATCAACGAGTGCTTGTAATCAGACAACTCTCCGTGTAAACAACCTCAGAGACAAAAGGTGTTTACGCATTCCAGTTCTAAGTGACACTTATATTTGTTATTATAGTGCAGTGGTGCTTATTCTAACCAATGTGGATCTTTCTTTAGACGCTCGGCGCGCATTTTGGTTAGAGTCAAGATAGCCTTGACGCAGTCAACTTACGTGTAAATATAGATAGTATTTAGTTAGTTAAGTGTCCTTAGTGTTATTGTAGTCACCTCTCAAGACTATTAAAAGCTCGTAGACTCGGTTAATAAAATTGTGTGACATTTTTTTGTGTCGCGACTTTTGTGAAAGGCCACCATTAGTGTCAAGGTGACTTCAGACGACTCTTGCAATTGTCTTTGAGTCGGGTTTTAGTGATTAAGTTTGTTGAAGTGATATCGGACAACTCAACTAGGTGAATCATGCCAGAGAAACGTGTAATTTCTCCTGCCAAATCGGACTACGTGGATGTAACTGAAGACAATGACTCGAATAAAGGTGTTAGTGAGATGTTAGAATAAGTAAGTGTGACGCAAGTACCATCACCCATTCCAGTCGACTCTCAAACAGAAGGTACTACTGAGGCGATGCTCAAGGTGCCTAAAAAACCTACTACATCACGTGACAGGCCGAAGTCATCACCTGCACTGTCAAACGCAACCTTATTTAAATTGACGTCTCAGATGTCACGATATCAGCAATTGCAGTTTATGCAGCAAGATATGACGGAACTGGTGAGACAGCCTAAGTTCGTAACAATGAGCTTAATTGGAGACAAGCTCCTACAACTCAACCAGCTTTGGACATGCTTTGTCGTCGAGCATAAAGCATTAGGAGTGGGGTGCAGATTGACTCTTTTCAAGCACCAATACATGACAGACCGGGTGCATAAAAGTGTCTTGAGAATTAATTATCATATTGAGTCAATGCTCCACCGTGTCAAGTCCGAGTTACACGCCAAGGACATTCAGAAATTAATTGATGATTACAGGGCATCAGCTCAGCAGACAACTCAACTCATTATCCAACAGGCAACTCTTCCACAGATTCCCCTACCGAAGTTCTCAGGCGACTCATCAGAATGGACCAAGTTTGATCAGAAGGGTTAAAGGTCCTGAAAGAAGGGTCATTAGGTCTCGTCCGATCTCCTACAACTGAAGAAAAGAGACAACTTCACTCAGTCAGTTCTCAGACAACTCAGAGTTGCGGAAGAGACATGTATCAGCAACTCTTCAGTACAATCAGACAACTCAGTGGTCTTACTCGCTACAGCCAATGCAGTATTGATCTCAGACTACTCTTAGCTCCCAGTAAGACTCTTGATAGGTTCAGGGTCTGAGCTGACATTTATCTCATCATGTATAGTAAAGACGTGTCATCTCCAACGTCGAACATGGGAGTGCTGGGAATCGAAAATAAACCAGCTGTACAAACCAAAGGGGTGACAACAGTGACACTCAGATCAACTCACACACAGGAGCAAGTCACAATAAATGATCACATACTCAAGTGTGTCACTGGTACTTTACCAACCAGACAAATCAAGAAACTCAACTAGTCAGCTCTTAACACTCTTCAGCTTGCGGATGCAGACTACTCAACGTCGAGACCCATTGACATCTTGATAGAAGCAAATTGTTATGGTCTCATTGTGAAGCCAGGCATCAAACAATTTCACCAGTCATCTCTCATCGCCCAAGATTCAATTTTTGGGTGGATGCTAATGGGTATGCCACGAGAGACACAATTCTCAACTCATCGAACTCATCATTAAGCAAGAGTCAACTCATACTAGCAAGTGTCTGATCTCTTGACGAAATTCTGAATTCAAGAGATCAAGATGGTAGATATGTAGTGAGAATAACACTGAAAGCATTACCATCTCTGCTAGACAACTCATCAGCGAGAGCTCATCAGTGTTTACAACACATGATCAGACGACTCACAAAGAATTACTCAAATGCACAACTATATCACAATTTTATGCAAGAATATGGGTCACTTAACCACATGAGATGAGCCAAGGCAAATCCAGTCAACTCTTCAATATATTATTTGGCTCATCATGGTGTCTTATGAGAAGACAGTGTTACAACAAAACTCCGTGTAGTTTTCAATGGTTCAAGTCCATCATCGAGTGGTCTTTCAGTAAACGATATTCGACTTACTGGTGTCAAAGTCCAGAAAGACATTGCAGACGTACTCATTTCGATCAGGCAGCATAAATTTGTGTTTGCTTCAGACATAACGGAGATGTACAGACAAATCAAAGTCATCAAGATGACTGGGATCTTCAGACGATCCTTTGGGTGGATGAACACTCCGATATCATCCCATATCAACTCACAACAGTCACGTATGGTACCAGATCAGCTCCTTTCCTGGCTATTCGTACAATGATCCAGCTAGTCAAGGATGAGCGTCATAAATTTCTTCTAGCTGTTGATTCATTATTAAAAGGGAAGTATGTAGATGACATTTTGGGAGGCGCTGATACAGTGAGTCAGCTTATAGACATCTCAACGCAAGTCACACAACTCTGCATGGCAAGTGGGCACAGCAACTGAATTACCATCCTCAAATCAGTGACAGACAACTCATCAGAAAAACAGATCCACTTATTTAAGAGCAGTAAAACGAAGTTTCTCGGGCTCTCGTGGATTCCAGCGAACGACTTATTTAAGTTCAACTCAAAACCTCCTCGTGAGAAGTCCAAGCTCACGAAGAGAATTATTTTATCAAAAACAGCTCAACTCTATGATCCACTTGGATTTCTAGCACCGTTCATCGTCAGAGCAAAGATTTTGCTACAAGAGATCTGGATAGATAAACTCTCATGACATAAACCAGGACCAGATCACATTATCTCCAAGTGGAACAGTATCAGATCAGAACTCACCCATGTTTCAGACCTCTCAATTCTACGGTGGTTAAAGATTACTCAGAAATCTACAGTGGAACTTCATGAATTTTCAGACGCCTCACAACTAGCTATGACAGCAGTTGTTTATGTACGGTCAACTCATCCAAATCATGGAACCTGTTTATCGATAGTCTGCTCAAAGTCTAAAGTTGCTCCACTCAAGAAGATGTCTATTCTTAGACTAGAACTCACCGCAGCATTGCTGCTTGCCAGACTAATCACGTATGGTAAAAGCACTTAGACGTTCAGCCAACTCAAACGGGATGTTGGACAGACTCCTCAGTAACATTGACCTAGATTCAGTCTTACTGATCCCGATGGAAGGAGTTTGTACGAAATATATTTATATATATGAATCAATATATCCTCTAGTAAGGGTTTAATTAAAAATAGAGGTAGTTAGGAAGAAATGACAAATGATTGAATTTTTCGATATTATACTAAAAAATCGTTTCATGATCGATTGGAAAGAATTCTGTAATACCAACAAATTGGCATGGTAACTTTAAAATAGTGAGCATGTTCTTTTACATTTTGTGAGATCGAATATGTCACAAAATGAGCAGAAATTAACAAAAGTGAGATGACACAAATCTTCGTTGCACTTTAAAGAATGAAAAATTTTCTATGAAGTATCGTTGATTTTTGCATAGCTGTAAAGTTATCAATGAAAAAATGTAGGTTCTAGTGGAAGAAAATTGTTTACAACAAAACCCAATTTTTTTCCTCCGAATAGTTTTTCTTAGAACCTCCGTGTAATTTACATGAAGTAAACCTTAGTTCAAAGTGGGAAAAGGTTAGATTTTATATTACCCCTATTTTTATTTTCATCTTCACTGGACTATATAGAAATTATTGATATCTGAATAAAAATGATTCACTAATAAAAATTCATTGATTTTCTACAGAAATTATTCTAATGTTCAGTTTCAAATAAAAAAATACGCATTAGTAACTGTTTATAACAAATTCAAATTGTTATAACCAATGCGTAATTGTTAAGAGCTTTATCTTGTTATTAATAATATTATTTTGTTGAAAGAATTCGAATCAGTGCGATATACACTCGAACATGCCTCAATAAACGTGATAAACACAGTCGGGAGAAATTATTCTACCTTTCAAGTTGCGATTCAGGATAAAAACGAGAAATCAATAACGATCGATCTTGTAGATATCAAACAAGATTTAATAATGTTACTAAAGAATGTACCGCTTTTATATTAACTATTACATTCGATACAAAGTGCTTTGCCGAAAAATCGCAAAACCGAGAATACTCTTCAGTTACTGACTGTTTAAAAATTGTGCATGCAAATGCAGCAGTTGTTTCTATTGTATTTATAAACAATTCTCAAGAATAAAAATATATTGTCTTTTCACGAAATCACAATCTTTCATAAATCCAGATTTTTTACATTGGCGGATCACTTTAATATGAGTCATAAATTGTCATTATTTTTTATCAATACAATATAACATGAAATACCAATCGAATATGTTCATATTGTATGTTACAGATGCATCTACCTACCCCTGAACCCATTCGTTAATTGTACTATTAGCCACCGTATTTTTAATTTTAACCTTATTGTAAATTAATCATCAGAACAAATGCTTGAAGTTGAAGCTTTTTTAAAGATGAAGTTGTATAAGAATTCAAAATTATTGTTTTTCTCTTAATACTTCTCTATGCTTATTGAATATTACCACTGCAAGAAATGTATGGAATATGTGATAAATTGATTATTTTTTAATGTAATTAAATATTTCAATGTACTAATTAATAACCTTCGTCTAATTCTTTCACGTAGATGTCGAATTTTATTGAAAATGATATGTATTAATTTATTGCTTTTTTTTACAAATTTAAATTATTGTGAGCGTCATCTATATGAAGTTTAAAAAATAACGTATAATATATGAGATACAATAACAAATAGTGATACATGGTTTTGTGACATTTTTCTGTTAATTTCAAGAAATAATTAACAATTATTTTTCCACATTTAATTGTTTTAGTAATTATTATCTCATTAAAATATTCCTTGTCTTTAATGATTTTGTGATATTTTTTTTTAATTGAAAACGAAAATTTCTCTCAAGTGACATTATTTTCTTGACAATGAATTCGTAATATTACCAATAATTCATGATCATGTTAATTTTAATTTAATAAAGTATTTTATAAATATCAGTGCTCTGCAGTGGTCTGGGTGCGACCCGAAAGGTCCACACGACCAACTTCCCAGTGGAAAAAATGAAAAAAAAATTATGCGTTAGAAGCATCCAAATATATTGCATAGATCTCTATTTTCATTGTTTATAACAGATTCAATTGTTACAAACAAGAAGAATGAGCTTCCATTCCATGTCGTACGGTTGGTAACTTTTTTTTAGCAAAAGAATAAATTACGCGTTGGAAGAATTCAAATATATTGCATAGATCTCTATTTTTATTGTTTATAACAGATTTGATTGTTGCAAACAAAAAGAATAAGTTTCCATTCATGTCGTACGGTTGGTAACTTTTTTTTAGCAAAAGAAAAAATTACGCGTTAGAAAAATCCAAATATATTGCATAGATCTCTATTTTTATTGTTTATAACAATTAAAACATTTTTTATTCAAATATTATTATGATCAATAATCATTTGTTATTAACAATGTTCAATCGTTATGAACACAATTTCTTATTATTAACAATAATCATTGACTATTTTATTATCCTCAACGCTATTTTCTCCATCCCAACACAAGTTTAAAATTTTTTTATTGCTGATTTCGTTTTTTAAGAATTTTTTTTTCTATGAAATACTGTCATCATATTTCTGTACAATTATTCTAAACATTTGATATTCATATTTTTCAAAAGATCTCGAAATTCCATCTAAAAAATGGTATATACGCACATACGTACATACACACATGCAGACGTCCACGTAAAAACTATCGTATTCAACTCTGGGGACCTTAAAACGTGGCGATATGTCAAAATTAGCGATTCGCAAAATCGGACCCATTACTATAACTTCCCACTGGAAAGTTAAAAATTATGAAAGAAGCAATAAAACAATTAATGTTACTTTGAAAAGTTTTACCAATAAGTCATAAATCATCTATATCTTCGATGGACCCGAATTATCCGACATTTAAATTCATAGCATAGAATATGATAACGCACAACTAGACGAAAACATGATTATAAATTTGTAGACGCGGATGAAACAGTTGAAGCGGAGAGGAGAATTTTGGATTCAGATTCATCAACTTCTGACGAAAGGGATCATAGTGATGATAGTTTCAATAAAATTGACAATAATACTGTAGTTAGCACAATAGCACAAAATTTATTTCAAAATCAATCGGTCTCGCCTCAAGATGCGTTACTTTGTGTACCTTTATTTGAAGGAAAAGCTAATCAATTAAAAGCATTCGCAAATGGTTGTGAAGGAGCAAAAGAAATGCCTCCAACTTTGGCAGGAATAAATAATTAAAATGTAATTTACAGTTGTAAATTTAGTCCTAACGTGAAAGAAGCGTTAAATGATGCAAGTTATAGTAAAATTCGGGACTTATTAAGAGATTTAAAAAAAGTTTCTCTTCCTGCCAAAACCTTTTTCTAATAACACGGTAAGTTACGTAGACTTTATCAGGAAGAAAACAAATCGGTGGTAGATTTTAGTAATAGACTTCGACGGAAAGCCCATGAGACAGTTGAATGCTATAAATCCCATCATTTCGATGCAACTGATCAGGCAATAGAAGAATTCAAAAGTTAAAGAGAAACAGCTGTTCATGAGTGTTTTACTCAAAATTTCTTCAGTGAAATAGATTATCGTATGACCGAATGCATATAATATTGCGCTAACCGGAGCATCAACTAAGGATCAATTAATTGTAATTCATCTCGCCTAGAGTAAAAGAAATCATCTGTTGGTAACGTTTAAATTGTTATAATAATTTTTCAGTGATTTTCATTCTAAGAGTCGAAAAGCTATTTGAGAACAGATTTTCTATCATAAGATGATATTTTAATCTCAACAAAGATGAATTTTACGTGGTGCATTTCGATGTAACTCATCTTTATAGTGCAGTGTTGAGAATTAATTAATTCTCAGTTTGAATTTGCCAGCTGACAGGAACTTCGGCGGCCATATTGGGACTGGGTCGATAACCAATCGACCAAATAATCAATAATTCTTAATCTAGTCACTCATTTGACTAATTTTCAGTGTCCCTTTTGACTAATGAAGTTCCTGTCGCCATTCTTTCACTGTTCTCGTTCACGTGTACACGCCATTCTTATTCATTCTTAACAAATCTTACAAGTTTGAGTCAATCATCAGTACTAGTGCTATTGTAAATTATCAGAGCCATTCAAGCTTCATTTAAAACTAGAATCAGGTAATCTTTCAAGACATTTCGTTGTAATTCACGACATTTCATCAAGATTCACTTTGCATTGCATTGATAGGCTAACGCCACGTGCACAATCACATTCTTGCTCAACTTGAGAAGCGTGCTAAGCTCGTGTGGGAGGTCAGTAAGACCGAACACACCAAGTTGAGTATATTTTGGACATTCAATTCAGATTCAGTATAATTAAAATAGACATTCAGTGATTTTGGGTGACATTCAGTCTTCCGAGTAATAACACAAAGTTGTCAGTGTATTTAGTGTACCTGATAGTGCTTAAAATAAAGATACTTTATTTTTTGTAAAACCTGACTTCTGTTTGCTCTGTTCCGTCACAATCGTCCCTATCCTTAAACGGTTAGGTTAAATTCACAAGTTGAGATTTTCTCAACACAATCCATAAATTTTGTTATTGTTTCTATATAAATCATACATTTTTACTCTATCGAAGATCCTCTCATCCCTATCTATTGGTCGAAAGACTAGAACTAAAAGGAGGTACTTAAAGTCTTTAAGATTGAGCAAATGGTTTACATATTGTCACCTTTAAAGAGCACAAATACATAACATATTAAAAAATCACAAAATAATACGACAGGTAACAACCAATAGATTGTTACCGGTCATGCTTTCGGAAATACATTAAAACACATTAATAAAAATGGTTCAGAGAGAACGTGAGCGAGTACTTATTTATTTATATTATAATTATTTAATTAATTCAACATAATTTTTCGGTCATGGTTAGACAAATGGAATCTTTTCTTGTTTAATCCATATTTTATTCTCTTTTGTTTACAACGCAGCGATTGTGCGAGGCGCAAGTCGATAACACGTTAAACGATGAGACAAAAAGGAATATGGGACCTGGAAGGAATGGCCCTGCCCACTGCATCGATTAGTAAGCGCTATCGTAAATTGATTGGAAGCCCTTGAAGAAGACGGGCTAGAGAGAAGACGGAAAGCATGTATAATTGTTGTCGAAAATAGAGGTATTGTCAGACTTATTACATCTTGTGTTTTTTTTTTGTTAGCGGAAAAATAAAGTATTTTGTTGGTCTTTGATTAACTGAACGGGTAATATTTTTTTGTTGTTCCGGAAGCGAGAAGTGACCTAAGATAAGTTGAAAGTTAAGTACAGTAAAAATTCAAAGGTGCATGCTCTGTTGTGAAGGAGCAAATAAGAGTGGATTTTCCCGTCTCCTCCAAATGAGTCTCGAAAGGTTGTTTTAGAATAAGCCAGTGAAGAAAAGAGACTGGGGGATATCCAGCCACACTGTATAAAACGGAAAACGAAAATTGTTGTGCTAGTGGTTGCTTCAAAAATGGGATTTACTACCCTCATGTAAAAAAAAAATATTTATTTTGCTGACTTACCATTAAATGAAAAACAAGCATCGCGAAATAGAATGAAAGATTTGGCTTCAATGAGGTCTATCAAATCGAAACAGCTGTACAATTCAGCGATAAAAAATGTGTGAGTATGTTATAGCAACATATACATGTAAAACATACATTAATTTTATAATCATTTAGACATGAGTCATTAAGTAATACCATTTGTCCAACAGAGACGCGTCTTGCAAAAAATGATAGCTGTATTACAACCAGATGAAACAAAACTGAAATTAATAGAGAATGCTTTTCAACAATTTGCTAATAATTCAAAATTAGTAGGAATCAAGAACAATCTGAATATAGACCGAATAAGCAATATTTTTTACAGTGTAATAGTGAAGAATTCAAAATTCATAAAAATCAGGAAGGGAAAAATATCTATATTTAGAATGAACAATTCTTGAATACAATTTGGATGAAAAATAGAGACATTTTTATTGATGCCACATATCGTGTAGTACCAAAATTGAAGAATTACCCAATTCTATTATTAGCAATTATGGTTAAAAAACATAGAATTACTACTTGAAGTATGGTGAATAAAAAATATATATATTATGTATGTTTGTTACAAACATTTCAAAAGTAAAATTTACATATTTTTGTAGGTAGCCCCAGTCATTTGAATATTAATGGACCATAAGTCGACTATATGTTACATGAACGTATTTCAATTTATTAAAAGAAGTTTCAAAATTTCAAACCAACGTCAGATGTATCTGATTACGAAAAGGCTGTTCATAATTCAATAGAAAAAACATATCCTCAAATCATTACCACACACTGCTATTTTCATTTCATCCAGGCAAAATTTGTTATTTAAACAAGTATATATTCTTAAACTTTATATGAATTAAATAATAAATTTAATCGATCGATACATTGGTTATTGTGATTTCAGGTAGTTAATAACAGTGCAAGACGATTCAGGCTCTTGCATCCTTCAGGTTGCGTAGTTCTTTTCGACAAAACTCCTTTCTTCCCTGTCTGCACTGCCGAATCAAACACGTGATGTTCCGGGTCTTCCACTGGGACAATTTCTTGGAGACTTGAATATGTCTTAATAGCGAGGTAAAACTCACGTCGATTGTACTTCCGTGACCGTTGAAGGTCGTTCAGCTTGCTGGACTATAGACGGTGCATCAAGCGTTAGTGGTCAGCCATGCAGCTGGAACAGAAGGCATTTTCTCCCACAGGTGGTGTTATGAGTGGACTATATGTGACAGAGTTATAACAGACGGCACTACCGTTCCACGAAATAACATGAATTCGTCTTGTAACAATATGAAATGTTAAATATGATACAGGAACATAAAATAGGCAGGAAGTAAATAAACATAAATTTGAAATTTTAATAGAGAATGAAAAAGTAGTCTGTAAATAAAGTAGCCATAACTAAAATACTAAAAGTATTTTTGATAATAGGCCGAGCTCTTGACGAACGATAATTGAAGATATGCTTTGGTACAGTTAATATGTTTCTAGGATACGAGCGTATCATTCTCGGAAATATAGCAAAGGCTTCATCTCCGACAAAAAAGTAAGGTGTAACATCATTGGAGCTGGTAGATTGATCATTTCTTTTAGAAAATTAAGTTGTTCATTAACAAATTTCTTTTCTAATTCTGGTCTACGAAAAATTCCTCCATCGCTCTTATTTTCATATGACCTAGAATCAACGAAAGTGAATTAGTACTAATCATCACAAGCTGCTAGTAGTACTATGCTACAGGTTTCTTTCTCATTAATAAATGAAAAGCCAGAGTCTGGTGGAGCTTTAATAATAATGTGTTTACTATCAATTGCTCCTAAACCATTTGGCAAGTTCCATTTTGTCCAAAAACCTTTTTCAATTTGCTGCCATTGTCCTTCAGTAGAACAAGTTAGGTACATCAGTGCTAACACATTGGCAATTACTCTACATGTTTCATCAATTATTGAATAGACAGTAAATTCAGCAACTAAAAAATGAAGACCAATAGAGAACGGTGAATCATCGGTAGCTAAGTATCTGAAAGAATAGGATTTGTTACAATTTATTCTTTATATATATGCATACTCCGACAATTACATTTATTTTTAATATAATGTCAAAAAAAAATTATATTTAAAAACAATCTTTGAATTGTGGAACTTTGTACGATAGCAATAATCTTATATTATACTAACTAAAGTAATTACCAACCCGTGTAACCACTAGGAAACAGACTGCCGTCAGACTTACATATGAAAGGGAACAACGTACGTAAGACTGTCGATAATTCTGACGTCAGATCTTGGCTACTAGGGAAAGTAATAAAGATGAATGTTCTCAGGATACATCATATATAAATAAACAAATGTCTCTCCTAAGAATTATTAACCCTTTGAATCATGCTTTTTTCTACTGCATATTTTGATCTGAAATTTTGTACTCGGTGATTTTTAGAGTCGCTGATCACGAATCTGAGGTTATATTTTTATAATTTTCAAATCCAAGACGGCGGAACAAATTTGTAAACTTCAATCGAATTTCACTACAACTGGTATACAAAGGTTTTAAGGGATGCTGGGAATTTTTAGACTAAAATATGCAGTAGAAGAAAGTCTGATTGGTTTGTCGAAATAATCAGTTTAACTTCACACATTTTTTCCACCATCTTGGATCCACCATTTTGAATTTTGCAAATATTACTTTGGTTTTTTGATCTACGAACCTAAAAACCCTCGTGTTCAAATATTCAGACCAACATATGCAGTGAAATAATGTTTGTCTGGTAAGTCTAAAATATAAGTTCAATGTCACATGTCATGCCCACGATCTTGAATCCGCCATTTTGAATGCCGTCAATTTAACTTTCGATTCATGTTAAGCTACCCCTGAGTATAAAAATTCAGACCAAAATATGCAGTAGAACATTTTTGACAGTGGTTTAAATAGGCAGAGCTCTGACAGTACCACTAGTCTAGTAGCCGTAAATTTAAGCCCTATGCAGTCGTACATTAGTTATAGAATGATAATAAAAATTATTTGGTTACATATTCTTGTAGGGGATGATGCGAAGAGTATTTGTACAAATTTTTATTACTCGGAAACAATAATTACTATTGTTTATCGAGTGTCAAAGTTTGGCAAATTGCGTTTTTCTACCTTCCATCGCTTACGTAGCGAGAACGGTAGGAGATATGAAAAGAAAGTTAACATCTTGTTTGTAGATAATCGAATTCTCTACAAAAAAGTACGCGAGAGCACCTGTCAATCGCGGACAGGTAAAAATGTACAACGCCGCGGTAAAAATCGAGAATTTTGGGCGCTCTGGCAGAATATGCCGTTAAGCACCTTTTTAATTTACTTTAAAAAAAAAAATATTTCTAACATCTAAAAAAATCTGTAAAAATTCCCGAATATTAAAAATCGTTTTCTGAACATATTTCAATCAAAATTTAAAAAAAAAGACTTTTTCAATTTTTTATAGTATCTGAAGCGTCTTTATTTTTTTATTTCATGAAATTTGCACCCTTATATTCTCTTTGTTTATGGGCATATTTAAAAACCAACTTCGGAGCAGATAGGATTTTTTTCGCTCTGTAAAATAGCTATGTTAGTTTTCGAAAAAAAATTTTTTTTTAATACCGAAAAAAAGCTGAATGTTGTTTTTGAATTATTTCACCCCTATTTTTGGGATGAAGTTATTTCTTAATATAAAGATTATGTACAGCAAAGTTTCATATTTTCATGTGAAGAGTATGGAACAATTTTTTAAAAAGTTTGTTTTGGCATTTGTTATAAAGAAATTTTATAAACAAATGCGTAATTTTTAATTAATTGGAACTTTTTGAATTCAGTTTGTGTGTTTCATAAACAATTATCAACAAAATGTTGGATTCATTAAAGATCCATTTGTGGTCTGTTAATTTTTAGTTGTTAATAAAAAAAATAGTTCCAATAACAATTATGGTTATTGAACAATTTATTTTTCAGTAATGAACGATGCTCTTTCTAGTGATGCATCCGAAAAAATTATAATTTTTTTCAATTGTTCTTTAAACAATTTTTTTATTACTTACAATTTTTTTACTTAATGTATTTTTTCACAGTTACTCCATCATTATTTCAAACTATCCTCTAATCTTATTTTTTTTGTCGATGGTAAAAGTTACTCTTCTTGATATAATGTGAAACATGGTGGATCAATTTCTCTAATTGTTTATCCTTTCTCCAAGTTTCCTTTCACTACTCCCGGATATACTTTTTCAATATCAAGAAAAAATTGCATGATTTGGAAACCTAGGTCTCCCTTATACTTATCCAAATATATCTTTCTATAAAAATAGAGAGCCATATATTGGTGTAGAAGTTTTGGGTTCTACGACATATAATAGATTTTATTAACAATTTCTTTTGGTTCTTCAAATCATTGATGGTATTTGCCTGATTTAATTTATCAACATATTCACCGATACTATGATCTGGCCGCAAATGAACAGTACTATGAGCGAACATACGTTCAACTCATTCATACTGTTTTGCGCTGTCTGTACATACTCGGGATGTTGATGAATCTACATACTATTGTATCTACAACCACAATTCCTTCTTACTATTTCCATTCACTTTAAAAAAAAATTCAACTTTGTCTTCCTTGCAATATAAACCAAGAACGGTTGTAGTCATTTGCTCGGTAACACGGCCCTAATTGTATTTTCTTTCGTCAAAAACGTTTCATCAATTGGGACCGTTCAACCTTTGCCACCAGGTACCAAATCACTGTGTGATGCGATTATTTCAGCTATTTCTCGGCAATAACTGAAGTAATCAATTACAGTATTTCAACTGAGCTCGGGGCAATCTCGATGATTACGCCAAGCTTTAAGATGATTATACACATCAATGACTTGCACCTGAATCGTGAAACAAATGACGATTGTAAATACATCGCGCACTTCGATGCAACACGTATTTCCTTCGAAGAACGTACCAGACGCTGGGTTTATAATTTGTCGGCACGATTTATCTCCTCTCTTCTTTGATCCTTTTGGAGAACACCTCCATACCCATTTGAGTTTTTTGTCTCAAAAATCCTCAACGAAAATTGAGAGATTACAACATGTCGGTGGTGTCAATTGACGCGAGGGAATTAGGCTGATTTCTTCGAAAAAAGAAATTGCTAATTCATTTGTTGTAACAAGTTCTCCGAAAGAATGAAAGAATGAAAAATTTTCTAATTTACTATGTACTTCTGAATGCATACCTGACATTTCGGAAACTTGTAGCAAAGAAAAACAGCAAAGAGAAAATCGACAAAATAAACGATACCGAAGAACAATTGAAACTGATACAAATAAATAATCGATCAATTATTTTTGCCGCTAGAGATTGTTACTAGATCTACTTTGATTAATTTTTCCGCTAAAAGATTTCGTGACGTCGTCCGAAGTATTAATTTTTTCTGTTGGATGGCGTTAGAATCTTATTCTAATCAATGATTATATTATCTGTTGCACAATATGAAAATATTAAAAAAATTTTGAAAAAACTGTTGAAAAAATTGTTTTTAACACTTATTTATTCATATTTCTTGAAAAATATAGAAAAATTCTTTTATTTCCATCGCTACAAATGATTAATAATGTAAAATTATTAAGATATCCTGTCGAATACGTGTTTTGAAATTCGAAACTTTGACCCTCCATATCTCGAAAACGAAGCGAAATCTCGCTTGAACGATCAACAAAAACTAACTGCTCAGCGAATAAAAATTTCACTCAACTAGTTTGACAAGAAACTATTCAGATTTTTTCCTCTAAATAAAACAGATTGATAAGTTCTACCATGAACGAAAGAACGTCTAGTATTTGAAAGAAATTTGACACGATTATTTATGACTTTCGTCAAGTAGAATTATAAGTGCCTATTGGCTTGAGTCACTCATTTTGTTGAAATTATAATGTAGAATATGCAATGGCATATATTGCGAGTTACTAATCGTTGATAAACATATTTTCTGGAAAACGGAAAAAGATCTAGAATGATGTATTATTCAAAGATAAATAACAACTCAAGATGTTTAATGATAATGGAAATGGCGTCCGTAAAATTTATTAATTACAGGTTTAGTCACCCGCCCCCTTCCTCCACCTCTTCTACCACGCCACATTGTTCGGCTACGGCCTGGTGCATTGTGCCCTAGAATGCCAAATTAAGTATTAACTATTTATTCTTGTCGTTCAACATCACAATGAAGTCTCATTGTATAAGATTTATTACAATATATTATGTAACGTAAAGAATTTCTTAACTTTTTGTTATATTAGGAGAACGTACATTCGAACTCTGTGTATAATGGTGTTCAATTACATAAAATTTTTTACAATTATATTCAATTCTCCTTTAAGTTGTGATCACATATATGAATAACAACTTACGATAATTTTACGTATCCAGAGTTCAAAGATAGCGAGAAATCTATACAACATAAGAAAGTAATGTAGTAATAAAGTAATAAATCTAAAATTGTCTCTGCTTGATTTTTCTAATACTATTTTTCAGATAATATAACAAACTGTTCCACGCTGCACATAAAATTTTACTGGAATTCTAGTAACGGATGCTAACATAAGTTCACTTGATTAGTCAAGTAAACCTGATTATAATACTTCGTGTAGCAAGCACAAAAATATTTTCTCTTTACTTACCTCTTATTTCGCTGAGATCTAAATTTACTTGTGTCTTTTCCATCTGAAAACGGGATTTTTTTAAGTTACAAAATCATGCATATTATATCATGAATTATTAATTTTCAAAATAAATTATTCAACAAATTCATTTCTAGCAGAATGTAATGTTTAATGATTTTCTTGATAAATTACGTAGTTTCCAAATTGGAAATCCCGTGCTCGTGCGTTTTTCGATCAAAATGTAAACAAATAATTATCGATTATATTTTGAATAAATCAAAATTGATTATTCAATCAAAAATGTAAGAGAAGGGATGTTACTACTCGGTAGCAATGTAGCAACAACGAACAATGTCTTTATAGTAACACTTTAGTTTTGACAATGAAATTATTAAGAGTCTCAATTTAAGATGTATCAAATTTTTTTTAATAAAAAAACAATTTGAATAATAAATTGTGATCATTTGTGAAAAATAAAGGAATATAGTTTGGAACTTTCAATATTTAAAATTTTGAATATTAAAAATTCTACTAAAACCGACTTCACCAGATGTCGGTAAAATTTGCGCCAAGTCCACGTCCTAAGTGACTCTGATATAACAACATTCATGTGTGATAGACTATTGGAATGTTTGGATACCAAAAGTAATTGAAATCACATGAAATGCCAAGTCATTTATTAAATAAAATCGACTCTTTTTGCTTCCAGTTGATGACTTGGCCCAATTTTGATGATGTTCTATTTTTAAAATACTTCATGAGCATTTACGATTTGAAAAATTTTACAAATATTTCAGGGAAAAAGTATATAGTTATCATATTCCATATGTTATTCCCGGAATTTTTAGAGGATTGGGCCAAGTCATCAATTTTTTCTTAAATAAATATTCTTTCCGGTTAATTTAAATCACTCTAAAGATCACTGTTAATTCTTAAGATTTTATGAGAAGAATATTTTTGTAAATAAGATGAAAACGATTTATAAAAAACTTTAGTTTTTTATCATCAATTGGAAGCAAAAAGAGTCGATTTTATTTAATAAATGTCTTGGCATTTCATGTGATTTCAAATACTTTTCGTATCCAAACATTCCAATAGTCTATCACACATGAATGTTGTTATATCAGAGTTACTTAGGACGTGGACTTGGCGCAAATTTTACCGACATCTGGTGAAGTCGGTTTTGGTAGAATTTCAGTTATTTTTGTAGATTAAATCAAGTAAAACGCGACATGGACTAATACCAATAAGTTTAATTCACAAATATAAATTTTCAATTCTTCATACTACAATTTATTCAAAAATTCAAACAAACTATTGTTATATGATAGTTTTAAGTTTCACTTCTATCACCAGTCCCTATGACTGCCTGAAATCTTTTCTTTAAACTCACTGTGAAATTGCTACGCCGATAACAATTTAATTTTATTTAAATATTTTTTTATTTAAAATTTCTGAAAATCGAAATTTTTGACCTAGACACATTAATAAAAGAAGTTACACAATCATTACAAGATTAGAATGCTGTTACTGAAATGACTATCATTCGAAGAAACAGTGGTTACCCTAATTTGAATCGATATACAACACGCGGGAAACATTCTTCATCGTCTAGAACATAGATGTCTCTTTGTTAGGCAAGAGAGAAGAAAACATCACAAAGTTGAAGTTAAAAGAGAGTGATAACATGTAACGAGATGGGTGAATCGAGTGTCACCTAGCCCTTCAGCAGGTCGATACGTTATCGACTTGTCGATCATTGATTGACCTAATTTACCAATTAGGTCAAAATAGTTTATTTTTGGCGGCGCTATCATCACCACGTGGTCAGCCGGCTAGAAATTTTACAAAAAGACGCCATTGTGGAGTTGTTGTCGAAAGAGTAAGCACGTGGTGTCAAGTTCTCTTCTCTGATTCTCTGCAATCATCTTTTCTCCGACGTTGCGGAGTAATAATTGAAATAAAATTGTGAAAACAAGTCTCTCGACGTTGCGAGAGCAACAGTGAAGTGCCAGTTAGGCTACATTTATTGAAAGAGCCCTCGACGTTGCGAGGTGAAGTTATTCCATTGTTGGTTGGTGTACTTTACCACCTGTTCAAAGGACCAGTTATTGTTCAGTGTACCAGTCGCAGATAGTTCGTGGATGTCTCGCCGAGGAAGTAAGCCCCGTTGGACCAGGGGTCTGGGATACTTAGACGACGAGGAGCTTCCGTAAGCTGAAACCATCTACATCTATCTACTATCTCTTTCCTTTCTATATTCCCTGTGTGCAAGAGAGAGAGAGCGAGAGTATGTGCTTTGCGATCCGGTACCAGTAATTTCGTCTAGGACCATCTGTCCTTGTTCCTCGCTGAGGAATTTCTTTGTTGCAAGAAATAAATGCTTTCGAGAACGTTCTCGCGTGATTATTACTATTATTTAGTCACATTAATAAGTATCGTAGGTTATTATAATTGATTTCATTCACGATTAAGTTCAATTAAATTCCAATTATTATTATTATTAAATTGAATCGATTATTTTTGATATTTGTATAATTTTGTGAATCAATTAAATATATAGATTTTCGCGTTAATGAAATTGTCAATCGAGATATTAATTTTCTTTGCATTAATTAATTCAAATAAATTTAATTTTACGTTAATAAAAGTCCTTGATTAAACATATACCATTGGTGTAAAGATTATTTGTGTTCGCGAGTATTTTTCCGCGGTTTCCAGGTAAACCAGAGCTAGCCAGCTTTCCCAGGTTTCTCGTTTTCTGGCCTAAAAAACGAGTGGCGTCCACAGGTAAGAATCATTAAATGAGTAAATTTGTTGGGTAGATTGGCACCTACACGGTCAGGGATTAAGGCAACTTGCCCTGATCGCGGTAGCGTTGCAAACAATACATAAGGCAAGAAAGAGAGTACTGTAGGAGCTCCAAATATAGCTCTAAAAATAAGAAAGCATTATCTGTAGTAATTATGAAGACATTTGCACATAAAGATGCGTTGATGACGTCACACGAAATTTTTCGTGTATAGAGTAGTCGGTTGCCTCGGCGCTCATGGGGGAAAGAGCGCATTAGTGAAAAACATACAGCGAGAGAAAGAAGGTGAATGTGCACTTGGCGCCGAGTATCTACCGCTACTGTAGACCTATGTACGATTACCAACTTGAAAAATTTGAAAATGTGAATTTCTGGCTGCAGATAAAAAATAATATGGCGGATAGAATATTTTTCTCATATGTAGTCTATTGATGTGAAGTCACCAACTCAAGAAATCTGAGAATCTTGACTTTTGTCGAATATTATTCAGAAAAGTTCAGACTCTCAATCTTTACGGATGAATATCTTTTCAATAAATAGATTAAAAATTATGATTAATGCTGCAAATGAAAGCTTATAGATGATTTGTATGGTAAATCTATTGATAAATTATGCGTATGTGCTGTACTTAAAAGTTAATAGAAAAAATAGAATTGAGAGGAAAGGGAGAGGGTAAAATTTCTTGTATAGAGTGTCTGCTGTTGCGCGCTGTCATGAGGAAGTGCGAGAAAGAGAGATAATGTGAAAAAGAGTGAGAAACAGAAAGTGGGACGTGGACTTGGCGCGAGCAACGAGCAGATCACTCTTGATTAGTTTTAATATTTATCTTCATTTTGATATTTTTAAAAAAGGTGCGATCTCGTGTTTTAAATTAATAAATGTATCATTTTTTCAAATTTTGATTATTTATTTATTATTTCTTAATTGTGTTCTTAATTTTTTTGTTTATGTATAAATAACTTAATGTCATTTATGTGTTACTAGCTAATTCCCGCGACTAATTGTTAAAAATCAAACATAATCGGCACTTTTTCATGAATTAAAATGTTATTTATTCTTTATTTTATCCAAGAGTAAATATTTTAATTTATCTATAATACTAAAAAACTATCATACCAGATTTAATTATCAACTTAATCATGATTTCATTTTAAGAAAACAAAACTTTAAAATGAATTAAACAGAAACAAGAGTTAATGAGGAGATAATTCGACTTGAAATAAATTGCAATGACAACTAAGTGTTCGTGTTGAATGCATTACATTCTACAGAAATTATCTGTTCTAATAAATGGAAACAAACTATTAACATCAAGAAATTAGATTGTTCCCACTCAGTATATCTTTCAAAAAGTTTGTTCAACGATTATTAATATAAAATCATTCAATAATTCGTATATTTATTATATTTTACTTCAATTGAACAAAGGTTGATCTATTACACTGCACTTTATTCTCGTCTACTAATTTTATTCTCAATACCTTACACAAAACAAATAAAATTATCAATTAATACTGTAATTGATAATTTTATATTCGATATTATCCATTACAGAAGTAATTGATAATTTTGCCTTATAATACTCCAAAAAAAAATTTTTAATGCCGAACCCTGTGACAGAGTCTTTACCAAGCTTGATAAAATGATAGTCAGCTCAGACCCTGAGTCTACCATGAGTCTTACTAGAAGCTGAGAGTAGTCTAAGATTAATAGTGAATTGGCTGTGGCGAGTTAAACTGTTGAGTTGTTCGATTGCCCTGAAGAATTGCTGATGCATGTCTCTTCTGCTGTTATGAGTGCTGAAAAGAGTCTGTCATGCATCGATGAGTTGCCTGTGTTGCTCTTGGTGATTATTGAATCATGTGAGTCGCCTAAGAGTTGGCTGAGTTAAGTCTTTTTCTTTTCTTTGGCTGTAGGAGATCGACCGAGACCTAATGACTCTTCTTCCAGGACCCTTAACCCTTCTGAGGCCGAAACCTCATGTGCTATGGTCATCCTTTCCGTTAAGTCACCAGAGAAGCATTCTTTACTCCTGTTAGCATCTGTATGATTGCATGGTCCATCACCTTTCATCGTTGATTGGCCTGGATTTTGAGTGACCACACCACCACTTAGAGAGTTGACTGAAACTTGATAAGAATTAACTGCAATGAGTTGACTATAATAATAAGTTACCTGGTTGACTTGATAATTGTGATCTAGAGTTGGCTGCAGAAATGGCACTTCACCACCTCACCTCACTGCTGAGAGGTTGATAGAGTTGGAATCTGTTGAGTTGCCTGAGGATCCTCGCCTGGTCCATCAAGTCACCAATAACACCCTCAATTCTTACTGATGAGTTGTCTGCGATTTAATAAGATTATAACGATGTTACTAGATAATTGTAACTGAGTTTCGCACGTGCTAGAGGAGGGGATAACCGACGCTACGAGCACGCCGACCAGCTCGTCGACCGCCACTCAGCCCAGAGGCTTCCTCGAGACAACTAGGCAACTAAATTAGTCGCTCTGCCAAAGACGTTGTACTCATAGTTTGAATAATATAAAAGTCAATTGAGTCAAGATAAGTCAGGCTCAGACAGATTGTCATAGTCGGATTAAGTCAACATTACAAAACTATTGTCAGCACCTGTGTTTGGCAAAGAAGAATTGTGTCTTCCACGACAGGAGACTTCCGTATCCTGATGGTCAATCCAGACTTCCGGAGGGCAGGATTCCAGTAAATCCCAGTCAGTTCCAATCAAAGAGGTAGGATTCCGCAGAGTCCAGAACGTTTGCAGTGTTGTACCGAAACGAGTAGTCATCCAGATAAGTCAACAAAGCCAGTCATGTAAGTCCAGCCAGTTGCTTAGTACAATTGAGGGTGATTGACTTAGACTATTCTATACGAGTTTCTTTCCCAAGATGTAATTTAATCCTATTAAGAGTAGACGAGGCTCCATAATGAATCTTAATTGCCATGGCAAAGAGATGAGTAGTGGAGTCATGGATTTATTCTCGAATACACTGGCATGGTATGAATCTCCAATAGTATCATGCTCTGTTCAAAATGTTTCCCAAAATGTAGCGAGTAAAGAAATCTTGTTGTCAATAAAGCTCGTAGAAGTTATGGCTTTATTAGTAGCAAGAATTTTATCTCTTAATTTGATGAGGTGAAAGAAGCGTTCTATCTGAGCTGATAATTTTCGTTGTGTTATGCTAAGTTGTGATTGAGGAGATAGTAACTGTTCTGACTTGGAGGGGCCCAAGTCAGTTAGTCAGAAATATTCAAAATTTGTTAATGCCGGACTTGTCCACCGGCGCGTCAGTCAACTCACTGGACCAATCATCGGGAAGTATTTCCCTCATGGCCCAGAAGGCAACTCTACGGCCCTAGTGACGCCAACAACCACGCGGTCGAGCACTTGTGGCGTCAGTTAGCTCCAGGCAAATCACGCGGTCATCTCTGTACAATAGTTCGCAGTCAAATCGCAGATTTTTTCAGTCAGCTCACTCTTGGTACAAAAAAGTACGGTAAAATAGACTCAGACAACTCTCACGAACATACGTGAATCATCAAATTACTCTCATCAGTGCCAGTGGTCCAGTATATTCAGTTGTAGTGTCTTTGGGCGCGAAGCTGAACTAGCGTCGACGCCATAGTGCCTCACGGACAGTCACACATACATCACACACTCAAACAACTCAGGTGTATAGTGTGCATGTTGCTCTTTACTGTTTGAGACTCTATTCGGTAAAAAAACAACCATCAGACAATTCAAAAGTGTATGAACAATTAATGTACAGTCAACTCACATAAACTTAGAGATTATTAATTTCTATTGTTTAAGTTAAGTGTTAGTGGTTAATAAAATATATAAATTACCCATACAATTTGGTGTTAATGAACTATTTTTAAGGAACCTTCTGGCATCCAACCTGTTTCGCTATTCTGCTCTTATTTATTACAGTCCACTAGTTTTTTGTTTGCTCGTCCGGCGGACTCGAAGTCAGAACAGTAACCTCGACCAATGTTGTGATGAATTGTCATGAAGAGTTGTCTCTATGACACAACAGCTACGTTCTGTTAACAACAACAATGAACATTGAAGAGAGATGACTGAAAGAGATTCACAACGAATCACAAATTTCTCAAACACTTTGAGATTGAGCTACACAGATACTTTGGTTGGCTTTCTGACCGCCAAGAACATAACTTTTTTAATTTTCGTATGTATTTGTAAGGCACTGGAGTGGCTTATCAATGCCACACTGCTTAGAGATGTCTAACGTTATAAATAATCATAATATTTTTTCACGACAACTGAGATAAACTGATCAATTGATTACTTTAATGTACACGATGTACTTTTTATAACCGAAAACTTAATTTAATTCACTCCGATTATTCTAAGGAGCCAACACGCTCATTGGTAATATTAAATCAATCAAAAACTTTATTGACCCACTTAATAGTAAATCAGAAAATAATCAGCTGTTTACTCGGACAAGGTCACTTAAGAATTCGTGAAATACTAGAATGTGCGCGCGAGCACGCCTCAAGGCACTAAAAGTCGATCAGGCTGAGGATCTCTGTAGCACTATAACAATTCTGAGTGTCACTGGGCACAAGTATGCGTAAACATGCATTGTCCGTAAAGTTGTTTACACCAGCATTGAATTGAGTTGTCTGGACACAACTAAACATTCACTAAAACTGAATAAAATTAAGTTGAGTTGTCCAAAAATCAAAAAAGATGCACCGTTCAACCGACTGTTTCAGAAGTGTTCGGAGTATGCATCCAAGCCAGACTCCATCTGGCTCGAAGGACCAAAAAGTATTAACTTTGAGTGGGCTGAGTAAGAAGTCGGGACTTTGTGAACAGTCTTTTTGAGGATGGTTAAATGCTAGAACAGTCGGAACTTTTGAACGGTATAAATGAGTTGGCTGACACTATTGAACAGTAACAGTCA
Source organism: Chelonus insularis (assembly GCF_013357705.1). Classification (NCBI taxonomy): domain Eukaryota; kingdom Metazoa; phylum Arthropoda; class Insecta; order Hymenoptera; family Braconidae; genus Chelonus; species Chelonus insularis. Next base: position 217,040 of record NW_023276778.1, read on the forward strand.
ACGATTTATTAAACACTAAAATAACAGTAACAAAAAAATAACAATGAGAGATTCTTTGAATTGTCTGTACAATATTGAGTCCACTGAAACTTCCCTTAGAGAGTTCACTGATGACGTAACTGATGAGTAGAGGACTACAGGAAAGTTTTACGTTTTCCTGTGCTGGTCTCTGCACCAGGAGTAGTCTGAGTTTCATTGTGTTGGCGTCAGCCACATAGACACAAGCAAGTTGTGCGTGTGTGGAACTTGTGGGTGTCTGTCCATGAGGCCGTGAGGCGTCAAAGCCGACATCGTTCGCGCCAATAGTAAGAAGGTGCTGATGCGGACCAACATGAGCTTACTGATGATGTCTTCTGAGAGTAAGGCTGCCTGATGAGTTCATAATTTCCACTATAGATGATTAACTGGTGAGTTATTCCATTTCTGAGGAATATTCTGAGCTGTCTAGGTTTTCACTAGAGAGTTCGACTGCGTGAGCTCTCTGCTAGTACACACGTACTGAGTTGACCATTACAACGGGTTGTCTGTAGATCTGCATCGTCCGATGATGCCCAAGAGTCGTCCGAGTACGAACTCCGTACGAATACTCGCAGGAACCGGCGAATACTGACTAATACAGACCGTTTCTCTCGAAAACTCTGCGTTCTCGCAGCTCCTAGGCCCTTTGAGAAGGGTTATATACGCCTAGGAATTAATTAGAGTTGTTTATTCGGCGAAAATGAGTTGACAGGAGAGATTTTGATTCATCTAATTGTTCGGTAAGAAGAAAAATGCTAGGCCGTCGGTACAATACCTTCGACAAGTTAGAACAAATAACAAAATTGAGAAAAATGAAAAAAAATACGTAAATGCAATGTAATAGAATATTTTTTAAGGTACAAACATTTTTCAGAAAAAATCACTACGTGATAACGATTACTCGGTGTGTTACCTTTTTTTAAAAAAATATCCCCTGAATTATACTGTTTATAACAGAAAAGATGTTTAAAAAATTATTTAAATGAAAATTTATGAGTTTTTAGATAATACGATCAAGAAAATCACTTGAAATTATATAAGAGTGCTCGGTTTTAAATTTATAAATTTCATAAATAATAGTATCGTTGTAAACATTCAGAAATACCAGGTTGCGATAGGGTATAATAAAAAATTGAAAAATAGGATTAATTAGGAAAATTAACAAGTAATATATTCTTATAAAAAATTTTTATAAAATCGTTTTTCTTGGTAATTGTTCACAAAATTTTATTTAAAAATTAAGGAGTTGATTTATAATGTTGGCTTGACAGAAAACGAACTTGGACAGAGGTAGATAAAGATGGTTCCTTAAGAAGACTTTGACGCACTTAATACTCTTTCGTTTACTTCAGTCTATTCGAACACAATTACAAATTGAAAAGAATTATAATTAATTACAGAAATAAAACTCAAGAAGAGATTCATTATCATATTCCGTTATGTCTATGATTATTGTCTATTAGTCTTTTTGGAAGGCACCTTAGTACGCACATAAACCGAGAGGATTCCATATCAGATTTTAAACATATCCTAAGAGGTCTAAGTTAACAAGCACAAAGGATAACTGAAGCAAATCTTAATCAAATTCTCAACTTACTAACGTGTCAGTGAGTGCGGGGAAATCAAGCCTGCATTTTACCGTCTAGTTTGCTAATTAACTGAAGAGTAATGATTTTTGACGGATGTTATAGCAGTTAATTGACTCATAAATTGAGGACGTTATGGGGAAAATTTAGGACAGAAATGAAAGACTCCTCAGCTTCCATATCAATGTCGAAATGAGCTTTTAGGACATTGGAAATGAGGAAACTGTGGAGTTTTGAAACTGCTTTTAGGTGGAACAGAGGGTTGAATCGAGGAGGATTCATATTTTGTTAACAATTAAATATTGTTAAAATAAACAACACAATAAATTGTCGTAAATAAATAAAATATCCAACGATTCTTTAAAAGTACAGATGCGTAATGTTGACAAAAAAAAGAAAAGAAAAAAGTGTTCACCACGGTATAAAAAATCGAAAAAATTAATTTTTTAAAAAAAATTCTAATGAAAAAATGTTCAAAAAACGATTCTAATCATTTCGTAATTTTTTTAAATTTTTATGATAATAATTAATATCTTTTCCTAAATTGATACCCTTTTTCCTTCAACAAGTAAGTATATGCTCCCGTAGGCATTTTTGTAGAGAATTCGATTTTCTACAATAAAGATATCTACATTTTTTTCGAAAAAATTAACAGTTTTTGCTGCGTATCTTACTGAACGGTCATCAATCAGTTGTGAATATTGAAGAGCTCGATCATGCTAGAAAAGTACCTGGATCCGTTTTCCTGTAGAATTTTTAATGATAGTTTCTAGTACTTTTTTACCATTGGCTACAGTTTTAATCTTTTCAATCAAATCAACAATAGATCTTAAAGATCTATACAATTTTTTCATTTATTATATAAATAAACAGTTTCATTTATCATTATAAAAGAAAACAAAAATATATTCTGAACGTTTAATAAATCACTAAATTAATAAATGCATAAGATAATTCGTATCTGAAATATTGATGAATGTTTATAGGATTAACAGAAAAATAATTCAAAAGGACTTACGTTGACATGTCATTAGGAACCCATTTAGTTATTTCTTCATTAGGAAGAAAGGAATATTCATGAAATGCCATTTTTCATGAAAGATTTTATACATAATTTTTAAAGGTTACAAAAAATTTCTGATTCTATCCGTTAACGATCCAAAAGTATTATTAAAACAGAATGTGTGGCTGATGTTTTTTAGTTTATAATTAATTATTTGTTTTATAATCAAAAGTTTGTCAAAGAAACGCGAAATTAGAATTTTAGAATGTATTGATTCCAACATACAAAATAATGTTTATAATAAATAATATGAAAATATCCATTCTATAACAATGTCTTGTTTTTCACAATAGTCCAATTTATTATTTTTACTATCTAAACCATTGGACTTTGATTTCATATTTTATACTTTGAACACTCAACATCATAAAATGCTTGCAAAAAAGCTTTTATTATCTTTCACCAGCTCTTCAAATTATCCACCCCGTACGAACATGATGTAACCTTTTGTATCAATATAGGAAAAAAATATATTTAGATTTTTTTACCATTCAAATTTAGCGAATTGTGTTCTATCAATATTGTTGAGAAAATCTCAACTTGTGAATTTAACCTAACCGTTTAAGGATGAGGATGATTGTGCCGGAACAGAGCAAACGGAAGTCAGGTTTTATAAAAAATATAATATCTTTATTTTCAACACTAACAGGTACACAATATACACTGAATGACCTTTGATGTCTGAATACAAAAATTGAATGTCTTTAACAATAATTAGAATAACAAGAATGAATGTTTGAATTAAATGTCCAACAAAAGTTCAACTTGGTGTGTTCGGTATTATTTACAATAGCACTAGCACTAATGATTGACTCAAAACTTTAAGATTTGTTAGAAGAAATGTGAATGGCGTGTACACGTGAACGAGAACAGTGAAAGAATGGCGACAGGAACTTCATTAGTCAAAAGGGACACTAAAAATTAGTTAAATGAGTGACTTGATTAAGAATTATTGATTATTTGGTCAATTGGTTATCGACCCAGTCCCAAGATGGCCGGTGAAGTTCCTGTCAGCTGGCGAATTCAAACTGAGAATTAATTATTTCTCAACAAATATAAATCTTTATTTTTAAAAATTAAGTTACTTTGTGGCATGACTAGGACAGCATGTCATTCGCGCCGCTATTATTTAAATGTTGCAAGCTTTCCAAAAGCGCCACCAGGCTACGAGCTCTCCACTAACGTCACTATAGAGAATATAACTATGTTCTCCATAAACGTCATTTATATTGAGTTTTTTTGCGGAATGGGCCAAGTGCTGGCGCCATCTTCCTTTACTTTCTTAAAGAAAAAAAAAAAAAACTTTCTTGAGTTGCAGCTGCGCAGACACTCGTCCTGCCCCAAGAAGGACGTATTTTTCGAGGTGGGACATGCGGCTACGAGAAGCAACCGGTGAACGTTCGGAAGAGAGAGAACGCTTTTGGCGCCGAACAGAGTAACAGTCAGCAGAGCGACCTGTAAAGTAAACAATATCCTCAAAGGAATCTTGGTGCACTTTGCTGTGGATTTGATAAAAACTAAACAGTCTTAGAGCGCTGTCCCTGGGCGAAACCGGAAAACCAGAGATCTCCATATCACTAGGATTGAATAGATGCCAACCGTAAGTCGGCATCATGTATTGTTCTTCTAAGCGTTGCACGAGAGGTTTCGGTAATTAACCGAGGATAAAGTATAAAGAAACCAGTAATACAGTCGCTGATTGAAATAAAGTAAAGCTAGACACCAAATTATTCAGAGCATATTTGTATGAGCTCTACCATAGACATTGCTTTAAACCAGACAAGAGTGGGAAAACCAGATATCAGTAATTATCATTAATATTTGCTATTGTATCGAGTGACAAAGTTTTATGATATATTGTTAATCATTTGTACATGATTATAAGTGTTTTATGTGAATAAATAAGAGTAGTAACCTTAATAAAACAGAGTAATAAGCCTTCCAGTAAATCATTGGTCCAGAGGACCCTGAGCCCATTATCAGTTTCTCCGACTAGCACCAACGAGGAGAAAGGTAAAAATAAAGAAAATTACAGTTCTTGTTCATACAGTTCAGTTAATATAATATAACCATCATATCCGGCGCTCGAGGAAATTCCAGTCACATAAAGTCAGTCTTACGTTAGTTTTAAGTCGTTATTTTCAGTTAACATTGACTCTATACGATAGAAAGAGAGAGTAGTAAGGAAGTTTGGTAAAAAAAGAGAGAGAGAGAGAGTAAATGTTGTAAGTTTTGTTGTTATTGCAATAATCCCACAATAGTTGTGGGGGAATGGACGAATGGGCGGAGCTAAGTAGTATAAATAGGTACGGTTTTTGCAGCAGAGATTAGAACTATCTCCGATACAACAGGTGACGGAGAACGAAGAGAGTCGATAGCTCTCGGATAAAATTCAGAGTCAACAGCTCTGGCGTATTTACCAGCCTACCATACTTGACTTTCCCTAAATAACATCTTTATCAGAAACAATTGTGCTTTAACATTTGCACCACAGAAATTGATTACCCAATTGCAAGTATATCACATTATAAATGAAAAAGTATAATATCTTTACCTAAACACATTTCTACCGGAGAATATATTTCTACCTATTCGTTGTTGGTAAACTTGATTGATTTATGTTAGTAGTCGGTAAAGATGTAACCTTAATTTTAATTGAAATTATCTAAGTATCTATTGTTCCAAATAAAAGAATTTAATTATTTCTACTGTGTTGTTAACACAAATATTCAATTGAAAACTAAATATTAAATTCTATATTTCAATTTAGATTAAAATGTACAATTATAATGAACACAATATCGTTTTCAAGAGAATCGGAAAATTTAATTTTTCAATTATATATTGATAACATTATGAAACATGTAAATACATAATGATACAGGTTAATAAAATATAAGGTTTTTTTTGGGTAAAACACTACCTCTGCACTCGTGTATATATTGTTACACATTGGGCAAGTCGCTTGATAGAGTGGAATCCTTTGTTGTATTCTTTCAGTGCGAATCTCTATGCCCGCCTCACACCGTAAACAAACACAAACATGTCGACAGGACAGAAATATTATTTTCGGTCCATATATAAAACAAATGCAGCATTTTGTAATTAAATCATTTGTTTCGATTCCGACATCACGATCAAAATTCGTTGATGACACATTTTCATAAATTATACGATCTTCTTAGTCATCAAATAGATCACCGTGTATATTATCAGCCTCAATGGTATGTAAATGTTAATTACGTCTTGTTCGTGAGGTGGTCCTGCATGGTAATGTAGTATGTGTAATAATCGCGACCTCAGAAAAGGTATCAATTCTGGTCGTGTTGGTGGCAAATTAGGCGATAATGGTGGTTTTTTTGGTGAAACAGAAATAAATAAATGGGTGATGGTGATCAGATAGATGATGCTAGTGTAGATGATCGGATTGATGATACTGGTGAAAATAATTAGAAATGCGATCTCAATCTGGATGATAAAACAGGTGATCGTGTTGATTGTCGAATGGATGACGGTGAAGATGACACTGATGATGGTGATCGAGTAGGTGATGTTGATGTAGATCGTTAAATGAACATTGATGTAGATGGTTGATTGCCTGATAATTGTTGTTGATGTGGTTGACCTCGTGATCTACTTTCAATTCTATTTTCTCTTCTACCAAGTCGAGGACCACGACGACGTCGATCATGATTAAGATCCTGTATTCGTTGAGGAATAAAGTCTAGTGGATCTTCCAGATCTTTTAATAATGGTTCTTGATATTCATCACCATTATTATCAGCTGTAATGGATAATTCATAATATAATATATATTGAAATCAATTCTATTATAGAATATTATGATAAAATAGATGGTGTGCATACTTTCTACCCTGTGATTATCTTCTTCAAGACTATCTCGTGCTTCTCATACCATCACTAATTTCAAAAATTCTGTTATGTTTAATCTGAAATCATAAAATTCAACCATAAGTATATTATTGATCACTTTTATTCCATTTAAATGCAATAAATATTTTTTCCATACCCTCCATTATCAAATGCTCTTTGTATAGACAAAATATGGGCATCGATCTTTTCTTGGCGAACACGACGATAAGCTCTTAAATCTTGTCTCCGTTTGAAATGTTGCCAGTTCAATTCTTGATTTTTCATAATTATTTTGAATTCATATAAATAAATATGACAATAAATACAGTTTTTTTCATGTTGAATACACGGAGAATAAGAAATTGTAAATTTTCCTCCAATAAATGGTAGCCAGTAACTAAAATTGCAATATTTTATTTTATTTTCGTATAGTTCACAATTTTGATTCATAACAAAATTTTAACAAAAAAGGATTGTAATTTATCCCAATTTGTTCTGACTTGGAGGGGCCCAAGTCAGTTAGTCAGAAATATTCAAAATTTGTTAATGCCGGACTTGTCCACCGGCGCGTCAGTCAACTCACTGGACCAATCATCGGGAAGTATTTCCCTCATGGCCCAGAAGGCAACTCTACGGCCCTAGTGACGCCAACAAGCACGCGGTCGAGCACTTGTGGCGTCAGTTAGCTCCAGGCAAATCACGCGGTCATCTCTGTACAATAGTTCGCAGTCAAATCGCAGATTTTTTCAGTCAGCTCACTCTTGGTACAAAAAAGTACGGTAAAATAGACTCAGACAACTCTCACGAACATACGTGAATCATCAAATTACTCTCATCAGTGCCAGTGGTCCAGTATATTCAGTTGTAGTGTCTTTGGGCGCGAAGCTGAACTGGCGTCGACGCCATAGTGCCTCACGGACAGTCACACATACATCACACACTCAAACAACTCAGGTGTATAGTGTGCATGTTGCTCTTTACTGTTTGAGACTCTATTCGGTAAAAAAACAACCATCAGACAATTCAAAAGTGTATGAACAATTAATGTACAGTCAACTCACATAAACTTAGAGATTATTAATTTCTATTGTTTAAGTTAAGTGTTAGTGGTTAATAAAATATATAAATTACCCATACAATTTGGTGTTAATAAACTATTTTTTGGAACCTTCTAGCATCCAACCTTTGTTCTTATTCTGCTTTTAATTCTTACAGTCCACTAGTTTTCAGTTTGCTCGTCCGGCCGACTCGAAGTCAGAACACAATTAAAACATTGCTTATTGCCATTTTTGTACTCGAAGCTACTGGTTATCAAGCATCAGAGTAAAGTTAACAATTTCTTATTCTCCGTGTAATATAAATAAATCTTTAAAAGTATCAGCATTAATATCTTACCTGTAAATAAATATCAATTAGGATAAGCTTCTTCCAATCTTCAAACTAATTGACTATTAAAAAATTCCGCTATATTATTGATTCTAATTGGTGTGTCTCTAACAAAAACAATTGTTCTCAATGGCAACCGATAGTTCTGTAAATACTGTCTAAATATAGCCACTTGTTCCCATTGTCTTTGAATTTCTCTTAAAGCTTGCCTCATAACATAGATTCCAGCCTTAAATTGGGATTTAGGTAAAAGTGGCAATGCTCAGGAAAGCTCTAGGACATCCTGTGGCGCATTATTCAGTCTTAGTTCTCTTGATTTCCGGGTAATTGCCTGTAATAATTAATAAATTTAAAATATTTTCATTAAGAATCAATAATTAAAAATCAAAAAAATATAAATTTTTCTTCAATATTAAAAACAATTACTCGGGCAAAATGAAACCAACACCCGCGTACTTGAACAGATGGAAGTGATGATTATGTTGATGATGTTAATGCCCTCTTACAATCCATCATGACTGAATTCAAATTAGTCGTTATTTCAGAAGCACGATTTATAACAAATTTCTATGTTGCATTATATGTTTCTCTTCTTTTTCTCTCGTCAAGTGCAAAAATTGCTGGTATACCCTTTTTAAACAATAATAGTTATTAATTTCGAAACTTTAATAATATTTCTATTGTTTAATTAATTAAATTAATTTACTAAATCCATCCATCGAATATGTATTACGAACAGCTGACTCGCATTTATGTTTTCAGGTACACTCTAAAAATGAAATGACTTTAAAATCAGTGAATTTATATTTATATATTGTTTTGAGTTGGCTCGAGGTACTCTCCCGACGGCCTAACACTTTTCTTCTTACCGAACAATTAGATGAATCAAAATCTCTCCTGTCAACTCATTTTCGCCGAATAAACAACTCTAATTAATTCCTAGGCGTATATAACCCTTCTCAAAGGGCCTAGGAGCTGCGAGAACGCAGAGTTTTCGAGAGAAACGGTCTGTATTAGTCAGTATTCGCCGGTTCCTGCGAGTATTCGTACGGAGTTCGTACTCGGACGACTCTTGGGCATCATCGGACGATGCAGATCTACAGACAACCCGTTGTAATGGTCAACTCAGTACGTGTGTACTAGCAGAGAGCTCACGCAGTCGAACTCTCTAGTGAAAACTCATCAGGCAGCCTTACTCTCAGAAGACATCATCAGTAAGCTCATGTTGATCCGCATCAGCACCTTCTTACTATTAGCGCGAACGATGTCGCGTACTACTCCCGTAGTACTAGTTTTATCCGCTTTAGTCGGCGGCTCCAGTTGTTTATGGTGTGAGGGGAGCACCATTATATTGTTTACAGCTAAAAGAAAATGTTAAGTGTTAGGTGTTTCCTGAAATATATAAAAGTTTTATTATTGTTATTGTTATTAAAGACTGTTGAGTGAGGTGAAGAATGAAGAATAAAATCTCTATCCGTTTGATCCACAGGTTACAGGTGTTCTGCGAAGATTGCAGGCCTGCAACCCGTGCCTAGGTGCTCCGACAACGCCCAGGTGTGGACCAATGAAGTTCACGAGCCATGTTTTTACGACGCTGGCAACGACCTACTACTTTTACGGGGCGGAGGATTCTGTGTGTTAGGCATTGCTGCTCCCGTTCGCGCTACCCTCCTCTTTTCTCTTACCCCCTCACGGATTCTTCTGGTTTCCTCGAACATTTTCCGAACGTATGACCGATATGAGATCTCTACGTTTGTCTCTATATGCGGGACAGTGCAGCAGGAAGTGCTCCACTGTGTCATCTACCCTATTGCAATTAGGGAAAGTTGGGCCTGTTTCGGTGGCATATTGTGCACGATGTGCACGAAATATGCTATGTCCTGTGAATATTGACGTCATCAGGTTGTTTAGGCGTATTCAATTATTATCAAGCCTATCTGCAATGTTGGGAAAGAAATGGTATGTTTTGAGACCCGTCTCGGACGCATCCCATTCTGTCTGTCATATTTTGAGTGTTTGCAACCTGAGGTTCATTATCGGCGTCGATGATTCTTCTGACGTATTGTCGTTCAGAGAGATTTTAACATTGTTGTACGTAACTGTTCCGTCGGTACGAAGCGTATATCGCGCATTGAGATAATCGATCGCTATTCGTATAAGCGGGACGGCCACCGCCATGCACAGGCCGTCCCTTGGGATAGATGCGCAAGCATGCGCGACAACGCCTCTCTGCGCAGCCACAAGCGTCAGCCAATCTTTAGCATTACATAAATCGCTCCATGTCGGGGACGCATAAGCAATCACCTGCAGGAAGCACCCCCTATATATAGTAAGACAAGTGTGATAATTAAGTCCCCAACGCATTTGCGAAAGGCGTCTCGTCTTATGGAATCACTTTTCCGCTTGCGCCCGCCGTTTATAAATGTGTGTGGAAATGTTTAGGTGTCTGCCGAATCAGACCCTCTGGTACCTAACTACCTTTGGGTACTTTATTTTGTTTATTGTACAGACAATTCAAGGACGCTCTTATTGTTGTTTTTCTGTTACTATTATTTTAGTGTTTAATGAATCATTAACTGTTGCTGTTGATTAGTGTCAGCCAATTCATTTACACTGTTCAAAAGTCTCGACAGTCTTTGCATCTAAATATCTTAAAAAATACAGTCCACAAATTCTTGACTTCTCACTCAGCCGACTCAAAGTCAGAATATACATGTGCATCAATAATTACAGGAAATGCATTTTTATGAATCAAGTATTTATTCTAATTGTCCTAATGAAATTTTGTTTCCTATTTCAATCATATTTTTAGTACATTCAAAATTTCAACTGTGGCATTAACTACGTATATTCTGTTCAAATTACTGGCAAAAAAGTTTATTAATAAATATTGTCTCGATTTAAACAATATACATTCGTTATTCATTGGAATAATTGCCCGAAAGGTACCATCCAAGTGTAGCTGGGTTGCAGTATTTTTTCTATTCATTATCTCATTGCTTCCAAAGATTACTGCTATACTTACATCTGTAGCAATTACTTCGCCTGCATATATATTCGCAGCAGGAGCATACCAACGAAGCATCGAACCAAGATTTTGTATATGTTGTAGCATACGAGGCCGATTACGAAGAGGTTCCCTGATAACGTGCATTCTTCTTGTAGCTGGCCTTATCAAGAAAACAACACTAGTAAAACCAAGCAAAAAATGTATTTCACAATTTTAGCATAGATCCATACTATCTATAATTTTTAATAGATTCAAATAAGATATAATTATGATTATTACACTTGTTGCGAGAGATTAATCGCAACCTGTCAGCTGGACTCGCTATCAGTCGAGCTCACCCGATTCATTCGCCAACAACGTGTTTGCAGCCATTAACGCTCACGCGACGCTCAAGTACACGTGCTCTGTTACTGCTCTTCCGATTTTCTCATGAAATAATTGTATGAAGCTCGATTCAAGTTCTAAAAAGTTCCTAAAAGCTCAGCTAAGATCTACGAGTATTCATAATTTCTTGTTCAATTTATTAATCATATATTTTTTATAATGACAAGATCATAAGCTCAAGAAAAGTGTCTTTTGTGTGTGTGCACCTCTTATGACCACATCCTATGGCGTAGCTTATCTGTTATCGATCATTTGGCTCTAAATGATTTAATTAATTTACCTAAATCAACGATTTTCGGTTCTCACAAAACAACACTTGATTAGTTTCGACAAAATATATCAAATATTATACATTGTTAATATCTGCATTCATAATAATATAAGCCTTGCTTCCCCCATCCGAAGGACGGAAATTGAGTACCTCGCCTCTTAGGGCATAACTCTGGAAAATTATAACTCCGCTTTCTTTGCGATGGCGTTTCCCGGGACGCGTATACCTGCACCTTGAAACAGGCACACGGATACACGTAACAAGCCCGAAGCCTTACGACATACCACTACGAGTCCGACCTCAATTGGCCAGTTGTACCTAGTCCTACATGTCATATTTCGACTTTGCAGCCCCAGGCACTGGGCTTGGAATTTGGCCTCCCGTAGCACTAACTTTATCCGCTTTGGTCGGCGGTCGCTAACGCGTCTCGCGCTTGGCGTGTCCGGAGTACTCATGTTCAGACTATCATATAGGGCAGTACGAAATGGGTCACGACGAACTATAATCTGCCCCCGTGTTACACAACATATCTTAAAAGATAGAAACATCTATGTAAACCCGGGGGCCCTTATATTAATATAAACAATAGTATAACTTACCGTCTTGAGACTTCCGAAACGATTTCAGTGGCTGAAGCATGTGATGAATGTGCTTCTTTTTTCAATTCGCTGATCATTTTCTGTAATTTTACTTCACTTTCCATTGACTTTGGTGAATGCTGATAATCTCTATACACTTTAATTTCACCGTTTTCACGTACCGATGCTGTTATAGGACACCTCCATTAATTTGTACGAAATAAACATGCATATTCTTCCTCATCAATACGAAAAAATATTTGTATTTTACTTATTTATAAAAAAAATTTTTTCAATCATTATCATGATCAATAATCATTTGTTTTCAATAATTTTTGATTATTGTAAACACATTCTCATAATTAACAAATTATGATTTACTGTTATAGTGTCTTCGATGCTATTTTCTTAATCGTGACGCAAGTTTAAAATTCTTTCATTGTTAATTTTTTTTTGTTGATCGTATATTTATTTTTAGAAAAATACACGATGTTTGGTCGTGTCCTATAGAGTTGACAAGTCAACTGTGCATAGGACTAGAAACCATCATATCTTTTACAAAAAATTACAAAGTATAATATAATAAGCACACAGTACTCATTTTTAACAAAGTACATTCACGCAAACATAAAAACAATATCCTTGATACTGACATTATAGATATAGAAATATTATAATCTACAAAATCAGTAATTTCATTGTCATAGATCATTAATTCAATTAATTGATCCATCTACACAATTTCTTTCTTATAATCTTCTTGCTGTTCGAGAGATTCTTTAACATACTAGTAAGTTTGTTATAGTATTTAATTGCCGTAAATAATGCATTTTTTTGGCTTATAGTTGTATGTATCTTTCGTAAGGCGATCGACTTAAATCTAGTATTTGCACAATTTTCGCTATAGATTAGTTTACACTTATTATAATATTGTAATATAGAGATGAGCTGTTTGTTAACATTTTTTTTTTTGATCGAATATTTTCGAATGCATGTTCAAGATCTTATTTGTAATTTGTTAACTACAAGCAACTATTTGATTTTTTATTTTCTTACTTTTCATCAACACTTCTAGATAAATACGTAGTTGAACACGCTTTCCAACTATTCTGGAAGTTCGGTGAGTAAACTATCATTGATTTCATGATGGAATTTGTAACAAAGATTATTTGTTTTTTTTCTACATGAAAGTTGTATCTTTTTTCCTGTGAAAATTTATTACTCAATCAATTAAGACCTGATTTAGCTTTTTATGTTTATCGTAATGTATATTTTTGTAGAAAATAACTTTACTCAACGGAAATGTATAATTAAGTGAGGAGAACAGTATTTCAAAAAGGTACATTGCCAGCTTTTCTCGATCAAAGATAATTTTGAATGATACTTTTACCCCTCAGAAGATATAATGTTGCGAAAATACATAATGAGTACTCTATTTATCCTTTCTTTAAACAATGATGACTTTTCTGATAATTATTCCGAATGGACGGATGAATCCCGTAATTCTATTTATACTGTACAATGAAAACAAACAACAACTTTGGTAAATTTATAAATAAAGAAAAAAGTTCATTAAAGATTGACAGCAATTAATAAGAAAGGGAGATTCCGTGCGGTCAACTCAAGTCACAGTCAAAAACTGGAGATAAACAAACTCTCCCCTCGTTGCTATGAACAATCTAATCGTCAAGCAATCGTCGTTAACTAACAAACTGTCGTTAGTCTAACAATCATTAGACGGCGACATACAAATATTTTACACTTCTCCCGATCTTCTAAAAATTGCCACCTGGCAATTCCTATTAGTTGGGTAAAAATATTGGATTAGGCTGAAATAAAAAACATGAAAAATCTAAAATTTAATTTCTAATTCGAAATTATGATAATCAAAATAATCATCATTCAGCTTAGATTCCAATATTGCCGCTTCCCAACTCTGTCTGCTTCAAAAATAAATAAAACAAATAATTAGGAGGGAAAAATCCTGCGGCGGGTAAAAATCTCCAAACAGACCAAAATGATCTAAATTAAACTAATAACGTGATTCTATACAATAAAAGATTTCTTAAAAACTAATCGTCCGTTAGTCAAATTAAAAATTAAAAATCTTAATTTTTATCTTGAATTTCCTTTCTTTTCTTCTTTCTCATCAGGAGGAACCACTGGGAAGAACCAAAAGAACCTGAAGAGTAGGAAATGCCAAAAACTGGAAGGTCATGGAACTAAACAAAATAAAAGTTCCCTACAGAATCAAAGTTCTTTAAAAATTTCATTTTTAATCATAAATTCAATGTTCAATTAATAATTAGGTTGAATGGTCACATTTCATGGAGTCAATTCTCCAAATAAATTCCGACTTCTCATCCTTTTTTTAAACAAAAATCCGACTCTCAAATAAATGATTCAATATCATTAAAACAATCAATTCAATTCCACCTTGCGCAAGGAATTTTCATCAATAAGTTCAATATCTTCTGCTCACTGTGCAAACTAAATTATTAAAAATTGGACTCACAGTTACGCATACTATCCGAACAAAAATATTAGGATACCATGGACATCTAGTACCTCACTTTGCTTCACTTTGGCCAATAAATGAAGAAAAGGATTCCGGTACAATGACTCCAACCGTGTATATCCTACAGTAACTCCACGAGAACGCTCCAGGACAGACATTGTGAATTTAAATCAACAATCAAATGATCAATGAGAGCCAACGTTCTCAGACTGAAAGTTACAAAAATCCTGAATTCAACAGAAATTAGGAATCCAGAAAGAGTCAACAATGATTCATTATCATCATACGGAGCGAGTCTAATCACTCAATCACTTAAAAACGACCATTCAAAATTTTCTGAAATTCGAAACACAACATCTTTAAGTAGATTTCAGATGCATGAAGACCTTCCAAAAATAACTAAAAATTTAGGCGATTTCCTTCACTTTAAAGAAAAATTAAATTAAATCTCTGAATTTAATCTAAAAGAATTTCAAACCAAATTTAATTATTTTCTGTTAAACTTGATTTAACAGCCTGAAAAATCTTACAATTCTTCTTAGAATGACCTTCGATTCCACAAATCCAACATCTAAATCCATGAAAAGAATTTTGATTATTAAAAGATTTTAAATTTCCTTCAACAGAATCAGAATGATTATGATTATCATTATAAATTTTATCTTTTTTGAAATTATTGTTAAAATTGTATTTATTCTGATCTCCGAAGGTCAAATCTTCAATCGATTCAAGCTCTAAAGCTCTCTAAGTTGCTAATTGAAGAGACTCAATTCTCTCTGAACGAAGAGAAAATTGTAACTTTAATTTTTTCAATCCAGAAATGAATTGCAAACCAGCAATTCTATCTCTCCCTTCGGAAGAGACCGAAAGATACGCAAATTTAACAAGCCTATCCAAATCATTTGAAAAATCAGTTAAATTTTCATTTTCAGACTGTTTTCTAGCCTGAAAACGACTAAAATAAGCTCGAGAAAATTGAGCTTCACCAAAACGATCTTCCAAAATTTTCTTAAATTTATCGAAATTCCCTAAATCTTCTAAACTCAAATTTTATAAAATAACTTGAGCTTTGTCCTTCAAACAGGACACTAAAATCGATGCTTAAACTTCATTTGTCCACTTATGCAGACGAGCGATAGTCTCAAATTGACGGAAATAAGATTCCTACGTCTGAGAACCATCAAATTTTCCCGGTTTTGCAAAAGCTAAAGAACTATTATTAACCGAAGAAGTTGAGACCGATTCAACCAAACTAGTAGAATTATTTTCTAAATTATGAATTTCCAAATTATTATTATTATTATTATTATTATTTATCTTGCGATTCATCAGAGGTGTCTGGCCAGGGATCTCAGGGCTCCGACTCACCTGGGGCCTGACCAGACGGGATTATCCTGCAGGCACCCGACGCCCTCAGGTTTGAGGGTGAGCCGGGGCTGCAGCCATTCAGTCATTAGTTACAGTCGTCTCAGGATTCGGAGAGAACCGAGGATGACCGCTTTCTGAATACGAGCCGCGAGAATCTCAGCCTGACTACGGCAGACTGGTATTGTTCGAAGCTCTGTCAGAAAGCGGTCCCTCATCCCTCCGAGGGCGCCAATCACCAGGACTATCACGTGCGCTGTGTATTCGTGATAGACATTTCTCATGACCTCCATGAGCTCTCTGTAGCGTTCCTGTTTACTCTCTTCTTTTGCACGTATATTTGTCTCAGCCGGGGCTGAGAACTCAATGTAATATACGTGTTTGGTGGTATGGTCGAAAAGAGTAATATCCGGCTTATTGTGTTCAATACGTTGGGGCGTAGAGAGCGGGTTATTCCAAAGAATTTTTGCTTTCCCGTTCTCAACGACTGATTCAATTTCACCGAGCACATAGGGCAGCACTGGTGTCTCGTCTGTTCCATAAGAGTGCCGAAGTAATACAGCACTCTTATGGCGGCGTTATGCCGGTGAATGTAGGCTAAGCGCGCTAATATTGGACATGCCGATAAAACATGAAATAGCGTCTCATCTACATCACCGTGACAAACTCGGCATCTTGTGTCTTCGAGTTGCCCGTGCATAACATCACGCCGGTAGGCGAGGGTGGAAAATACACCATCTTGGCAGGCCATAATGAATCCTTCGGTCTCAGAGAACAAGCCAGCTGACTTAAGGTATTGGAAAGTCAGCTGGTGTGACAAGTCCTGTGTTTCGAGATGACGATAAAACACACCATCAGGTCAACTAGCACGGTAGTGTTGTCATAATACGTAGAACTCTACTACAATGCTGATCACGGGTATCAATTTCACCCGTAAACTAACTTTATACTGAAAAGGTATGGGAAAATAGAAGTCTTTTCTGCATTTTGTCTACTTTATTATATCTAATCATAGATCTGAGGGATGGAGCAGCAGCAGCAGTCGATAAAATTAAGAATAAACTTTGAATTCTGAACTGTAATAAAATTTAGACCACTATTTTTCTTATGTTTTACTAGATAAGCCTTCCTTCGTGCGTTGTTATCTTAGTCTAAATATTAATTTAGAATATGTATTGTAAAATACTTGTATGTCGCCGACTAATGACTATTAGACTAACGACAGTTTGTTAGTTAACGACGATTGCTTGACGATTAGATTGTTCATAGCAACGAGGGGAGAGTTTGTTTATCTCCAGTTTTTGACTGTGACTTGAGTTGACCGCACGGATTCTTACTTTTAATTAATTGCTATTAATCATTAATAAAAATTTTATTTATTTTCTAATTTTCTGAAGTTGTTATTGAGTCTTATTTTACAATATGCACAAATAATTTGCCCAAACGGCTATGAATCAGCTGACAACCTGTCAACGTTCCACGTTATGGCTGACTGCCGGACGCCGGTAGCGTCTTCAACTTCGTCTTCGTCTTCGAGAAAATTGATAGCCAATAGGAGTCGTAGTTTTCATCGATTGGCCTATCGACAGCATTCTAGTATGATTTTTTCCCGCTCGTGGCGTGAGAGTAGCCAAAGGCCAAGGGCTCGAATTTATTTGTATGCATAGTGAGGGATTATTATATGGCGAAAATTCTACCTTGTTACAGTATTTTCAGATTGAAGAAGTGGAAATAGGCAATTTTGATGAGGCTGATACAAACTGCAATCAAAAATGCAATTGTTTTACGGAATACCGTGGAATCCGTGGAAAATCCTGAAACAAAAGAATTCGCATTGAAGATAAGCAAATATTGTTTGCAAAAAAATTCTGTAACACAACATGAAATTGAAAAAGGCACAATAAGATCTTGTTGTTCTGCAAAAACTTCAAAAGTCTGTAGAACGTGTGAAAATATATATTATTGCAAGCCATGTATTAGAAGAGCGCATCTGCCATAAAATAATGAAAAAAGTTTATATTTTTGCAATTTTATCTATCAAGACGATTACAGAAAAAAAAGGTCCAGACAACTATTTTATCGAAAGTTGTATGTGTGAAGTAGACGTGAAATTCGATCCTTTTCACTTTCATTCATTTGGTCATGTAATGAGTTACCGCAACATGAACACTGTTGAAAGATTTATTCATTACACTATGCTATAGAAGTGCTGAGTCAGTTGCTTCTTCTCTTAAAACATATAATTCATAATAATTGAATTATTTTAGATATTCACGAAATAAATGAACTACAAAACTTACATAGAACGCAATACATCGAGAATATATGTAGAGAAGCAATCGGAGATCAGTCATACATTACACGCATAAGATGAAAATAAATCTCTAGATTTCGAGAAAAAAATGATTATTAATGACAAATTAGAATTTGAGATCTACTAGTTCTATGAGATTGAATCATGATTTTATATTTCAACAAGGTAATAATCCTGAACATTTAGCTAAAATAACAATACAATATAAAAAAAAAATATCAGTGCTCTGGGTGCGACCCCGAAAGTCCACACGACCAACGTCCCAATGGAAAAAGTGAAAAAACACATTAAATAGAACCCGATTCCATTCTTTATAACAAATGGAATTATTATAAACGGAACAAGTGTGCTTTTATTCATTTAATATGGTTAGTCACTTCATTTCACTAAAAGGAAAGATTGTGCGTTTGACGAATTCAAATATACCTGATAGATCCTTTTTTTCATTATTTACAACGAATTTCATTGTTATAAACGAAAAAGTATGTTTCCATTTATGTCATAAGGTTGGTAACATTTTTTTAGTAAAAGAAAAAATTATGCGTTAAAAATACTCATATATGTAGCCTGGATCCTTATTTTTATTGTTGATAACAATTTACAACTTTTTATTTAAATATTACCATGATCAATAATCATTTGTTAATCATAATGTTCCATTTTTATGGACACAATTACATATTATTAACAATTATTATTGACTATTATAGCGTCTTTAATGCTGTTTTCTCAATCCTGACACGAGTTTAAAATTCTTTCATTGCTGATTTTGTTTTTTAAAATTTTCTTTTTCGATGAAATATTGTTATCATATTCTCATACGAGTATTCTAATCATGTAATGTTTATATTTTTTTAAAAGATTTTGGAATTTTGTATAAAAAATGGTATAATTTATGAATAGCAAAATTCAGGTCATTTTCCATTTTCGCTAGCTCTTTGGTTCTGCAAAAAAAATGGCTGGACCGATTTTGCTGAAAATCTAATCAATTCTAATTTACATAATGACGAGTCGAATGCAATTTGTCCCACAACGATATGATTTTTCGTTTTCGAGATAATCGACCAGGAAAATTCCGAACGAACTTACGCACATACGGACATACGTACATAGGCACATACGTACATATACACACAGACTTTCACTGGAAAACGTTCGTATTCGACTTTGGGGACCTTAAAACGTGGATATATGTCAAAATTCGGGATTCGCAAAATCGGACCCATTCCTATAAGTTCCCATTGAGGGAGTGAAATTATTGTTATTGTAAAAAATTATCTATAGCAAACTTTTGTAACCCCAGTTGGAGAAAATGGAAGATTAAAAAAAATTTTTCCGCCAATATTGATAAACAATTTTTATGAACAGCTGTTGGAAAAAAAAATAGAAATCTAGAATGAATTACAGAAATTAACAAGTAATATGTTCAAAAAAAAGTCGTTCATTTCGCCCAAACGCTCAAAATAGTTAGTTTTGGTGCACGCGTTCAAAGCGCTGCACCTTTGTACCTGTAACTGGTAAGTATACGCTCTCGCGGACTTTCTGTAGAGAATTCGCAAAAAATTGAAAAATACTCTAGATTGAGTGAAAATTGATAAAAGAACACCTCCAGTGTACCAAATCTCACAAGAAAAGTGCGTAAAATTCATTTTTTATAAAAAACTATAAAAAATCATTTACAAATTCGAAAAAATAAAAGAAATGTCAAAAAATTTTTTGAGAACAAAAACAAGTTACAGCTAGTTTGCAATATTTGTGGAGTAACTGGAAAAAATATATGAAGTAAAAAAAATTGTTAATAGCAAAAAAATTGATTTATAAACGATCAGACAGAATATCATTTTTTTTTCAGATGCATCATTAAAAAGTGCATTATTTATTATCAAAAAATGAATTGTTTGATAACCATAATTTTTATTGGAACCATCTTTTTCATGAACAAAGAAAAATTCACAGACTGAAAATGAATTTTTAATAAATTTAACATTCTGTTGAACATTGCTTATAAAAAACCTACAAATTAAATGAAAAAAAATCCCAAACAATTAAAAATTACGCATTTGTTTACATAATTTATTTATAACGAATCCTGAAAGAAGTTTTAAGAAAATCGTTTTATACTCTTCACATGATGATATGAAACTTCGCTGTCGATAATTTTCATATTGAAAAACAACTTTTCCCCCAAAACAAGGGTGATAGGATCTAAAAACATTTGGATTTTTTTCGGTATTGAAAAAAATTTTTTTTAAAAACTGAAACTTCTCAATTGGCTATAAAATGTGCCTATAAACTAACAAAATATAAGGGTGCAAAGTTCATGAAAAAAATTAGAAAAAAAAGATGTTCCAGATGCTTTAAAAAATCGAAAAATTCATGTTTTCTTTTGTAGAAAATTCGATTCTCTACAAAAAAGACATTTACTTTTTTCTTATATCTCTAACCGTTTTCGCTACGTAAGCGGTGATAGGTGGAAAAACGCAATTTGTCAAACTTTGACACTTGATAAACAATAGTAATTATTGTTTCCGAATAATAAAAATTTTCACAAATATTTTCCTCAGCATCCCCTACAAGAATATTTAACTAAAAATTTTTATTCTCATTCTATAAACAATGCACGATAAATTCACACGGGTACTAAACTATATGACAGGTTGGGACGTAGCAAGCTGCAGTGCTGCCCGAAGATACTCGGCGCGGCTCTCTGGTTGGTTACTTTACAGCCGCTTGGGATCCCTCGCCGTGGTCACCTTTCTCTTTATCTTCTTTTTTTTTCAATTCCAATCGGAAAATGTTCAGAAAACGATTCTGAACATTCTAGAATTTTTAAGATATTGGAAATATTTAATATCACTCATACAGCACTTTGGAACGCCGTCCGTTGACTAATTATTTTCTCAACCCTGAGATATGTCGGGATTTAGTAATTATTTCATTATTCAATATTAACAATGGCGAGTAGCCTCAGCTTGACTTTGAACTATCAGATATTTCATTCATCACGAATCAGCCGCTAATTACAGAACCTCACAAAGTTTCCCTTCACGCAGCTCGACCGTTAGAATAAACAATTTAATGACAATTTATCATGTAAAATCTCTCAGCGAACGTTTTCGTTCGGCTGGTTGTGACGATACAATACAAACAGTGTTAACATTAAAATAAATCATTAATAATCAGAAATCAGTTAAGGATAAATAAAACTTTCAATTTAATTTGTTAGATAATAATGAGTCTATAAAGTCTCGATGTCGATGATGAGTCGAAAATAATTCAGCTTGATCTACTGATCACTTAGTCTACCAGGAGTCCTACGATGGCGTCAGGCCCGTTGCCGCAAAAAATATCCTGACTACGGCGCTCCTTCATCACCCCGAGTTCATAGTTCATCTAATTATCAATTATACAATATAACAATAAAGCAACGTGGCTCAATCACGCTCGATCAGTGTTTATCTTAGCAGAAGGGTGAATTTCTTACTGGTGACGTTCTCTATAGTCCCAATAACAGCAATAGCTGCAACAGATGATACACTCCTGCTCCACCACCAACGGTTGAAGCTCAGCTCACTGAGTACTCCTCTTCTTTGGTTTCCTGCTGACCACCACTTTGAGAATGAGCTTGACACTTAAATGCCAACTGCAAACGTTCGCGTTTCTTTGCGTTTTATAAAATTATAAGACTCAAAAGTTTTGATGTTTTTCTGCTTAAACAGGTGCACGCCGAGTGATTATTAGGTCAACGACAAAGTTGATCGTTGACTAGTGCATGATGGGTAATGTCAGGAAGCGCCCTCATTAAAATTCAAATAGTCGATTTTTCTATTGATTGACAGAAGGGCCTGTCGGTAATTATTGACTCGACCTTTAGCAGATTGGCGTCTTGTTCAGTGCAGCGTGGTCATCGCCGCGATCAGCTGCTTAGTATAGATGAGGAGATAAGGGGAGGATAGATAATCAGTAACGTTCTGTTACACCACAAACATCTTTATCTGATCAAATAATTTACGCACCAATGACTGATTCAATAAAGACCTTTTTCGAGCCACAAACTTCATCATTCAATGATAATGATTCCAATCGAAATGCATTTTTGCATGCTGTTGATACAGAACAATAAATTTATCACCACAATAATTCAAACATGTCTGTATTTACCAGGTATCGGACTCAACTGGATACGGAAAACGTTTCTTACGTTTAAACTGCCACAAAATATAATAATATACAGGTATAAATTCAACATTAGAATTTTTTCAAATTTTAGCAAAATTAAAAACTCTAAATTCTTTTCCCTTTAGTATTTATATTCTAAGAATTCTTTCCAATTTCACGTTTTCAGCAATCTCATAATCAACACCATAATATTAAATCATCAGATTAGTAGATGGTAGTAATATACCTGACTAGAGTTTATGATGGGATATGCCTAATTTCATATGAGGGCCTAAAGAGGAAAGCCTCATTTAGGCATCTTGCGGGAAATTGTTATGCGGGCCACATGGGGAATTTAAAGGGCACTGTTAAGTAGGGATTGCCCAAGAAAATATTTCATGCCGCAGGAAACTCGTATGGGGATCACATGCAGAATGTAGGAGGCATTACCTAGTGAGTATTTCTGCATTTTTTTCTATTCTAAAATAATCAACAGAACGTCGAATATTTTTGTATGGTTAGGAATTTCTGAGAGTTCTTTAACTTAAAAGAAATATGTAAATCTCCTCTAGGTATGCCTTCTCCATCTCGCATGTGATCCCCATAGATGTTTCCCGCGGCATAACATAATTTTTTTGGGACAATCCTCACTAAACAAGGTCTTTTATATTTATTTTATGATTAACAAAGAACTACAGATTTATTGTAGAGAATTTAAAGTAATGGTTAAATGTTCATTTGTCGATAAGAGTTTTTATAATGTACTCCTCAATAGAAGATGTGCAACATCTTAAATAATTTAGAAACAATCTGATATAATTAAAAAAAATCAGTTGTTTAATATGAGCAGTTAAAGAAGTTAAAACGCATTTTTTTCACCAATTTTATAAAATTAAATTCATACAATTCATTTATTATTACTGTTCGAGAAAAGTGATATTAAAGAACAATGGACTGTAATTGAAGTTTACAAATATCTCTCACAAATTTATTAATTACAAAAATGAAGTACTATTACTACTTTCACACGGCTAGTAGCTCTATCAGGCCCAGAAGGGAGTTAAGGACACTGGAATAAAGAATCACTAATAACCACCAGCGAGGGCGGGATAAACTATTTATCAGCTCGGATAATTTTTACGTCTTCACTAACAGAATGGTGAGTGGGAGAGCCGTTCTACGGCCGAAATGGCGCTGAAGAAATTACCCGCAATGAACTGCCTGTTGGTGGTTTTCTATCGTTTTTGTTATGGTGTTGGAAAATCCCTGAAAATTCCTAGTGACTCAGGTAAGCTCCATATGAGGGTGATGGTTTGGTCACCAACATATGGAACAGCTTATGAGGAAAGTTTTAAAGGCTGGAAAAACTCATCAATTTCTCCAGTTTAGACAATTACGTTGATTATTCTATATGTTCACGTTAATATTTTATTTCACATTTGTGGTCATCATGTGTAGATGTTATGTATAGTCTACGCTTATCAAAGTTACAAATAAAAAAAACCAGATACTATACCTTCTGAAGTTTTTCATGTATAACGCACAGCCATCTATACATAATTTTCCTTACTAACTGTTGTTTCACAGTTGCTTCTCATTATAATAGAATCATTCCAAAAATGAATATATCGAGAGACAAACGACGAAGAAGAAGTCGTGAGCTTTCATGATTGTAACAACAAAGATATCCAAATCGTGAAAACGAACTTATTTTGGCTAACAACCATGGACAAGCAAATTCTCGTTCAGATGAATGCTTACATCTCAATATCTGTGTAAGAAAAATGGTATTAGATGAAACAACAGTGGAAAATAATACTTCTGAAAATGAACAAATGTTAGCTTACAGTAATGCACTATTAAACTTTATATTTTGAATGAGTGTTTAGTGAATAATATTGGTGATAATAGAATAGTGATTAATGAAGTGACAGTGGACAATACTACTTCTAACAATCTGAGAACATCATTTACTGAAGAACACGCATTTTTTAACATCAGATAAGAATAAATAACTGAAAACTATAACAATGAAGAAAATTGTGAAAATACAGATTCAGAAGCAGATAGAAGAGCAGAAAGTTCACATCATTGACATGCACTTGCGATAGAAAGAAAGGATTTAGATCCTAGAAATGCTCAAGATATTGAAGATCCGCTAAAAACATATTTCGTTCAATATCTGTGAAAAAATGGCGCCACGCCACTGTTGTTTGAGAATCCGATATTTTCAAATTGTTCTACATGTAAAAAATGTTTGAAATCATAAAATTGCGCCAAGTTTGACTTACCATAATTGCAAAACCATGAAATTGTTTTTATCAATTGTTTAATAAACAAATCACATAAGTAAACGTAAAAAATTGTAGATTGAATGTTTGATCAAAATATTAATAAACATTTGATGGCATAAATCTTATTCAGAATTTTTCTTTTGGAGTATCCAATGAAAACTGCTATCATCGGATGAAAGTAAAACTTTGCTTGTACACGTCCCAAATGATTCTGCAAATAACCAAATTCTCAATTTTTAATAATTATTTTAAAAATTTTGAAACCAAAAAAAGTTTAAAATCAAATGGAGTGCTATGTCTTCTATGAAATTAAGTCTTTCTTTTCTTTACTTTCGACAAATTTGGTGAGAAAATACTTTTTCGAATTTCCTTGAAATAATTGAAAGGGAAATTTTGTAGATGAAAATTTACCATAGATTTTTTATTGCAATCAATTTTCATTTAGTCTGGAAAAGTAGTCAGTTATAATGTCTGAATGTATTTTTATTATTTCACATAATTATTTAAATATATTTTAAGAAAAGCTAAAAATGAATAGCAATAGAACTTAAGGATTGAGGTTAACGATTATTACTCAAGTGATTTTTTTTTAATTTTCCTGAGATTTTGTTAAAATAGAAATGATGTCGAAGAGTAGTTGAGGACGTTATTTTTTTAATATTTTATTGCTTTTGAAAAACTTACGTCACGAAGAACCAATAAAACTTTAAAAAAAGAGTTTGTAACATAAAAAGAGCAGTAGCTCCTCAAAAAAGGGAAAGACCGTGCGAAGGGACTTGAGCACACCTGAAGCAAGGGACTGTTAATCATGTCATCTTTGACTGATTTAATTCGTAAGGTTTGATACATCAGTCAGTTATCGAAAAAGTAAGATCGAGATCAGATTGTCGTGGAACATCTTTTGAAATCGTAAGTCTTGTTTTGTCTTGAGTATTGTATTGATAATATTCCAAAGTTTGTAAATTTTTTGTATGAAGTTAATTTGATCGTCAGATTATTTTTAAATTGATATTCAAATTAATTCGCGAGTAAAAGAAAAATATTGCGCTGACT
The DNA here is from genome assembly GCF_013357705.1 of Chelonus insularis. NCBI lineage: Eukaryota > Metazoa > Arthropoda > Insecta > Hymenoptera > Braconidae > Chelonus > Chelonus insularis. The sequence goes on from NW_023276778.1 coordinate 242,911, forward strand.
GGAGCATCGACAAAGGATCAATTAATTGTAATTTATCTCGACCAGAGTGAGAGAAATCATCTGTTGGTAACGTTTAACTTGTTGTTATAATTTTTCAATAATTTTCATTCAATAAAATTTTGTTATTGTTTTATATAAATAACACATTTTTGCTTTCTCTATCGAAGATCGTCTCATCCCTGTCTATTGGTTGAAAGGCTAGGACTAAAAAGAGGAACTTGAAGTCTCTATGGTTAAGCATATGGTTTACATATTGACACCTTTAAAGAGCAAAATAACATAACATAGGTCTTATGAAAGATGAAATTAAAGGTGAAATAATGACGGAATTTATTGGTCTAAAAGCCAAAATGTACACATTCAAAGTTTAGAATAAAAGAAAAAAAAAACAAACATAAAGCGAAGGGTGTCAAAACTGCAACAATAAAATCTATAACATTTAATGATTACAAAAAATGCTTACTTAATCATGAAAAATTATGTAAAACGGAATATCATATAGTCAGCAAGAAACGTGAAGTACATACAATCAGTAGAAAAAAATTAGCATTAAGTTGGGAAGATAATAAAAGAGTTCTTTTAGCACAATCAACTGATACACACCCTTGGGGTTACGATTCATACTGAATAGTGTTAATAAATTATTGTAAATATAAGATTTATGTAAAATTTATGAGAAAAAAAATATTACAAATTATTTACATTAGTTTGTATTTTTGAATTCATCTTTTACAAAGAATAATATTATCAAGATGTTTAATTGTTTCTTTTTCCTTATTAATTTTTTGTTGTTCTTCATGAGTTAAAGGTACCTATTTAATATTAGCAGCTTTATCTTTTGTATAACGTGGTAATTTTTGAGCATCACTATACATTTTGTCAGCCATTGCTTCTATCTCTTCAGCTAAAAACATTTTGGCATTGTTTCTAACTCATTAGTTCGAGACATTATAAATATTTTACGTTTATCTAGCTATTGTGCGTTTCATCAAATCCTAACCACTTGACAAAAGCTTGATAACCACGCTTTTTCAGAACTTTTTTTACCAGATAAATTTTAGGATATTGTACCTTAGTCAATTCTTCTTGATAAAAACCGCCTTCGATCGGTTGATCTTGATAGTCGACAAGCTTGTAGGTTACTGGATTAGTGTTCAATACTTGGCTTACATTAAATATTCCAGTTGTCCAATTAGGAGTGTATCCCTTCTTAAAGACATGTTTATATTTACTTATGCGCACTTTTTCACCAACCTTAAATTTCATCTTTTTCATTTTTTGTTCAACTTCAAGTTGATTATTGTAGATAGTATGACGTAATTGTTTCTCATTGGCTGAAGTAACATCAATGGGTTTCATTTTGATGGTTCTATGTTTGCTATTGTTATGTGATGTCATTAATTTTGGTAAGATGATTTTGGTAAGATTTAATGTGGAATACATTTTAAAATTACATTGTTTCATAAGTGTTTCAAAATTTCTATTGTAGATTTTCTTTCCTCTAGCAACATGCAAAAATTTTGGCACTCTTTTTTGTAATAGAATAGATTTCATTGCATGAGCGACATCTTTACCATTTTTAGATTTTGTGGGCACAGCCCAAGCGTTTTTGAAAAAAACATTAATAACAGTCAATAAATACTGATGACCTTTATGATAAGTTTCATATGCTGTCATGTTAACTAGATCAGCTTGCCAAGTTTTATCAAGACCACGTATATCAACATGTCGTCGTTGATAATTTCTCCTAACCGGTCTATGTAGCTCTTCAGTTATTATTTTTTTCTCCTTGTTCATAAGGCTGCTGAGCAAGATATTGTAAAATAAGACTCAATAACAACTTCGGAAAATTAGTAAATTAATTAAAATGTTTATTAATGATTGACAGCAATTAATTAAAAGTAAGAATCCGTGCGGTCAACTCAAGTCTCAGACAAAAACTGGAGATAAACAAACTCTCCCCTCGTTGCTATAAACAATCTAATCGTCAAGCAATCGTTGTTAACTAACAAACTGTCGTTAGTCTAATAGTCATTAGATGGCGACATACAGATATTTTACACTTCTCCCGATCTTCTAAAAATTGCCACCTGGCAATTCCTATTAGTTGGGTAAAAATATTGGATTAGGCTGAAATAAATAAACATGTAAAATCTAAAATTACATTTCTAATTCGAAATTATGAAAATCAAATTAATAATCATTCAAAATTATAAAGATGAATCAAGTTATTATTCAGCCTTAATACCAATATTGCCGCTTCCCAACTCTGTCTGCTTTAAAAATAAATAAAACAAATAATTAGGAGGGAAAAATCCTGCGGCGGGTAAAAACCTCCAAACAGACCAAAATGATCTAGATTAAACTAAAAACGTGATTCTATACAATAAAAGATTTCTTAAAAACTAATCGTCCGTTAGTCAAATTAAAAATTAAAAATCTTAATTTTTATCTTGAATTTCCTTTCTTTTCTTCTTTCTCATCAGGAGGAACCACTGGGAAGAACCAAAAGAACCTGAAGAGTAGGAAATGCCAAAAACTGGAAGGTCATGGAACTAAACAAAATAAAAGTTCCCTACAGAATCAAAGTTCTTTAAAAATTTCATTTTTAATCATAAATTCAATGTTCAATTAATAATTAGGTTGAATGGTCACATTTCATGGAGTCAATTCTCCAAATAAATTCCGACTTCTCATCCTTTTTTTAAACAAAAATCCGACTCTCAAATAAATGATTCAATATCATTAAAACAATCAATTCAATTCCACCTTGCGCAAGGAATTTTCAAAAATAAGTTCAATAGCTTCTGCTCACTGTGCAAACTAAATTATTAAAAATTGGGCTCACAGTTACTAGATTTTACAATATTTTCGAATATTTTCTCCCAATTGTTTAATAGTTTCAGCTTATTTAGATCAAGATGCACCACGACATCGACGATTTTTTCGTTGGTTTTTCCGTGCAGCACGTGATTCTCAATTCCAGCGAAATATCGAATGGACTGATGAAGCGATTTTTAAACAAGACGGCGTGTTTAATCGTCACAACCAGCACATCTGTGCTACAACCAATCCTCGATGTGTTTTTGAACGCAGCAATTAACGTCGGTTTAAATTAAATGTTTGGTGTGGAATGATCGACAGCTGTTTGGTAATTTTTTTTTCTCATCAGATTTTATTTTATTTTTATCGTCCCTTTCAGATAGCTCAAAGTATATTTTCTGTTCTTCACTTAACAGATAATTCACCAGTAGTACTACTATCAATGATTCTAATAAAAGATTTATATTTTTATGAAGACACTTTAAACGATTGATTTTCCTTCTTTCTTTTACGTAAAAGCAATATCAATATCTTTAGGTAGGTCCTGTCTTCTTGCCAGAAGTTCATAATGGTGATTCGTATCTGGAACTTCTAAATGACTTGCCAGCGCATCTCGAAGATGTCCCATTAAACAGAATACGGAATTTGATTTGGCAGCAAGATAGTGCGGGTTTTCATCGTCGAGATGACGTCGTAGACTGCCTAGATAATATGGTAAAATTATTTAAGGCCAACTAGACGTCTATTTTCATGTTTAACATTTTTGACTGTTATTTAAGCCGGTCAAAGTTAGAATAAAATATAAAATGATGTAGGAGTAATAGCTAAGATGATTTGAGGCCAACTGGACGTCTATTTCGTGTTCGACATTTTTTGACTTTTTTCTGACTGCCAGTCAAAGTTGAAATAAATTCAAAAATGATGTAGGAACAGTAGCTATGATGATTCAGAGCTATTCGAATCTCTGTTTTGATGTTCAGCATCTTTTGACCATTTTCTGACTACTTGGTCAGACAGTCATCGTAGGGATAAATTTTAAAATAAGATGAAATCAATAGCTCAGATGATTGAGAGTCATCTGAATCTCCATTATCATGAAGTTATTTAATTGATGATTACTCATTTTTCGAACGATCTGTTATATGATTTATGCTCTTATTACTATGTTTGTATTATGTGATCCAACGTACTTGTACATTTTAATGCTCTATCTTGTTATCATTGTTTTTATATTATTGCGTGAATTTAGCGATGTGAAGTTTTTTATGTCCGACTACAAATTGTTTTATTTATATGTTGCATTCTTATCGCTGCTCGCTTACAGTCTCTCTCTTCCTATTATGCAATTCTTTTTCTTTAATTTAAAAGGTATTACTCAGTTTTGTGGTAGTAATAAAAGTTCGGGCATTATCAACCGTAATGCCATAGTGAAGTGGTTGGATGAAACCCACGTGTTGGCATTGTGGGGAAAAAAACATTTTGAGGCAAAAATTATTGCACAAAATCGTAAGCTTTAAATTTATTCAATGCATTAGTGTTCTAATTATTATCACATAATCAGAAAAATACATATTTATGCTAGTTTTTAATATTTTTGAGGTATTTCTTTTAAAGTCAAGCGTAAATAAATAATTTTATTTTTTATCAGAATCATTTATTCACGCATTTATTGTAAATAGACAAATCAAGTTCTATAATAACCCTACATATTTACTCATTATCATTTATCTGCGAGTTTTTTTATTTCATTCATGAATATGAATATTTTATAAACCAAGAAATCGATCAATGATTTTATCATTAACACTTATGGTGTAGTAATGAGACGAAATTATAGTGATTGCGCTTCAAATCCGTCTACAAATACAGTCTCAACTCAAACGGATTCAACACCCCAGTCACCTATTTCAATTCCTCCAACATCTGCGACTGTTCCATTTTGTACATCAACACCTCAACATTATTCGCCTGCAGTTACATCGTTGCCATCAACATCTCAACAGCATCTGGTCGCAGCTTCACCTTCTTCACATACACTGTAACAAAATTCGAGAGCTCCTTCAATATCCATCATTCATTACAGCCAAATTCTTCGTTGCATCCAGGACAAATGCAGTCTTTAACACCAAATATTGTTAACACTCAAATAGAATTTGGATCGAAAGGAGTTTTCGTTTCGCAAATCGATGTCGATAACATTATTGATCTTTATTCTCACAGACCAAAAGTAATGGTGAGACGTTTGATGGAATTAGTTCTTGGCTATGATTAATTGAGGACAATGACAAGAACTTGAAATCACAACTCGGTCTCTATTCCACCTAGAATTCTTCAATCCATTCGGCGTGAGTCATAACTATAGATAATTCAAAATAATCCTAAAAGTCGTTGTTGTAAAGGCTGTAATTATTAAACTGTCACAAGACGAGTGGAATCATTGTCTATTTCGGACAAGTGGCGCCATCCATGCCGGACGGGACAAGCTCTCAAGACGGCAAACTTATGTCGCCCTCTCGGGGAGAAAAACATCTACTGTTCCAGCAACCACGCCATCTATTCAGCGACTACGCCATCTATTCGATGCGGCGACCACGACATCTATCGCCAATAGACACGACACCTATGACCGACACACCAGAGGCCTGTCTTATCAGCCAAGGTCGATTGACGGTCAACTTCCAACAACATCCATCAGAGCAGCGCTTCGGTCAAGCAAAGAGGCGGAGTCAACGCATGGTGGGGGATCCCGCCAAAACGGGACAAAATACCTCGACGCACGACGCGGAAGCAGTCAGTGGCTTAGTTTACACCCAGCGTTCCGATCCCGTTTCATTCCGGAATGAACTAAGATTTGTCTAATGTAAACGGGTATAATCACGACCGGAATCATTTCATTTCATTCCTCTATTTTTAGATGGAATGGAATGATTTAGGACCGGAATAAGCTGATGTAAACGCGTTATTCAGGAATGAATTCAGTATTGCCAATCAGTAATGTAGCATAAGTTAGATTAGTATAGAGCATTTGTAAGGTTATGTTTTTTCAAGTTTATTTTTAAACAATTACTTGTAATGTTTGTTGATTATTAACAATAAGTACAATATATCAAATATATAATGAGTAAAAGTAGAGATATTTGGTTGCCAAATGAAGTAGATAAGTTGTTAGAATTATTTAAAGAAGAGCAAATAGCAGATCTTATGGATTCCAAACAAAGTCGAGTTGACGACGTTTTTAAGTCTTTTGAAAAAAAATTGAATTATCGGGGTGTAGTACGACCTGCTAAACAAATTAAAAATAAATATAAAAGTTTGAAACGTAAGTATTAGTAACATTTAGTTCGTGTATTTGTCATATAAAATAATATAAATCACCTTCTTGGTGGCTTCTTTTTAATGCTAACTGCACAATTGTTTTCTTATGAAAATTTAATAAAATTACAGAAAGTTACAATGCTACTCGTCGTGCACTTTCACAAAGCGGTGCTGGTACTTCAGTAAAGTGTCCATATTACAATAAATTGCACGAAATATTTGGACACAGACCAGTCAGTGTTCAATGTGGAGTAGACTCTGCAAGTATAGTACAAAATCAGAAAAATCAAGCAGTCATGTCATTAACTTCTCCAGATATTGAGATGTCTGATGACATTTCTGTTTCATTAGATGATGCAGTTCCCAGTTCGTCAAAAGATGTTGGATTATTATCAAACACAATAAAACCATCTAGTCTTCAAAGTATTACTATTGAAGATAAGACTGATATCATAGAAAGCAATATAAATTGCTGTGCAATTGAAAATATTGTGGCTAATAGCAATGTATCTGATAATAATAACAATTTTGATAAAAAAAATGAAACTGATACAGAGAAAATTGAAAAAAACAATTTAAAAAAAATAATCAACGATGCGAAACGATCTGTAGTGCCAAAAAAAAAACAATCATTTGGTCAAATATTTGATAAGGCAATCGAGCGTCTAATAAATGCCAACAAAGAACAGCTACAAATGGCAGTAGATAGCAATAATAAATTAGTACTAGAAATAATGGAAAAACAAAAGGAAATGCTACAAGAGCAAACTCAGTTACTGTTGCAACATTTAAATACTAACCAAACTCATTCAGTTCAACAAAATTTTCCAATATGGAATTCAATGCAATTAACTAGCCAACCTAGAATAATAACACCAAATCATCAACGACCTCAGTTCGTAAGAATTCCTGCTAATATAATTGAGCAAGCTCGTAGATCTTCATTACCAGTTCCAGCAATATCTTTAACTCCTCATACTACCTCAACTTTGCAGCCATCATTAACATCCGATTATAATGACGAATCTACATTTTCTTCATAAAATATCAACAACAAATAATTTATGTTTATAAAAAATGTTAAAGAATATTGAAACACATATTTTTAATTCATGAAAAAATATATTATTTTACTTTTTTCCATAATTGATATAGTTTTGTAACGCAAGGTTAATAAAATGTAATAATAAATATACGCAATAACAAATAAAACGCAAAATAAATAAAATTTGTATTAAAATATTTATTTAATTTTGATTTAATACAACTTCCTATAAAACTAGTAATTTGTTCAATGTGTATCAACATGTATTACATGGATGGACACAATATTTCAGTTTTTATGTTACTTGAGCAATTTTTAATTTCGGAGGATTTCTGTAAGATAATCGCATAATGCATCTCGAATTCTTCTTGCATTAAGATCATCATATGTTCGTGCCAATTGCCTTTGTGGTTGAGGAAATATACGTTCAATTTCTTTTACATAACTATCACAATTTATCAAAAATGGATCTTTTTTAGTTTCTAAAATATTATGGAGTGTACAGCAAGCAGCAACTACGTCTGGAACAAATTGATAATCTAACTCTGTACGTTTTAATAATGTTCGCCATCGCGCTTTTAAGCGTCCGAATGCCATCTCAATATGTACTCTTCCTTTATTAAAATAGTTATTGAATAATTCTTCTTGAGCTGTTAGCTCTGAATTTGTATAAGCTTTCATCAACCATGGCAGAAGAGGATAAGCTCCGTCACCCATTATGAAATATGGAACATTTACTTCTTTCACTCGTTTTACATTCTACAAAATGAGAAAATTTATGAACAAATGTATAGTTATCGTTTATTAGTATAGATAAATCTTTTTTAGTTTATTAACTACCTTTGGAATTAAATTATCTGCATTTCTATATAACAGGGACTCTCGAAATACTGCTGCATCATGTGAACATCCTGGAGATTGACAATTTATATTTCTAAACCTAGCAAAAAAAAAACACTCAAATTAAAATTATCCAAGTTAAATTACAATTATACAAAAAAATTCATTTTTAAGTACCTCAGTGTCACATCGACTAAACCTTGGAGTACTATTGATGGCCAACCTTTCCTATTTACGTAATCTCTGTAGCCTTCAGTTGGTGGTAATATAGGAATATGGGTACCATCAATTGCACAAATTACTTGAGGTATATGAATTAAATCTTCATACATCGATGATATAATAGAACACTCGGTTTCATCTGGCATAACAATATATTTTGGCAGAAGAATAGTATTTATTGCTTCAACCACTTCATGCATACACTTCCAAACAGTGGATTTATGAATACCAAAAAGATTAGCGACTACCCGATATTCACAACAGCTAGCTAAGTAGTATAAAACAACACCAACTTTTTTATCAACACTCAGAGGTTTTTTTGGAGGTTTCATAATAGGTCGAGACGGCTCAAGCATTGGACGTAATTCCTCACAAATATAATAAAACGTTGATTTTCGCATTCTGAACGTTTCAATCCAATCGTTATCATCAAAATGTCTTTGAACAGTCACTTCCCACTAAAATGCATTTCTATTTTTCATCCATAACCGTCTAGGTGTACGATTGAAGCTTCTTTTTAAGCTTAAAAGATTACAGATGCTTCTTATTGTAGTCTCTTGAATTTGAAGGACGTTCTGAATAAATGCATTATTAGCATGTATCAGCAATATATTTATGTAAGATAAAATCCACTTAATATTCAATAAATATATAATAAAAGCTTCTTTCAAATCCATGAATTACTTTAAGTCACATGTAATTTAACTAATTGTAGGTTATGGGTATATACTTTGAGTTTTGAAGTATAAATTTACAAAGTTGGTTATCCTGTTTCTTTACTTCAATCTCCATTCCATTCCGAACGGAATAATTCAAGTATAAACGGTGACTCGATTCACTCCATTCCGGAATGAAACGGGATCGGAACGCTGAGTGTAAACTAAGCCAGTCAGTGCTGATTAGTCAGCCAGTTAGCGGCGAGCCAGCCAGCAAGCAATCGCGCACGCAGTCAGTCGTGTTGTAACGTCATAGTCCGCTTAATTAAGTACATTGTTTCCGAGAACGGTGAATCGTGTCACGCGCTCAGTTCCGATCGCTGAAAGCATCGTAGCTAAATCTAGATGGACGAGTTGGACGGACATTCAGGTCGAGACGCCAGGCAGTCTCCCGCACATTTCCTTCACCGAGAGAGTCGCCGAACACGTTGCAGCCGCTGAGAACCAGAGAAAAGCAGTCGAAGGACACCCAAGGGTACTACCATCCGACGAAAGGAATCACTGCGGCATCCCAGGATTTCCTCGTTTGATATCATCATGGTGAGCTCGTACATCATTTCTGTACCTTTTGTAAGGGCATAGGGCGAGCTGCGCCACAATTCATTGTAATACGCCATTATAATTGTTAATGATATCACTTGGCCCTCCTGGTAACTGTTAATCTTTTGTTCCTCTCGTGCCCGGCTAGTATTCCGAAGATTTTTACGATCATTATAATTTATTTGAATTGTTCATATTGATTATTATAATCTCAATTAGACTGTTAAGTTACATATTCTGTAATTCATGCGAAAAGCAGGTCCGCTTCAGGTCGCGGATTGGTAGAATCCTGCGTACAGGTGTATAAAAGCAATAAATAAACAGATTGTTAATATTACCTCACGTGGAAGACAATTCCCAAGGGATAACATCCTCGTGCCCACTTTGCATGCATACTTACAGGTATTAACGGACGGCTAAGGAATACTGGAAACAACGTACATCTTTTGCATTAATATCGCGTGCCGACGGATCGGTATCACACGCCGACGCTGCGTGGGTTTTTCATCGTCGCTTTGCTATTTTATTATCTTAATTAATTAAAATCTATTCAATTTGATTAATATTAATTCAATTATAAATTTAATTATAATCATTGCATTCTTTCTTCTCGCTCATCGTTGTCTCTCCTCAATTACACCGGCTCTACCACCGAGGGAGATAAAGGTAGGTGAGAACACGCATAACTATATACACGATTACACGCAGAAAAATATATATCCAAAAATATAATTGACTTTTTCTCCGCCAAGACCCTGGAATACCCAAGCTATTCCTCATCAAAATTCATAAGCTCTCGAACCTGGCGAGAACTTCTTCGAAGTGAACGAGATAGATGAAACAGGATAAAGACAGACAGAGAGAGACCTCATACAACCTTGCCCGCGCTTTCTAGTGCATTCCTCATCCTTTAAATCAACTATCCCTATTCCTCAGAGATCCTTCTCAATCTCTACAATACCCAGAAATCCCCTTGTTCACTGTATGAGTATTCCAACTATACATAGTCTCCCTCAGACATCTTCACCTTTATCCTCAACATTATCTCTTTCTCTTGGTGCGGAAATAAACCTCTTCGCCAGGAGTCATTTCAAAAGAGTTCAGATAATTTTTTTTTCCAGAATTTATTATTGAAAACGCAGAACCACGTCTTTCGGTTAATACCTTTAATAGATAGGTTACAGTATTTTTAAACGAGTTACGAAAACAATAGAAGACAAACCACTTATTTAAAGGTTGATAAATGAATATTTACCATCGAATAATATTTGACTGTTAAATAAGATATAAAATCACTGAACATAAGTGTACAAAATTGATTTAATAAAATTTTATTGAAAAAAATATAACGGTATATTACTTCAAGCAAATTTTTTAAATTATTGTATCTGATAACCAGCTGTTTCCAATTGCTATAGTGATATCCAAAAATTAATTGAACTTATTTGAAATGTCTATTTCAAAAAATAGATTTAAAGAGTATTTCCAGCGGCGAAAACAGATTATGGAGTAAAACTCCTGAAAAACTTCTTATAAAACTTACAATTAATAGATCAGAATTGGAGATGAAAGCGTACTGTAACTCATGTCTTTAGATCATCTTTAGCTATATGAAATACTTTTTTAGGGGGTAAAATATTTAAGGAATGAACTATCAGACTTGGAAAACCAGAATTTTGAAAACAAATAGTCAAATTCATTTTTAAATGCTTTTACAGCTATAAGAGATAGTTGATTACATAGGAAGAAATACTATTCAAAAATAAAGTGACGTGTCGAAAAGTCGTAGGAAATTAAACATAAAGAGCAACAGTAAATAGATTAAATTTTCGAGTGTCCTCAGAATTTTGAAACGGTCAAAAGCAGCTTTTACAAAATAGAAAATTCAAAAAATTTATTAACTTCCCAGTGGAAAGTTATAGTAATGGGTCCGATTTTGCGAATCGCTAATTTTGACATATCTCCACGTTTTAAGGTCCCTAGAGTTGAATACGATAGTTTTTACGTGGACGTTTGTGTGTGCATGTGTGCGTATGTTCGTATGTTCGTACGTGCGTTCGGAATTATTTTTCACCTCGATTATCTCGAGAACAAAAAATGATATCGACGTGGGACCAACTGCATTCGACGCGTAATTACGTAACTTATAACTGAAAATGTTTTCAGGAAAATCAGAAAGGCCATTTTTTTGGCAGAATTAAAAAACTGAAAAAATAGCGAACTACCTAAATTCTGCAATTTATAAATTATATCATTTTTCAGACGAAATTTGAAGATCATTGCAGAAATATGAATATTAAATGATTGGAATACTTGTATGGATATATGATGACAATATTTCATCGGAAAAAAAAATTTAAAAAACAAAATCAGCAATGAAAGAATTTTTAACTCGTGTCAGGATTGAGAAAACAGCATTGAAGACGCTATAATAGTCAATAATAATTGTCAATAGTATGGAATTGTGTCCATAACAATTAAACATTGTTACTAACAAGTGATTATTGATCGTAGTAATATTTAAATAATAAGTTTTAAATTGTTATAAACAATAAAAATAGGGACCCTTTCTATATGTATGAGTACTTTTAACGCATAATTTTTTCGTTTACTAAAAAAATGTTACCAACCGTTTGCCATAAATGAAAACATACTTTTTTCGTGTATAACAATGAAATTCGTTGTAAATAATGAAAAAAAGGATCTATGAGGTACATTCGAATTCTTCTAACGCACAATTTTTTCTTTTACTGAAATAAAGTAACTAACCATATCAAATGAATAAAAACAGACTCATTTCGTTTATAACAATTCCATTTGTTATAAAAAATGGAAACGGGTTCTATTCAAATTGCTTTTTTATTTTTTTCACTGGGAAGTTGGTCGTGTGGACCTTTCGGGTCGCACCCAGACCACTGCAGAGCACTGATATTTTTTATAGACTCTGTAGTCCAGATGTCACGTCACTGAAAAGTAAAATTTATGCTTTAATGTTTTTTTTTAGCTCCCAAAAATGACTGGTTACATAAGAAAATATTGAAACACAGAAAAGTGTCTCGTTAAACATTTTTCGGACCTGAAAACACTTGGTTAACTTTGAATCATACTTGAGGACAGTGTTCAAAGTCTTGATAGACTGGAACTAGAGCCAGACAGAGGCCAGATTGAATTTCAGAGCATAACTGGTAGTTCAGGATTGATAGTTATGTGATCGAAGACTTGGTAGAACAAAATTGAAGTTAATAAATAGTTAAATTTGGTCTTTAAAGCATCTTTAGGCATCGATTTGGAGATAAATTGTGGATAGATTCGATTTTCGCGTGTTTCCAGAAACTGGAGATAGCACGTTATGTAACATCATGTTCCAAGTAGGTTTTAGGAGACTTGTTTGACCAGGTTCAGAGACAGATAGTACTTAGATTAAATTTTATAGCGCTTCAGCACCTGGATATGCTTGTTTGAGAAATTTAAGTTGGAAAGTCGTCAGATTGAATTTTAAGTGTCTGCAGCAACATGGGGTAGATGATTGAGCGATAAAACATCGGAAAAAAATATCAGAAGTCTTTGTGAACCAGAACTGGAGTTACAGCGTAGTTGAAATTGATAACTTAATGAGTAGCTGGTCAATAATCAGATAATATAGAAGAATTACTCAACGATGTTGTTTAATGTAACTTACATTTTCTTCGAGACACTCATTCATGACCGTCACGGTTTGAGATGTAGCACCCTGAATCATTTCCGGTGGGATTGCTGCAGTCTCCATTTGAATCCGACCACGCAAGTCTTCTTCGTCCATAATCGGAACTGAATACACTTTATCCTTTAAATAACTCCACAAGAAAAAATCTAAAGGAGTTAGATCAGGTGATCTTGCCGGCTATTCGTGATAATCGCTTCCCATGCCTATCCAGCCATTCGGGAACATATTATCTAGGCAGTCTACGACGTCGTCTCGACGATGAAAACCCGCACTATCTTGCTGCCAAATCAAATTCCGTATTCTGTTTAATGGGACATCTTCGAGATGCGCTGGCAAGTCATTTAGAAGTTCCAGACACGAATCACCATTATGAACTTCTGGCAAGAAGACAGGACCTACCTAAAGATATTGATATTGCTTTTACGTAAAAGAAAGAAGGAAAATCAATCGTTTAAAGTGTCTTCATAAAAATATAAATCTTTTATTAGAATCATTGATAGTAGTACTACTGGTGAATTATCTGTAAATTGAAGAACAGAAAATATACTTTGAGCTATCTGAAAGGGACGATAAAAATAAAATAAAATCTGATGAGAAAAAAAAATTACCAAACAGCTGTCGATCATTCCACACCAAACATTTAATTTAAACCGACGTTAATTGCTGCGTTCAAAAACACATCGAGGATTGGTTGTAGCATAGATGTGCTGGTTGTGACGATTAAACACGCCGTCTTGTTTAAAAATCGCTTCATCAGTCCATTCGATATTTCGCTGGAATTGAGAATCACGTGCTGCACGGAAAAACCAACGAAAAAATCGTCGATGTCGTGGTGCATCTTGATCATGGAGGTGATGTACAAGCGTTAAATGGTAAGGGTGATATCCGTTATCTTGTAACGTACGATGGATAGCAACGTGATTAGTGTGGAGCGATTGGTTCATTATTCAAAATACGTTCTTAGAGTCTACGGAACACATTGTAATTTGGATGTCAGAGCCGGTCCGGGAAACGTTGCGCATAAACTTGAACTGCTTAAAATGCATTGTCACCACAATCATGTAGAACTCTGATCATGTCGACATATTCCAATTGTGTATATTGGGCCATTTTACATATAATAAAATACGCACAATTGACAATTTATAGAGGGTTAAAATGCTTACGATAAACAAGAACGTACGAGACTAAAGATAACTAAGAAGATAACATATACATTAATCATATGATTCCGTCAATTGAATGAACTATATCACATAGCAAGATCGTTGAATAACAATCGAACACAGAGCGTAATTGAAAATGTATTGAGTACAATAATTCGGGAAATGATATAAATATGATTAACGAAGTCGAAAACTCGAAAAAAAGATGGAAAAATGAGCTACAAAAATACTCATACACATTTAAAAAAAATTATTTAGCTGAGAACCCAATTGAACGTTAATAAACAGGCGTTCATAAGAAAATTTCAGATATTAATACATAAAATCATGGAATAATTGAAGGAAAAAAAAATTAAAGATGGAATAGAGATTCAATTGGCTCCAAATCATCTAAACTATGGATTCTACATTATTTATTACTGTACTTTGACTATTATTATCTAAATAAAAAGTCAAAAGATGGTCAAAAAAGGACAAACATGAAAAAAGAGGTCCTCTTGGCCTCGAATCATCGCAGCCATTTTTCCGACATCATTTAAATTTTTTTTTAACTTTGACTGGCATAAATAACAGTCTGAATTAAGTCAAAAGATAGTCAAAAAAGGTTAAACATAAAAAAAAGGTCCAGTTGGCCTTAAATCATCTTAGCTATTGCTTCTAAAATATTTTTCAATTTGTTTATTATTTTTTTATTTATTCTTATATTCATTTCGTAAATTTTAATCTGCGCATGTCTTTTATTTCAATCTCAGTCACATTCTCAGTCTTCGAGTAAACTTAACTCCCACCTCTTGTTCTGAGCAATTCAATCTTACTATGTTCACACATCACTTATTTTTCTCTAGTTTTTAATACTTGCTGTGATTGTCATTTTGTTAGGTGACAACATTTTCATTCACGTAACTCAACAATTTATGTTCTGATTGTTGTTTTCCTGTGGTTTAAGACTAGCTTGTTGTCACCAGCAACTTTTCTGTGATTGGTCAATTGCAATTTTTTATAACTCCGTAAATATTCAGCGTACGGAATTTTTGCAAAGGGAATTTCCGTTCTATTTCTCCTCCTCAATACGCTTATGTACTCAGTTTCCGACCCAACTGCAACACCCTGCATAAATAGAATTTTCTACATATTACGCTACAGCTTACTCTACCGATAACAAAGTATCTGCAAAACGAAAAGCTTAAACGGAGAATGAATTTTTTAAATCTTGACCTTTGTCGAAGGACGAAGTTTCAAGTATACTCAAAGATATGCAGAGTAAATTTAACAATAAACAAAGAAGAGCAAAACGTAAGTAACGAGAAATCGTTTGTTCTTTTGTCTCTATTTTTTTATATGGGTAATTATTATTTTATTGTCTTAAATATTCAGGAAGTGATGTCAACAATATCAAAATCATCTAAATCTAAAAAACCGACAACGTCAAGTACAGAAGTACAGAAAAGCATTTGAAGAAAAGAATTTATCCAAATTCTGACCATTGTCTTACAATTAGAATTACTTCTATGCCTTTTTTTTGTCCTTTACTTTTTGTAACGCTGTAACAAGATGAAAGATTTGAATTTCATGAATGTTTCAGAAACAAAGAGCTATCAAGAAAAATAAAACATTAATTAAAAAATTTCTAGTAGTTCTGATGCGACTGAAAAATCTTGTGATATTGAAAGTTGAGTTTTCTCATATTTCAGGAGTAAAAGGTGCAATGAAGAAAAGTAAAAAATCCTAATAGTTTTTGATAACTCTTAAAAAACACGTAATAATAGAAACTACCTGATAAGAAGTTATGACAATGGTTAAAAAAATAACTCTTCCAATACTAGGAGTGAGGTACAAAATATGGATCTAAGTTGTGAAATTTGTTTACAAGCTAATAATAATGTTTATAAGGTTCATTTTTTACATATTAACCTCCAAGCGGGCGCGCGTAGTCGATTTGATCACGCGTAATGCATTTTCTTGCATATTATTATTATTACTCATCACAAATCTTTTTCACTGCTAGTAGCCTGTCGCTATGTCCTTAGGAGTAAAATAAAGAGTTTTCTAACGTGCGGGGCGCTTCCCCCACCTCACAGATCGCGATTCTCTTAATCGCGGCGCAGTCGTCGCATGGACTACACGCGCCTGTCGTCGAAAAGGTTACGCTCGACGCTTAACGCGACATAATTTTTCTTCGGCTGTCATGTATTGTTATTGAATTGAGCTGGGAATATTGTTTTTTTTTTTAATAATGAGTCGAAACCCGTTATTACAAGGTGTGATACTCGATGAGTTACTAAGAGTAGATGAAGAGAGTGAATCAAATCTCAGCGATCAAGGCTCCGAAACTTCCGACTACATCGTTTCAGAGAAACCTCATTCTGCTGAAGAATCACACTGCTCGGACTCAGATGAAGATAATTTGCCTCTTTCAGAAATAAGTAGCTCTTTTACAGGGCGGGATAAGGTAACAAAATGGCAAAAATCTAATAATAACAGAGTGAGGGGTCAAGGTCAAAATATTCTTACTGAAGGTGCGGGTACTCGTGGTAATGGTGTGGAAGTGACAACATTAATGCAAGCGTGGGATTTATTCATTTCGGAAAATATAATTGAAAAAGTTGTTAGACACACCAACGAATTTATTCAAAAAAAAAGCGCCATCGTATGGCAGAATACGTGACTGCAAACCGACAGATGAGGTGAAAATTCAGGCACTTTTCGGATTGTTGTACATTGCGGGATCCTTGAAGACATCACACGCCAATTTAGAAGATTTATATGCAAGTGACCAGACAGGTGTTCCTATTTTTCCTACTACTATGTCAATGAAACGAGTAAAATTTCTACTTAACTCATTGCGGTTTGATGATGCTACTACGCGAGTATCTCGTCGTACTCTGGACAAAGTTGCGCCAATAAGCGAAATTTTAGATATGTTCACACAAAACTGTCTTTCACCATATTCTGTAGGAGAGAACGTTATCATCGATGAGATGATGGCAGGTTTTCGAGGAAAATGTCCGTTCCGACAGTACATAAAATCGAAGCCCGACAAATACGGAATAAAACTTTATCCACTAGTAGACGCTGCTACCCTTTACGTTTTCAACATTGAACATTATGCTGGCAAGCAGCCTGAAGGCCCATATCAGTTGAGTAATGCTGCGGCAGACGTCGTGAAGAGGTTGATAAGACCAATTTCTGGCACAGGAAGAAATCTTACAATCGACAATTGGTACACCAGTGTGCCTTTGGTGAACGATTTGGCCAAGGATCATAAGCTTTCTGTTGTGGGTGTCATGCGCCCAAACAAGAAAGAAATACCTCCTTCCTTTATAAATAAAAACCGGCCGGAATATTCAAGTCAATTTGGATTTTCTGGTACAACTACACTCGTATCTTACGTGCCTAAAAAGAAAAGATCTGTCGTTCTACTGTCATCACTTCATCGTGCTGCGGAAATTGATGAAAGTACTAATGAAATGCGCAAACCCAGCATCGTTACTTTTTACAACAAAAAAAAGGGGGTGTCGATGAAGTTGATAAAAAATTAAAAATGTATTCGACTTCAAGGAAGAATAATAGATGGCCATTGACACTCTTCTTTCGTCTTCTGGATATTGCTGGAATTAATGCTATGGTGATATTGAGGGCAAATAATGTGTCTATACGGGAGAGGTGAAAGTTTTTACGGGCATTAGGCATTGAATTGACAAAAGAGTATGTTCAAAGAAGAGCAACGATTGTAGGCCTTCCAAGAAAACTAAAAAGAAACATTAGGGAGCATTTGAATATGGATGTTGGTGCTCCTTCTACAGAACCAGGTAGTTCTAGCACATGCAGAGGTACCTGTAAAATATGTCTAGCCAAAAAAGGGGGCAATCAAAGACGCGCTGTACGTCATGTCTGAAAAATATTTGCAGAAGTCACACACAATTTATTTGTACTCAATGTTATTTGGACAAAGGAACCGATACTGATGAAAGTTAATTAAAATTTTCTTATGTTTATTTCTTATTTTGTAATTTTTATTGTTTCACTAGGTATATAAACAAGTCTGAGGTATGTAAAAGAGTTTTGTGTTCCATTGTTTTTTTGATCCAAAGAATATTTGCGTTATATTAATTGATTAATTAATTGTTTCATCATTTTAATTACTTGTTTTCATAGATTAGTCATTGATAATGTATATGTGTACTAAAAAATAAATGATTATTGAATAATTAGTATTTTATTTCACTGATTCATCTCACAGGTCTTTTCGACTACGCGCGCCCGCTTGAAGGTTAATGAATGACAATTCGTAATAAGTAAATATTGTACAGATTGTATACATCACAAAAAAATCTTTGAATGATAAATCTACGAATACGTGTAATTATAAATATTACTTCTATATTCGGTGATTATTCAAACTAGGTAATCACAGTACATTTATATTTGTTGAACACAAGAAAAAATATCAAGTTTAATTTCTAATTTTTCAGAACCCACAGATGCGATAAAAAAAAGTCGAAGAACAGTCGAGATATCCTCTAATATTCCTGAAAAACTTAGTCATAGAATTGGATCCTCAATATCTCCAAACAGTTATGATAGAGATAATAATACTAGAAATGGTGTACAAAGTATATATATATATATATATATATTACATAAATTATTGCCAATTCGTAATAAATCATTGTAAATTTGTAACAAATCATTCAACGTTTGATTGAATGGTTCAATTTTATAGTTTATATATGCTTGTTATAAAGAACGTGATTATGGAATCAAATTATCTCTAATATTCCAGACCAAACAAATATTGATGATGGAGTCGAGTTTTCAGTGTATCCAGAAAGCAGTAAAAATTGTTGAAAACAATACGGCTATGTCATTTGGGTATGAATTATATTCAGCTTTTTTTTAAAATATCCACGTATTAGCAATAAATAATATGTCTGCAACAGATATTCTAGATATTCAACTCAATGATGACGCATTTGGAGAGATTTCTGTTCCTTGTCGGAATGAAGAAGAGTTTAACATATTAAAAGCTAAACTGATAGAATCATCTGATATTCGTGCAAAATCGGTAAGTTTATGATTTATCGTTAGTCATTTTATAAATCAGTTCAATTAAAAAATATAAATAATTTTATAACAGACAAAAAGAATTTAATTTGCACACATTTCAAATCGAAATTTTCCAAAACGACCTTATACGTAACAAACAACATAAAAAATGATAAAAAATACCTTTTTTTTAATATTGTAAAATATGTCCAAATAATAATTTCAAAAAATTAATAAATTATGAAAAAGTTTATTAAAAGATTGACAGCTATTAATTAATTAAAGAGGAGACGTCCGGTCAACTCAAGTCACAGTCAAAAACTGGAGATAAACAAACTCTCCTCTCGTTGCTATAAACATTCTAATCGTCAAGCAACGTCAACATTTCATAAAACTGTTGTTAGTCTAATAGTCATTAGATGGCAACGCAAAAAAATTTGCAATATTTATAAAACTTGGGAGAATACATATCTTTTTTACCAAAAATGACAAAAAATCTATAACTTAAAAACTAAAAATTATTCTGTAATGGAATCAAGTGCGATCGAAAGAGCATAAAAAATTATGAAACACGTGTCTTTGCCATTTTTAAAATAACATCAAAATCGATGAAAAAAAAAATATTTCCTTTTTCCCAGATTTGTATCAAAATGAAGAAGATGAATTATTTACTTATTGTACGTATTACACATATGATAATCACTGTGGAAATGTCTAAGACACAATGACTTTTTACACTATGCAAGGCAGATAATTTCAATAATTTACATCTTGGTATTTCACAATGAGACTTACAGTTATCTCCAAATGCAAAATCGATTGGATTTTTAAATTTACTTGGTTAAATAAATGCATAACTACTTTTGAGCATGAATAATGAAAAAGATTGATGTATCGCGAAAACAAGAGTTAAAAACATTTTATGGTTGAATTTTTCCAGTAGACTCTTTGGGAATAATCATTATCTCAACTGTCCTATTCGGTGGTTTGGCAGACGAAACAGCTTCAGAATAATGTCCAGTTCACAAATCAACTAAAAGTAAACTATTTGTCCCCAATATTCGGAAAAAATACATCCTGCAACCAGATTTTGAAGTGTTCTAAAAACAATTAGTATATCAACTTCCAGAATATATAATATAATATAATATTTAAACTGAATTTTTTACTTGAAGTTGGTTTTTTAGATTCCGATATTTCTGCGTGTACATTATCTGGTTTAAAAAGCGATGCTTCTACCCGTGAACCACGTTTTCCAGTTAGTTCTTTTAACACAAGAAAAAGAGGAGTATGGAGTTTTCCATCAGCTGATATCGTTGGTTGTGTAGTATAACTATGAATTGTCGAAGAAAGTGATTGATTTGTTTTTCTCCTTATAGAGCTAAAGTCTTCTCGAAATGTACTTCTAATTAAGAGCCACTTTGATCAGAATTATGTATGTTGTCTAAACCATATGAATGAATTTTCGATTTTACTTCGTTAACGATCACTTCTGATACTTGTTCCAATATTTTACGATCTTCAATTGTTTTTGATAATATGAATTTGTTAATTTTACAAGAAAAAATGTGATGAGCTCTTCTCCAGTTTTAGAGTTATAGATTTCTTATTGTGGATTTTTTCGAAAAAAAAGAATATTTTTTTTGCATCGATTTTTTTTACTTCATATATTTTTTCCAGTTACTCCATAGATATTGCAAACTAGCTGTAACTTATTTATGTTCGCAAAAAATTTACTTATTAGCAAATATAAAATATTTTTTTACATTTCTTTTATTTTTCTTTTATTTTCTCGTGCGATTTGGTACATTGCGCACGCACGTTACAATTGTAAAAAATATTAAAAATTGTAAGCGGTGAAAGGTGGAAAAACGCAATTTGCCAAACTTTGACACTCGATAAACAATAGTAATTATTGTTTCCGAATAATAAAAATTTTCACAAATATTATCCTCATTATCCCCTACAAGAATATTTAACTAAAAAATTTTTATATTCATTCTATAATTAATGCACGATAAATTCACACGGGTACTAAACTATATAACAGGTTGGGGCGTAGCAAGCTGCAGTGCTGCCCGAAGATACTCGGCGCGGCTCTCTGGTTGGTTATTTTACAGCCGCTTGGGATCCCTCGCCATGGTCACCTCTCTCTTTATCTTCTACTCGTTGACTCTGATCTCGCTCGTTCATTCACGTTTAGTAAAGCTCAGAGTTTTTTTTTACAGAAATCTTTTCCGACAGGTTGTACGGTCTTAAAGAAAAAATTATCTATGATCGAGTTGAGTTTAAAATAAATTTACTTGAGTTGATAGAAGAATTATTAAATTCAAGAACAGAATTCTAAAAGAATTGTTTCTCTTGCATAATTATGCATTGAAGAAAAATTCAGAGGTACTGAGAATAATTTCTTTCAAAAAAAAAATCAAGATTGACTTTGTAAGATGAAGTACTGGAACTCCTCGGAAAAATCTAGATTATTTATGCAGGTTTTCAAGCCCTCTGAAAAGCTGGAGGTGGTTATTTAATGTCCTTTTTGCCAATCAAGTGTATCAGAAAATCCAAATTTTCTTTGGTCACGAGTAGGCCATCCACGTGCAGGTTTCTTCAACGGCCTTTACGCACGCTTTCTTCTCCTTCCTTTTTCTGTCTACCTTGCGTATTTAGGTTTTCCGTTGGTGCCTTCCGGTCTGACTTTGCTTTTGGTTTTTTTCTACCTGACTCTTCTCAGCACACTGTCTTCTTAAAATTGTTTTTTTTTTAAAGAAAATGTTGTGTACGCTAGTACATATAAGTTAATTTTTCTAATTAATACTATCTTTTAATTTTTTTAAACCGTATCGCAACCTTGTATTTCTAGTTGTTTATAACAAAAATATTATTTATGAATTTTATAAATTTCAAACTAAGCACTTTTATATTATTTCAAAGGTTCTTCTCGATTATATTATCTGAAAACTCATCAATTTTTTTTCAAATAATTTTTTAAACATTATTTCTGTTATAAAGAATATGATTAAGGGGATATTTTTTTTTAAAAGGTTAAAACACCAAGTAATCGTTAACACATAGTGCTTTTTCCTGGAAAATTTTTCTACCTTTAAAAATATGTTATTACATTTCATTTACTTATTTTATTTATTTTTGTAAATTTTGTGATTAATTAATAACATTATAATTATAAAATCAAATTCTTAGCAATTTTTTCTACCAAAATATGTATTTCGCAGAGTTATCCTGCTCTAAAGTTTCTATAAAAAAATGTATTTGCTTCTGGAGTCTTACAGTTTCACAAAAGGGGCGGAACGTAGTTGAACGGGTGCATGCTGCATTCGAGTCTAGCTGTGTGCATTTTTTTCGTTTATTTCTTGATTTTTTTAAATTTAAATGCCATAATAATCCATTATGTTCGATAATTAATACATGATTTTTATTTTTTTTTTATTTTTTTAATTTAATTTCTAGTAAATTAATTCATTTCAAAAATTATTATTTATTGTAATTATTGTAATTATTACCCTCATTATTATTAATACACACATCTATCAGTATGACAGTTTTCTAATCGATCGATAATACCGATAAATTTGTGTAATAATCAACAAAAAATAGATATCATGGTAAATGACTTTTTTAAATCTTTGAGATCAAAGATCTCGAAAACAAAATTTAATCGGAAAAAAGTTAAGTGACTAAAATATTTCTTAGAGTATAAGGGAAAAATTTTTTCAGTAGAATATTGGCGATTTCGCCTTCATTCACGAAATATTAATTGAAACATGTGAATTCAGAGAAATAATTGATTTTTAAGTTAAAAAAAAAATGACGCAGCTGGTTTTTTTTGGCTGAAAATTAGTTTATTAAATTAAGCGTATCTTTTTTTTACAAAATGAGTCCAGTCTCGACTTGTGCTACAAAATGTCGTATTTAAAATGCACATTGACTGGACTATTATTCTATAACGATTCATCGTAAGTTCATAGTTTTACGTATGTTAATAATGAAGTATTGTAATATTCTTATTAACATTTTTCAACTAATTTCTAATTTCCAAGAAGTATTTGTTGTAATAACCGATTTCTAAAATACATATAATTTATCAATTTAAAATACAGATATTAAAAAATAGTTGGACTTTTATAAAATTTCAACATTTTGTTTATTCGTAATTTGAATTTTTTTTCGTAGTGGCTTCTATGGAAGTTACGTGATATATTTGCTAGAAATGTACTTACTAATTAAGTGATAATATAATTGTAGTGAGGTTTATCATAATTTCTTAAAGAACTTGCAAAATAATTCAAATTTCAAATGAATAATTTTCGTAAACTACGTAAGAAGTCGCACTATAGTTCTATTTCAATTAATTATTATTTTAATTCAACAGAATGATAAGTTATTATGAAATAAAATTCCAAATATTCTAAAAGTTCGAACCTAAGAGAACACAAAGCGATTTTTAAGTATATTCTATTATAAGCCAACTGGTACCAAAAATGGAAGCATGTACCCCTTGTTAGGTCTAAAATAGTCGCTATTTTAGATGTAAAGATATTCTTAATCAGCCCTCTAATGTTCTGCATAAATATGCGATTATTTTTTCTAAAAGTGACATAGCGTATTTTCTTAGAGGGGGTTAGAATGAAAATATTGTTATTAAAGAATGCAAACATAACTTATTTTCGGATTTTTTTTAAAAGTGACATAGAATCTTTTTTGCGAGTGTTTTTCTTAAACCTCTGGTTCGAGTAATAACTCAATTGTTTATTTAATACATTAAGAATGCTAACCTTGTGACGTCAGCTTTTTTTTCTTTCCTTTTTAATAGATTAACAAAACCCGGTCTTTTTTTTCTATGGGTAAACAAACCCATAGAAAAGAAAGACCAATGGCGCGCTGAAAATCGAGCGTTTTAGGCGCTCCGGCAGAACATGCCGTTGAGAACCTTTTTAATTAACATTTAAAAAAAAGTATTTCTAACATTAAAAAAAATCTGGAAAAATTTTTAAATGTTCGGAATCGTTTTCTAAACATTTTCCGATTGGAATTATAAGAAAAAATGAATTTTTCGATTATTTACATTATCTAAAGGGTTTTTTTATTTGTTCGTGAACTTTGCACCCTCATATCTTTTTAGTTTAAGGACAAATTTTATAGCCAATTTGAGAGCAGGTAGGAATTTTTTTATTGTTTGTATTAAAAATAGTTTCAATAACAATCATGGTTATTAAAAAATTAATTTTTCAATAATAAGCGATGCTCTTTCTAATAATGCATTTGGAAAAAATATAAAAATTTTTTTTTGAATTGTTTTTAATCAATTTTTTTACTTCTTATATTTTTTTACAGCTACTTTATTATTGTAGTTTCGCAAAAATTCCAATAGTACATTTTTTACAAACACAAAATATACTATTTTAAATCACAATGTATTCTTTTATCTATTTGTTGATTAGTATTTTTCTTCTATTTAGATTATAAACATTGGGAGTTATTTTTTCGAATCTTTTATTGTTATTACTCTTATAATTAATTTCAAATTAAGAAGAACGTCGTACTTTTGTCTATTCTTATTCTTAACTTTTCTTTAACGGAGTAATATTAATAGTTAGAGGTTTTTACTCAAATCATGTAATGCAACACATACAAAAAGATTTTATACCACACATATATAGCATGTGGCTTACAATTATTTTTTATATTTTCTATTGATTAAATAATGTATAACTTCGGCAAAAATTTTCAAAGTAATTTTATACGTAATGAGTAAGAACATGAAGTTTGAATATCATGAATGCATGAGTTATCAAATTGTAAAATCAAGTGGAACGAAAAATTTCACAATGAATTGTTCAATAATAGTTTTTGTTGTAATGGTCATTAGTAATACACAACAGTGGAGTAGCTAGCTTACCAAACTGCAAAATGAATGAAGATTCGGTGACAAGATCGGCTTGTATGGCTTCAATGAGTCGTATCATCACGTCTGTGTATAATAACGTCAAGAAGCTTAATGTAGTTATTTCCCCAGGGTGTAGTAATCTCCATCTTTCGTCTATAGTGGTTTTTATGTTGAGCTTAAAGATATTAATTAAGAGTCTAAGACGATATTGAAGTAAATAATTGGATGATGTAATTTTTTTTTATATTTGTATGGCTTTTATTTTCAACTAATTAAATTTCCTATAACTTTTGAAAAAATAATTCGAAATTCTTTAGAAACTCGAGAAATAATTATCAATATGGGGAATCGATGGAAAACAAAAAAAAGAAACACTAATATCTCCGGATCGAGTCACTATCACACATCAGTTTTAATGATTGAGCATCAGTTGTCATTCTTTATTCTGCATCAAAATTTCACATACAAAAAAAACGTTCTCCCCGAATGTAAGTGCAAAAAAAGTCAAGTACATAAAATTTAGAAGTAAAAATAGTTTTTTTCATTAATAGATTTCGATTCTTTGTAAGTAAGCATGATAATAAAAAAGTGTCTTAGTAACTTACATTATGGACATCATTAACCTTTCATCATTATACTGTGAATTTATCGATATTACAGTTTACTAATCGATCGATAGTACCGATAAATTTATGTGATAATAAAAAAAAGCTGCTACGATAAATAACTTTTTTAACATTTTGCAATTACATAATTCACAAGTAAAATCAAAAATTGAAAAAATACGATTACTGAAACATACCTTGAAGTATGAGGAATCTTTTTTTTTATCAAGTATTTTGGCTTTATTTCCAAGGTATTATGTAGAATGTGAGAATTAATTTTCAACTTGGAAAAAAAATGACGGGACTAGATTTTTTGAGCTAGGCATTTTTCCGTTAAATTCAGTGCATTTTTCTCTATAAAATGAGCCTGGTCTCGACTTGTGCCACAAAATTTCGTGTAAAAAATGTATAGTACCTGGACTTTTAACCTTGAAATTCATCGTTAACAGCAATATCTATGCACCAATTATTTAAAGAATGCATGTATCATTTTTACTTACAGTTAATGCAAAAATTTTCTCCGACAAGAGAAATAAATTATAGTTACACTTCCTTTCATTGTATCGAAGATTTCATCACATAAATATCAATAAACTCAATTCAATGCATCGATATTTGTATCACAGCAACATACGTAAATCTGACGGCAGTCTATTTCCTAATAGCTACAAAGGTGTACGTACACTAACTCTTTAAATGAAATAACATATTACTACGTAACAATTAACATATTTTTATCAAGCGGTCAATCGGAGTTTTTTACGTGATGATTTTCCTGCAAGACTCCCAAAGTGATCACTTTAGTTATAGTCCAAGAGCCCGCTGCAAAATCTTGAGCCTATCGAGTTACCACATAAAACATTTTTTGTTGTGTAGTACTTACTTTTTTATAAAGGGCTGCCATCCTAAGTGGTGCATAAAATTTATGCGATTCGTTAAATCTTCTAATATCGTACCTATCGAGTAACCGCTTCGAAGTAGGCTTAATATTTAGTACTTATTATATAAAATAGAGTAACCATTCAGTGCCTTAATTAATATGGGACCATCACCTCGGCAGGACATTTTTGAGGTTTTTTTTTTAGACAGGAAACGTACCTACCGAGTTACTGCTTCAAACTGGGCTTAAATTAAAGTTTGAATCTTCTTTTATTACATAAACATTTAGTGTCAGGTTTATTTTGGGTCTAAACCTGTAGCAGCAAACTTCCTATTTCACATAAAAAATCAAATTATTTAAAAAAATAAAAATTATAAATATGGATGAATAAAATATAAAATAATAATATATTTATAATAATAATATAAGATAGATGTATATAATGTGTACTATATATATATATATCTAAATCCATCTAATGTATTATTTGGGGACAGGGGACTGGTATCCCCCTCTCGATCATCAAAATTCCCGAAATTAAAGGAAAACAAATAACCCTGCAAGTACAGCGTATGCAATTACAGTGTACCTTTGCCCTCATTTTCACCTTTTTTTCAAAACACAAAAATAAATCCATCACAACGTGACAACGTCGTGTCCTAAAATAATACCTTGTATATAGACCAGTGGCTCAAATAATACGTTGGATAGATGATTTTTTTTGGGGACTGTCCCCAAACTATACAAATGTCCTCAAATAATACCTTGTATTTAAGAAATGTCCCCAAATGACACTCTGATTAGATTTAATATTATATATATATATATATATTATATGAATACAATATACGTATTTATAATAATAATATATTTATAATAAATATAACTGGGTGCGACCCGAAAGGTCAACACGACCAACTTCCCAGTGGAAAAAATGAAAAAACACCTCGAATTAAACCCGTTTCCATTTTTTATAATAAATGGATAAAGTATGTTTCTATTCATGTCATACGGTGGTAACTTTTTTTTAGTAAAAGAAAAAATTATGCGTTAAAAGTACTCATATATATAGCATAGATCCCTTTTTTTGATGTTTATAACAATTTAAAACTTCTTATTTAAATATTACCATGATCAATAATCATTTGTTAGTAGCAATGTTTAACTGTTATGGACACAATTCCATATTA
This sequence comes from Chelonus insularis, assembly GCF_013357705.1. NCBI lineage: Eukaryota > Metazoa > Arthropoda > Insecta > Hymenoptera > Braconidae > Chelonus > Chelonus insularis. Next base: position 270,904 of record NW_023276778.1, read on the forward strand.
TCAACAATCATTATTGACTATTATATTGTCTTCAATGCTATTTTTACCATTTCAACACAAGTTAAAAAATTTTTTATTGCTGATTGTTTTTGAAAAAATTTTTTTTCTATGAAATATCGTTATCATTTTCGTCTACAATTATGACAAACATTTAATATTCATATTTTTCAAAAGATCTCGTAATTTTGTCTAAAAAATGATACAATTGATCAATTTCAAAATCCAGTTTGTTCACCAGTTTTTCCAGTTTTTCATTCTGCATTAAAAAACTACTGGATCGATTTCGCTGAAAACCTAATCAGTTCTAAGTTACATAATTACGCGTCGAATGCAGTGGGTACCACATCGATATCATTCTTCGTTCTTGAGATAATCGAGGCGAAAAATAATTCTGAACGCACATACGCACATACGTACATACACACACACAGACGTCCACTGGAAAACGGTCGTATTCGACTCTGGGGACCTTAAAACGTGGAGATATGTCAAAATTCGAGATTCGCAAAATTGGTCCCATTACTATAACTTCTCACTGGGAAGTTAAATATAATATTTTCATAGGAATTACATTATTTTTAAATTTATTTATTTATTAATACTATGATTATGCATTACTTTCACTCCATCCCTAAAACCTTTGAGTATCCCAAAAGTTTAACCATTTATAAATCTTTAACTTTTGCTGCTACAGGTTTAGACCCAAAATAAACCTGACACTAAATGTTTATGTAATAAAAGAAGATTCAAACTTTAATTTAAGCCCAGTTTGAAGCAGTAACTCGGTAGGTACGTTTCCTGTCTAAAAAAAAAACCTCAAAAATGTCCTGCCGAGGTGATGGTCCCATATTAATTAAGGCACTGAATGGTTACTCTATTTTATATAATAAGTACTAAATATTAAGCCTACTTCGAAGCGGTTACTCGATAGGTACGATATTAGAAGATTTAACAAATCGCATAAATTTTATGCACCACTTAGGATGGCAGCCCTTTCAGTTTTTAGAATAAAAAGGTAAATACTACACAAATACTCGAAATTAATTATTGATTGGCAATTCATTCAGTTCTATATATCACAGTGTGCCTTCATCGATTTTATAATTATGTTTGGGGTAAAAATTTTCTTCATGTCCAATTAATGTAATAATATTTATAGAGAACATAGTTTTTTATTTTGCGAACGGATGTGAAAAAGTTCAATAACAAAAGAAAAATATTAGAAGAGAGTATCTGAAGCCGAACAATGTTTTTATCACTTATTGAGACTACATAAGACTTTTATCATAAAAAAACTCATTATAAAACGAGATATATTCAACGTGATGAATTTTAGTTCAACAGTTACTAACCTTAGTTTTTTTTTTGTTTTCCATCTCATGCATAATTTAAAACATGGTACTTTGTTATAACTGCAGACTGAGTATACTGATACTGTAATCACATTTTTTTTGGAAATTTTCAGTTTGATTACTACAAGGTTTAAAAAAGATTCCTTATTTATTTTGCCCATAAATACATTATTCTCATGGAAAGTACAAGCTTATTCATCAAACTAACCTTTCTGCATAAAGGAAGCAGGAGACACGACTGTAACCGGATGCAATCAAATAAAAACGCTTGAGTAGTTTTATTGTTTGGAAACAATGTGGTGTATAAGCTTATTCTGTTCAGTCTATCACGCGTTGAATTGATGGAAAAAAAGTTTCGTTGACTGTAACCATCAAATTATGAACTCATTGACAGGAATAAGTAGTAAATCAATTTTACATTTAATGTTCTCACTATGGTAGCTTATTTAAAGAAAAAAAAATTTCCAATTATATTTCATTACTTAGTGAAAAATGAAACTGACTTAAATTATACAAAATAATCATTATACAAATGAATTATTCAAGGTACATTCACAAATTATAAATAATATTATTCAGATATGAACAAATTTTTCAACTAAGAGTAACTGCTTTGTCAATTGCGCCATGTCACGCCCTACTTTGCCCTTTCCTTCTTTTTGTCACTCTCTGTCTTTGTCTGTCATGCCACGCGACGAGTAGATACGCTTTTACACAAAATTATGCAAAATACAAGTAAATTATGCTTACATTCGCCATATAAATCATCAATCAGCCATTTGCTACATCTCCAGTAAGTACAGAATGTGAATGTGATATAAAAAGGTAGTAACAAGTTACGTAACTTTTTTTACTTATGGACAACATAACAATTCAATAAAATTTGAGTTTCACGTTATGTACCTAATTATTACTTTGATGTTATGTATCAGTTACATGGCATTGTAACTGTAATATTACCACCATCGTGATGACTATGTTATGTCCTCACCTCACAATACTACTTTAAATAAAACGTCACAACAGTAACTCTTGTGTTATTTTTATGTTATCTTGCAGTCGTTACCTTAGTGTAACATTGCATCAATGAAATAAAGCAACATCAGTGTCATGTAACTTACGTTACATATACGTTACATAGATATTACGATACATGAATTATTTCTCATGGATACTAAATTTTGCTACGTAACTTAGCAACATTGCTTATATGTTACTCAAATTACTTAATATGTAATTAAGATTAAATATTTGCAATACATAACTTATGTTACCTAAATACATCGTAAACATTCACGATGTATAACTTTGTTGCAAGTATAAAATTTACATGTATGCTAAATGTTATTATATACAACATTCATATTTTAATTCTCAATATCTGTTATTCTGGTGAAAAAAAAATAACTAATAATGACAAATCGTTGATCCTATAAAATGTATAGCAACATTTGTATCGTTCGTTTTTTCATTGCCTAAATATACACTCATTAATAATATAATAACTCGTCCTGCTATCAATATTATTGAATCTAGTAAGAATATTTACACATGTAGAGCTATATTCTCGTTTAGATACAAAGCATTGGAACAACCGAGGGGGTTATGGCATAGATTTAAGTCGTATGCGTGCAAGCGGTCATAGGTTCAAATATTTGTTTTCCATAAAAAATTAAATTCAATTTGACAGGTACAAAAAGATAATAAAACAAGCATGTCACTTTGAATATTAGAGAGGGATGGCACATTATAAATTACTGAGTAAAAATAGTAACATCTATGTTACTTCCATGTTAGATTACTGCAATATGAGTATGTCACATCAGTAACATTACATCCATATTAAAACGATTCAACTGTGTTTACTCGGAATTTTAAATACTTCTATCTATAAGTAACATCAAAGTTATATTTTCCTGAAACATAACGAGAAATTGTGAATTACATGTAGGTCACATTTTGTGTAATACGTGACTTTCAGTTCTGTTAGAGTGACATAAAATTTACAGAACAGTTTTCACTGAGATAATAATTGTTTATTATAGTTCGAAAGTCCGTTGCAAAATTTTGAGCTAATCGAGTTACCGCATGAGTAGACATATAAGGAGAGTTCTAAATTCACCTGCAATACCGGCCGAGGTGATGAGTAAGTTCTGATCCGCACTAATTACCGACCGCGGTAACATTTTGCGGTAAGTTATTGACTTATCGACCGTGATAAGTTATCGACAGTAGTGAATTATCGGCAGCGATCCTAACGATTGCGATTTTTTTTTACTGACCACGATTGGCGATAAATTATCTTTCGTAATAATATCGACTTCGATTGGCGTTAAGTTACCGACAACAATTTTTTACTGGCTTCGATTGTCGATAAGTTATCATCAGCTATAATACCGATTTTTTTAACGACTTTGTTTATAATATAATTATCAGCAAAAAAAAATACTGTAGAAAAAAAATGGCGGTGATGTGTCTCAAGGATGTTAGATGATGGTATAGGTTTTGAAGTGAAAACGATTTCTCTTTCAATTGAATTTTTTTTTATTAAAAAAAAAATTATAATATACTTTTCTTTTTTCTATAAAAAAAAATAATAATCCCTTAAATGATGGTTCCCAAGTAGCATTAATCTACCTGTAAGAATTGAAATAATTGTTTTCAATAACTTCTTTCATGTAAGTAAAACTAGAAAAACTAATTATAAAACAAGACTTACAGTATCATAACCATCATCATAGTCAGTGGAATCATCATCATAATTATCTTCATCAATTGTTGGAGGTGAAGGAGGTAGAAATTCTACCTCACTATCCTCCGATGACACAGTCGCTGGAGAAGGAGGTAAAACTTCTACCTCACTATCACTGTCTTCAACAATGATGATTTCCTGGCTTGGAGGTGGTGGCACGACGGAGATGTCTCCTTCTATCCGGAACCATATGACGTTACCGGGGAACGTTAGGCAGGTAGCCGTCACACCACGAAGTGTGAGGATAGCGCCTGCTATCCCTCCCGTCTCTTCCCAATGATCTTCAAGTGCCATTAGAATAATAATTTTTAGGAGGGTGATCGGTAAGTCGAACCAGGCCTCCGAGAAAATCAAAGTGCACATCTTTTTCTAAAAAGTAATAACGATTATGATAGATTTTTTTGAAACTTAAAAAAAAAAAAAATTTCCATACTTGATAAATGATCATTCAACAATTTAGGTAATTCACAATTAAACTCAATAAATAATCATGTTAATGGATGAAAATTAAAAAAAAAAACACTTTTTATACTTGAATGAAGAAAAAGTCACTGCTTACTTACTATGTTTTGATCGATTTCACTGTCGAAAATGAACTAAATATTTTGTCCTATGCATCATACACTATGGCTAAATGTTTATAATTTTCAAATAGGCCAATGGTGAAAAATCATTAAACGATATTGATTTAAATCTATACAGAGAGGCCTTGATCACATCACTCAGCATCAAGTTACAGATAGAGAAAATAATTCGACGACAAGAAAAAATTCTCTCTAAAAAAAATTTATAAATGATATTTTTTTTTCTTTTTCAATTATTAAAATAGTTTGGAAACGATCTCTACCATGGATAAATAATTTTAAAGACACATATTTTGTCGATTAGATTTTTAATTAAACGAGTTTTCTTTATCGCTTATGCCTCTGCTATCTTATTTTTTCCTCGCTCTGCCACCACTACCTCACTTTGTCTATACTTTTATTCACCGCTAAGAAGCTGTGATTCATACAAGCATTGAAAGGGCCATGTATCGAAAAATAATCGACTTATTTTATTTCATTTAGAAATGTTAACGTTTGACTCAGTCGGTCGACTGCATCATATTTTCCTCACCTTTATCTTTTTTTCACTTTGTTTATACTTTCATTCTCTGTTACTTATTCGAGTGAGACATAATATATATTATAAATAATCAATTGAAAAATTTCATTTACTGTATAAGTAATCATAACTGAACGTATTTCAAATGTAAAGAAATGATTGAAACGAAAAATTATTATCTTTTTTTATTTTATATTTTCTGAACTACGATTTGTAATTCTTTACGTTTAAATGACTTCTTTAACAATAATAATAAGATTTTTTATCTTGAGAAAGAATTTTTATTCAAGAAATAAAGATTATACATTTTATTTTATGTATTTAAGCTCATCCAAATTGATTACAACTTTTGAGCTGTCAATTAATCTTTCTAACCATTTTTTCTTTTCATTTCCTTTCACGTGAATACGGTTCCGATCTTTGACAAGTACACGAAAAGTATATGGAAGTTCTTTATATGGTAATGTTTCAGATTTCCATGGAATGCCATGATAATTACTGAAATGTCTTCCATACCATCACTATTATTTTGGATTGTAATAGTTGCCAATTTTTTCACTAAAAACCGATTATTTGGCTGTTTAAAACCTTGAACATCCAATATCATTTCCACGATGCACGTAAAATTTGTACACATGCCGATAATGTAAAACTCAACTGAATAAATTTACGGTAAATCATTTATTTATATGTTCAGCCCCACTTATTAAAATTATAGCATCTAATTTTATTGTTTGATCACTACAACGATTGGCTATAAAATTGTATTTTGTAGGATTTTTTTTACATTACATGTAATTTTTGTTAGTCTGAAATGTTCAGTAAGAATGATGAAACATCATGCCCCCCCTGCCCTCCTCAAGATATTTCTTCGAAAATCGGAAAAGAATTTACATAATCTCAGAGCTGATTCACAGCCTTGACATGTTCTGGAAGTTTTCAGCGTGGGATAATGAAACATCATGTAAACGTTTTTTACGCATGTTTTAATTAATGATTGCATCAAAATTGAAACATTCTGGAATCTTTGTTTGGAGGAGATGAATTGTATTTACACCCATACAAGTCATGTTTCAAATCACTGATAAATTAAGACTGTAAGAAATACGCTGTGATACATAATTCTAACAGTAAGAATGGATTTATCAAGAGTAAATAAAATTGCCAAGTGTGAGACATACTTACCAACCAAGAAGATGGATACATTAAAACCCTCTAAAACGTACAAAATTACTGGTTCAAAAGAACTTGAAACTGTGTACGGAATAAAAGTTGTGGTAACAGTTGAAAACAGCTACATAATATTTTTACCTCCAAGAACGGTGAAAATTTTGGAAAATCATAAAGAAATTGAAAAATTGGTTGAGTTGGCCGCTGACAACAGATTATTATTGTTGTACCATGGTGGAGCTAATAATTCATTTGAATTCACAGTTGATGAAATGTAAATCTTACAATAATCAATGTAATCAAAAAATTTACAATCAATAAAAAATAGAAAAAAATTTAACATTATTGTTCCTTCAATTTAAATATATCCCCTCTCAAATTTAAAGACAATAGTTATTTAATATAAGTTAAATTTGGTATTCGATCTTAGAAAATGACACAAAATCGATACTCTCGAACTTTCAAGAAATTTTTTTTGGATTATGACAGTCATTACAAGGTCATCTGAATCCTATATAAATCTTATTGAGCACGCTGTTTAATCATTGTAATTCTGAAGTTCGTCTAGTATAGTCAAAAAAAATGAGTGCACTAATCTATTATTCTGATTTAATTAAAATGATGGAGGAGGTTTATGCTCTTCTACCATCTTTGAATCATGAATCTAGTGAAATCATTGATAAGTAGGTGCGAATTAGTAGTGACAATATTACTACATTAAACAGACATTTGCAATCGAGTGGTTTATCGGTTGGTTAAAAACAACGAATTCAATCGATAATTGCAGCACTCGCAACATTACATGAAAAGTTTATAAATCATTCAATCGTTGGAGGAAGCCTTCAATCAACAGAACAATTGATTCGATGGAAAGATGTAGAAAATATTTTTCAAAATCGAATTCGCACTGGTGTTATCATTAACTCGCAACATTTAAATTTACGAGACTTCTTATTGGATGCTGAAAAGCTGATTACCGAAAAGTTGACAGATATAGTAACAAGTGAGGGAAATTTAAAAGTGAACTTTGCTCTTGCTTGTAAATTCAGTAATCAAACAAATAATGGAACAGTTGTAGAAATTAAGTACTTTAATGTTAAAAATGAAGCAATTTTGCTGTCAACAGACATAAAAAAACATTTTCTGGAAAATGTTGTAGACAAACTACTAACAAAAGTCGAGGATTTTCAAGAACGAGATTCTGATTGGTCACTTGTAGAAATTGAATATCTGCAAGTCAATATTAATCGTTATCAACCTCTATTAGCTGGACAATCTACATTTATACCTCTACCATAATTCATACAATAAAAAAAAAGCAGTACTAAATATTTAAAAAAATGATGAATGCTGTTTCTTTTGGGCAGTTACTGTAGCACTTTATCCACCTAATATAAATTCTACAAGAACAAGTTCATATCCACATTATAAAAGTGTGCTAAAAGATGAAGGTATTAACTGTCCTATCAGTCTACATGATGTTCCAAAATTCGAAGATTTTAACAATGTGTACGGTTTAGATGACGATTGTGAAATTATTCCATTATATTTGAGTAAACATTATAAAGTACATTATAAGAGTTAAAATAGATGATAAAGAAAACATTAACTTAATTTTTCATTTTTGTCTGATAAAGGATCTTTCAAGATTAGTTAGAAATCAAATTTCTGACTATAACGGTCGAGTAATTTTATGTGATCGATGTCTCAACCGTTTTCAGGTTAAAACTTCATTTAAAAAACATCAAAAAGACTGTATCGATATGAACAATACGCGAATTTCACTTCCTGAAAAATGTGTTAAAATAAAATTAAAAAATTTTCATTTTAAAGACCCTGTGCCATTTGCTGTCTATGCCGATCTTGAGAGTATTCTTGAACCTGATAATGAAGGTAATCAGAAGCATATTCCATGTAGTGTAGCCTATTATATGCACTGTACATATAACAATTCAAGATGTTGATTTAATCTTGAACGTGATGGCAATTGTATAAACTGGTTCATGACTGAATTGAAAAAAATAGCTGAAACTGTCAAAATTTACCTAAAAAACGTAGTACCAATGAAACCATAAACATCCCAACAACTAACGATTTTCGTAATGCAAAAATCTGTCACATTTGTAATAAACAATTTTTACATGATGAAACGAAAGCATATGATCACTGTTACTTTACAGGTAATTATCGAGGCGCTGCTCATGTTAATTGTAATTTAAATTATCAAAATTCATGCATAATTCCAGTCATTTTTCATAACTTCTCAGGATACGACTCACATTTTTTCATTAAATCATTGGCTACATCATTTGAAGGTTATATAGAATTGTTACCTGTCAATAAAGAAAAATACATAGCATTTACAAAAACAGTTGATCAGAAAATTTCCTGCGAAAAAAGGAAAAAAGAAATAGTTGTTAACTTCCCAGTGGGAAGTTATAGTAATGGGTCCGATTTTGCGAATCGCTAATTTTGACTTATCTCCACGTTTTAAGGTCCCCAGAGTTGAATACGATAGACGTGGACGTCTGTATGTACGTATGTGCGTAGGTGCGTATGTGAGTATGTTCGTATGTGCGTATGTTCGTACGTGCGTTCGGAATTATTTTTCGCCTCGATTATCTCGAAAACAAAAAATGATATCGACGTGGGACCAACTGCTGCGACGCGTGATTACGTAACTTAGAACTGATTAAATTTTCAGCAAAATCGGTCCAGCCATTTTTTAGGCAGAATCAAAAAACTAAAAAAAATAGTGAACTACCTAAATCCTGCAATTTATAAATTATACCATTTTTTAGACGGAATTTCGAAATCTTTTGAAAAATATGAATATCAAATGTTCAAAATAATTGTACAAAAATATGATGACAGTATTTCATAGAAAAAAAATTTTTAAAAAACGAAATCAGCGATAAAGAAATTTTAAACTAGTGTTGAGATAGAAAAAATAGCGTTGAGGATAATAAAATAGTCAATGATTGTTAATAATAAAAAATTGTGTTCATAACGATTGAACATTCTTAATAACAAATGATTATCGATCATAATAATATTTGAATAAAACATTTTTTAATTATTATAAACAATAAAAATAGAGATCTATACAATATATTCGAATTCTTTCAACGCGTAATTTTTTATTTTTCTAAAAAAAAGTTACCAACTCTACGACATGAACGGAAACTTATTCTTTTTGTTTATAACAATTAAATTTGTTATGAACAATTAAAATAGGGATCTATGCAATATATATGGATTCTTCTAACGCGTGATTTTTTATTTTTCTAAAAAAAAGTTACCAACTGTACGACATGAATGAAAACTCATTCTTTTTGTTTATAACAATTAAATTTGTTATAAACAATTAAAATAGGGATCTATGCAATATATATGGATTCTTCTAACGCGTAATTTTTTATTTTTCTGAAAAAAAGTTACCAACTGTACGACATGAGTGAAAACCCATTTTTTTGTTTATAACAATTAAATTTTTTATGAACAATGAAAATAGAGATCTATAGAATACATTCGAATTCTTCTAACGCGTAATTTTTTATTTTTCTTAAAAAAAAGTTACCAACCGTACGACATGAATGAAAACTCATTCTTTTTGTTTAAAACAATTACATCTATTATAAACAATGAAAATAGAGATCTATGCAATATATTTGAATTCTTTTAACGCGTAATTTTTTCTTTTGCTAAAAAAAAGTTAATTATAAATGAATTCGAAAGCCTATTTCAGAATGAATCGACAGTTTTTACGTGGACGTCTGTGTGTGTGTATGTACGTATGTGCGTATGTGCGTTTGTGCGTATGTGCATGTGTGCATATGTGCGTACGTACGTTCGGAATTATTTTTCACCTCAATTATCTCGAGAACAAAAAATGATATCGACGTGGGACCAACTGCATTCGACGCGTAATACGTAACTTAGAACTGAAAAAGTTTTCAGAAAAATCGGTAAAGCCATTTTTTTGGCAGAATCAAGAAACTCGAAAAAAAGGAAATTACTTGAATTTCGCAATTTATAAATTATACCATTTTTAGGCAAAATTTCAAGATCATTGCAGAAATATGAATATTAAATGATCGGAATACTTGTATGGATATATGATGAAAATATTTCATCGGAAGAAAAAAATTTAAAAAACAATATCAGCAATGAAAGAATTTTAAACTCGTGTCAGGATTGAGAAAACAGCATTAAAGACGCTATAATAGTCAATAATAATTGTCAATAATATGGAATTGTGTTCATAACAATTGAACATTGTTACTAACAAGTGATTATTGATCATAGTACTATTTAAATAATAAGTTTTAAATTGTTATAAACAATAAAAATAGGGACCCTCTATATATATGAGTACTTTTAACGCATAATTTTTTCGTTTACTAAAAAAATGTTACCAACCGTATGCCATTAATGAAAACATACTTTTTTCGTGTATAACAATTAAATTCGTTGTAAATAATGAAAAGAAGGATCTATGAGGTACATTCGAATTCTCCTAACGCACAATTTCTTCTTTTACTGAAATAAAGTAACTAACCATATCGAATGAATATAAACTGACTCATTTCGTTTATAACAATTCCATTTGTTATAAAAAATGGAAACGGGTTCTATTCAAATTGTTTTTCTATTTTTTCCACTGGGAAGTTGGTCGTGTGGACCTTTCGGGTCGCACCCAGACCACTGCAGAGCACTGATATTTAAATTACGATTTATTGATTCTTTCCGATTCATGAGCAATAGTATTGAGAAACTTGCATTATTTGTAGATAACGCACAATCAATTACCTAAAGTTTCTACCCCGAGCCAGATAAATTTTAATTAGTAACTCGTAAAGGTGTTTTCCCATATGAATATATTGACAGTTGGAAAAAAATAGACGAACGACAACTACCTGACAAATCAAAATTCTATTCGAAACTGAACGATTCGGACATTTCCGATGACGACTACCAACATGCACACCACGTTTGGGATCAATTTCAACTAAACACCCTCGGTGAATATCCAGATTTATATTTAAAAACAGACGTTTTTCTGTTAGCAGACATTTTTCAAAATTTTAGACAAAGTTGTCTCTTCACTTATGAGCTTGATCCGTTACATTACTACATTGCACTTGGATTAACTTTTGATGCTATGTTGAAATATACAGAACTCGAACTCTTGAACAATGTAAAAATGCTCGATTTCATAGAAAACGGTATTAGAGGAGGAGTGGCACAGTGTTCAAACAGATATGCGAAAGCAAATAACCCGTATATGTGTGATGATTATAACCCGACTGACAATGTATCATATATCATGTATTTCGATGTAAATAATTTGTTTGGCGCAGCAATGGGTGAGTATTTACCGACTGGATCATTCGAATGGGTGAAAGATGACATTAATATTTCTAATATCTATGAAATAATTGATAATATCTCCAAGGATTCTTCAATTGGTTACATTTTGACGTTGATTTAGAGTATCCTGAAATTTTACACGAGCATCATAACGATTTGCCATTGTGTTCTGAACACCACAAACCGCCAAACAGCAATAGTAGCAAACATATAATGACATTATTACCTAAACTTGAATATTTAATTCACTAGAGAAATTTAAAACAGTGTCTCGATTTAGGAATGATTGTAACTAAAATTCATAGAATCCTTAAATTTAATCAATCACCATGGATGAAGAGATATGTAGATGTAAATACAGATTTAGGGAAAAAATCTAAAAATGATTTTGAAAAGAATTTCTATAAATCAATGAATAATGCAGTTTACGAAAAAGCAATGAGAAACGTTCGGAAGTATAAAGATGTAAAGTTAGTTACACAGTGAAAAGGCCGGTATAGTGCAAAAAATCTCGTTGCCTCTCCAAAATTCCACAATAGTATAATTTTTGACAATGACATGGTAATAATAGAAATGAAGCAAAAAAATACATATTTTAATAAGCCGATATACGTAGGGTTTGTAGTTTTAGATCTTTCGAAAATGTCTATTTATGATATCCATTACAATTTTATTCAAAGACAATTAACAGACAATCAGGTAAAATTATTATACACAGATACAGATAGTTTAATTTATCAATTTCTCAATAATATTTATGATTGCATCAAATATAATATACATAAATTTGACACCTCAGACTATCCACCAAATAACCGTTTTTACATTCCATTAGTTAATAACAAAATTTTAGGTGTCACGCCTGAATGTTCAATTATTTCACATAATTATTCAAATATATTTTAAGAAAAGCTAAAAATGAATAGCAATAGAACTTAAGGATTGAGGTTAACGATTATTACTCCAGTTATTTTTTTTGAGTTTTCCTGAGATTTTGTTAAAATAGAAATGATGTCGAAGAATAGTTGAGGAAGTCATTTTTTAGATATTTTATTGCTTTCGGAAAACCCACGTGGCGAAGAGCAATAAAATTTAAAAAAAAGAGTATGTGACGTAAGAAGAGCGTTGGCTTTTCCAAAAAAGGAAAAGACATCAGTCAGTTATCGAAAAAGTAAGATCAAGATCAGATTGTCGAGGAACATCTCTTGAAATCGTAAGTCTTGTTTTGTCTTGAGTATTGTATCGATAATATTTCAAAGTTTGTAAATTTTTTGTATGAAGTTTATTTGATCGTCAGATTATTTTTAAATTGATATTTAAATTAATTCGCCAGTAAAAGTGAATAATTGCGCTGACTGGAGCATCGAAGATCGTCTCATCCCTGTCTATTGGTTGAAAGGCTAGGACTAAAAGGAGGAACTTAAAGCCTCTATGGTTAAGCATATGGTTTACATATTGACACCTTTAAAAAGCAAAATTACATAACATAGGTCTTATGAAAGATGAAAATAAAGGTGAAATAATGATGGAATTTATTGGTCTAAAAGCCAAAATGTACACATTCAAAGTTCAGAATACGAACATAAATCAAAGGGTGTCAAAACTGCAACAATAAAATCTATAACATTTGATGATTACAAAAAATGCTTACTTAATCATGAAAAATTATGTAAAACGGAATATCATATAGTCAGCAAGAAACGTGAAGTATATACAATCAGTAGAAAAAAATTAGCATTAAGTTGGGAAGATAATAAAAGAGTTCTTTTAGCACAATCAACTGATACACACCCTTGGGGTTACGATTCATACTGAATAGTGTTAATAAATTATTGTAAATATGAGATTTATGTAAAATTTATGAGAAAAAAAATTCATTTAACAAAAAAAATATTACAAATTATTTACATTAGTTTGTATTTTTGAATTCATCTTTTACAAAGAATAATATTATCAAGATGTTTAATTGTTTCTGTTTCCTTATTAATTTTTTGTTGTTCTTCATGAGTTAAAGGTATCTATTTAATATTAGCAGCTTTATCTTTTGTATAACGTGGTAATTTTTGAGCATCACTATACATTTTGTCAGCCATTGCTTCTATCTCTTCAGCTAAAAACATTTTGGCATTGTTTCTAACTCATTAGTTCGAGACATTATAAATATTTTATGTTTATCTAGCTATTGTGCGTTTCATCAAATCCTAACCACTTGACAAAAGCTTGATAACCACGCTTTTTCAGAACTTTTTTTACCAGATAAATTTTAGGATATTGTACCTTAGTCAATTCTTCTTGATAAAAACCGCCTTCGATCGGTTGATCTTGATAGTCGACAAGCTTGTAGGTTACTGGATTAGTGTTCAATACTTGGCTTACATTAAATATTCCAGTTGTCCAATTAGGAGTGTATCCCTTCTTAAAGACATGTTTATATTTACTTATGCGCACTTTTTCACCAACCTTAAATTTCATCTTTTTCATTTTTTGTTCAACTTCAAGTTAATTATTGTAGATAGTATGACGTAATTGTTTCTCATTGGCTGAAGTAACATCAATCGGTTTCATTTTGATGGTTCTATGTTTGCTATTGTTATGTGATGTCATTAATTTTGGTAAGATGTCTATCTACTGGTAATTACCTCGCAATGTAAATTGTTTCCACATTTTACTTTTTAATGTGCGATCAAATCGTTCACATATAAATGCCTTAAGTTTATCAAATGTGGAATACATTTTAATATTACATTGTTCCATAAGTGTTTCAAAATCTCTATTGTAGATTTTCTTTCCTCTAGCAACATGCAAAAATTTTTGGCACTCTTTTTTGTAATAGAATAGATTTCATTGCATGAGCGACATCTTTACCATTTTTAGATTTTGTGGGCACAGCCCAAGCGTTTTTGAAAAAAACATTAATAACAGTCAATAAATACTGATGATCTTTATGATAAGTTTTATATGCTGTCATGTTAACTAGATCAGCTTGCCAAGTTTTATCAAGACCACGTATATCAACATGTCGTCGTTGATAATTTCTCCTAACCAGTCTATGTAGCTCTTCAGTTATTATTTTTTTCTCCTTGTTCATAAGGCTGCTGAGCAAGATATTTTCGAATATTTTCTCCCAATTGTTTAATAGTTTCAGCTTGTTCACGATTTGCCTTTTTCAGTAAACGTAATCGATCTGACTCATGTAGTTCAATTGTTCCATTCAATTCTTCTTTCAGACGTTTACGATGTTCTCGTGATAATTCAATATGCTGCTCTACTTGAATATCAATGATTTTGATTCTTTCTTTATTTTCTTCAATGATTTTCCTCAAATTCGCTACAGTTTCGCGTAACAGACGTAATTCTATTTCAATAAAATTTGTTATAATTGTAATCTTTTTTTCAATTACTTCTAATTATATTGCATTATTCGAATCTACTGGTTCAGCGAGATTACACAATCTCTTATTATCTATGTCAAACTGTTGATCCGCAGTTAATTTAAATCCTTCACCAGAAGGTTCACGAATAGCACTTTTCACAATATATTTTGCTAACTTTCGTCCAAAAACGTCAACCCTCATTTGTAAACCTCTCACTTTAAAAGTTTATTACAGAATGAGTAGCTGTGTAGAATACATCAGATTAATAAATAATTTTAACTTCACGTAATTCCTCTGAAATTAATATAATTTCGTTAGCATGACTGAAATTTCTAGCAGTTTGAGATGCAATAAGTAAACGAAGTCGATATACATGTTCATTGGGATCACCCCAATAAATACAATCGATAAGATGATTTTGTTTACGTTTAATCATATACTGTGGTAAACTTCCTCCATTTTTTGGTATATATTTACTGATTATGTCAGTGAATTTTTTTAAATTCTTATCTACTCTGATACTTTTGTCGGGAAGATAATGCTTCCGATAGGCGTTTGTCATGCTGATAATTCTGCCATACATGTTTTCATCTTCGTTTGTTAATTTCGATTGATCAGGTGAATTCATAAATAATAATTCTAATAAACCAGGAGTAGTATTGTATTTTTTATCACCAATATAAATAAAATTATTGTCGAACTTGACTTCAGAGTCACCCATCATCAGTCGATTGCCTTTTAACTTTCTTATACCATACTTTGTATCTAAGTCTTTGGACAAGAGCTTAGAATCGAAGCTCTTTAAATACCGTACTATAGGTATGTCTTTAATGACAGTACTTTGATGGGTAATTGTTGCTGTTGTATAAGATTCATTATCAGTTATTTCATAATCAGGTGTAAGGCATACTTGCTTGCTTTCAGCTTCTTCTTTAGGTTCTTCTTTCGTTATTTTTATTTCTTGTGGTTGCTCTTTAATAATTGTTTCATCAGCTAATTGTTTAAGAGGAGTCATCATAGGTTTAAATATTTCACTCATGATTTGTTGAGTCATATCTTTTCCAAGTTTAATCAACTTATGATCATCGTAAATGTGTTTTAAATTCATGCCATTTTGTCTAAAAAGTATAAGAAAGTTTGTATTGTCACGTACCAAATGTTTTGGGATTCGTGCATAAATTTGACAAAGATAAGAGCAGTCAATATCTCTATGTCGTCCCATACGTCATCGAAAATCATAATTGAGTTAGGTTTTGCTTCATCCGGTTTTACCACTTCCTCATGCTCATTAAAAGCATATAATTTAATACCTTTGATTGGTTCAATTATTTTTTTTTAAAACTGATATTTAGGTTGGTTGAATAATTTTAAATACAAATAAATATTCTCAAATCGTAAGCCATTTAGATGTACAATAAGTGCTAAAAGAGTATTTATCTTTCCACAATTTGATGGGCCACAAATAACACCACGGACACTATTTAGTAAGAGTTTTCTATAATGGTAACTATAATGGTAACTTAATGTCTTGTTGATTAAACTTCATCTTGATGTAAAATGACATTCTAGCTATAAATTCACATCTTTTACAGGCGTCGAGTTAGTCGTTCTTGAACAATGATAATGCAAAGACGTATCAAAAAACGAGGTGCTGGTATTGTTAACACACTTATAAACAAATTGCCATTTGAACTACATATACCAGGATATCACCATTGTGGTCCGGGAACTAAATTGAAGGAGAGATTAGCACGTGGAGATTCAGTAATCGGGAAAATCATGAAAATACCTTTTTTCGTGGAGTTTTTATGCGAAATGATCTTCAAAAATCCCTACCGTGGAAAAATCAATCAGCAATTATCAATCTCGACGATAAAACTGGACCTAAAACGCATTGGGTGGTACATAAAAAACGTGGTAATAAAGTTATATATTATGACAGTTTTGGCAATTTGCAGCCACCACATAAGCTTTTAAAATATCTTAATGTTAATAAAATACTGTATAATCATGAAAAACATCAAGATTCCAGTACAGGTAATTTCGGACACTTGTATTCAAAATTTTTGCGTAGAAAAGTATAAAAGTAATATGCACTTTCCAATAAGCATCAGTCATGGATGATTTACTCACGTTAACATTGTCTGGACAAACGTCCATTCTAGAAGCGTTTTATTTTCCACTAATTGAATTATCATCATTTAAAAAATATAACCTGGGACTTGTGGAATTGTTAACCTTCAATTTCATTCCAAATATTGATAACGGCAACAATGAATTTTATTATACACTCAATGGTGAAGATAAAAGTGTAAAAATACCCACAGGAAGCTATGAAATTGAAGACATTGGAAATTATGCAAAGAAAGCTGATACTCAATTATTAATTTCTTTTAAGCCCAATAATAATGAACTACACAGTGAAGTTTACAGTGAAAATGCAACAATAAATTTCAAACCGCATGATTCTATTGGTAGTTTGTTGGGCTTTAGTTGACGACTTATTTCACCAAAATTGACTCACACATCAGATTTACTAGTATCTATTTTGAAGATTAATGCATTAAGGATCGAATGTAATATTACGACAGGAGATCATTGAAGTTCCATCAAACGTCATTTCCCAATCACCGTACAAGCAATACATAATTTACAATTACGCATTGTTGATCAAGACGGTCAATTAAGAAATTTACGTAGTGAAACTGTAACAATACGTTTTCATTTGAAATCAGTCACATGATAGGGATTGTTTATTAACCAATAGTAGGGGGAAGCTATAAAACTACCATATCATGCCTGAATCCCATCAGTCATCGAAGAAAACTCAAACGATTAACTTATCAACATCGATTATTCCTACAAAGTCTGGGACTAAAAATACGCAAAGGTGCAACACAATTGAAGTGAAAGTGTGTTGTCTTGCATGTCTTCTACCATGGAAGAAGAAAAATTAGCAATAAGCAAAGGTGTCATATTCCATGAGTCTATTGCGCACATTGAGGTGCATGCTCATCAACCATATGCATCTACAACATATAATAATAATGATAAGATACATATTTCAGTTCAAAATCAAGATTTATATCTGTAGCAAAAGTTCCCTTCATATTACGGGGAAATTTACAAAATCTAACGAAAATGCAGTAGCAGCAACATCAAATACCGATCTTAATGCAATTGTACAAACTGAAAAAATAAGTAGCCCAAATTGACAAGAATGATAGCCAATCAAAGATCGATATTAAAGCTGGTGATATCTTATCGCTAATCGAAGACGGTAAAAATCGGTATTATCGATGAAGATAATTTATTGCTGTCAATTACTTATCGCGGTCGGTAAGTCGATAACTTACCGTTAGGAATTACCGCGGTCGGTAATTAGTGCTGATCAGAACCCACTTTTCACTTCGGCCGGTATTGCAAGTGGATCCAGAACTCTCCTTATATATCTACTCGCATGAAACATTTTTTTGTTATGAAGTACTTACCACTTTTTTTGCACAAAATTGATATAATTTTTCGAATCTTTCGATATAGGTACAGTAATCGTAACAAAGAAGTTACCGCTTCGAAGTTGTGTAAAATGTTCATTAGAATCTATTTGTAAGTGATACAAACTTCTATCATGCACACTGACTCTTTCCTTCACTTTTTGGAATAAATTTTAATTGTAAGCAGTCACGTCCGGTCACTTGGAATCACAGAAATTTGCAAGCATCTTTTAAGCAGTGTAAACAACATTGTCAATTTTCAGATTAATCGAAATCAATTTGTAGCAGATACAAATTTTGATAGTAATGCTAATTAGTAGGCAGTTACTTATGTTTAACGTCTGCTGCTACAGGTTTAGACTCAAACTAAACCCGGCAAATAAATGTTTTTTTGATAAAAGAATATTTAAACTTTAATTTAAGCCCAATTTGCAGCGGCAACACGATAGGTACAATTTCTCTTAAAAAAAAAATCTTTAAATATATTCTGCCGAGTTGATAATCCCATGTAAACCAAGGCGCTAAATAATAATTTTATTTTACATAGTAAATATTCAATTTTAACTCTAGTACAAAGTGATGACTTCTTCGTTACGATGACTGTATCTATATTAGAAGATTTAAAAAATCATAAAAATTTTATTCAATTATTATATTATTTTTTTTATTGAAACAAAAAATGTTTTATGCGGTCACTCGATTAACTCGAAATTTTGCTGCAGGCTTTTACTCTAGAAGTTTATTTGAAAGATATTCGTTTTCGAAGATTAAAACTTGGAAGTTATCTAAAAAATAGATAATAAATAATAAGAAATTTTTTTGAAGAAGTCCCAAAAATTAACCAAGCAAACCTGATTAAACTAAGAAATCTATTCCAAAAATACATTCTTCATAAATTTAAGCAAAAACGACTTTTAAACTCATTTTATCATTTGATATCTTAATTTCCTTCGTCTTAAGAAAATCAAAATCAAATTGATCACCTGAAACTGTAAAAAGTGAAAAAGGAGAATTATTTGCTCTAGGAAACTTCTTATTGAAAAGAGAAGAATTAACAACCGTAATATCAGCAGCAGTATCGACTAACAGATTACATATTCTACCATTAATTTCACCTTTAAGTAAAAGTAAAGGTCCAAATGAAGAATCCAAATCTTGAAGAATCTTCGAAGAACTAACTAAATCATGATTTAATTCTGACAAAATTTTTTTTTTTTTATAATTTTCACTTGAAGAATTACCGATATTTTGAGATTTTTTTTTTAACCATCTTGAACAACTTGAAGAACTTGACTATTATTCTCCGAATGATCTTTCTGTCCACAAACCCAATATTGAAAACCTTGCGAACAATTTCCATTTTTTCATTTCCTGAAATTCTTTTTAGAAAAATTAGAATTCTTATTATTGCAGAAATTTCTAATATTATTTCTAAAATCATTATTATCATAATTTTTAATATTAAATTGTTTATTAGAATTTAAATTATTATTATCATTATGATAATTATTTTTATCAATATGATCATTTTAAATATCTTCTTTTCCGAAATATAATTTATCAATCGACTCTAATTCAACAGCCTTTCACCAAAATGATTTCATCAAGATTTAGACAATACACTAAAATTACTTAAATCATCTGTGCTGAAATTTTCTGAAATTTCCAGAGCTTTGTCTTTTAAACAGGACACTAAAATTGAAGCTTTAACTTCACTCGACCAATTATGTAATCGAGCGATGGTCTCAAATTGACATGGGTAACATTCCCACGTCTAAGAACCATCATATTTTGTCGGTTTCGCGAAAGATAACGAATTTCCAACAAAAGACGATGCGACCGATTTAATAAAATTAGAATTTAAATTGGTAGAAATATTAGAATTAATAATTCACGGAGAATTGTTTTAAATTGATTCTACATTAATTAAATTATGATTATTCTATTTTTCAACATTATTATTATTAAAATTACTATTATGAGAATTATTAAAATTATTAGAGAAAAATGATCTTATCTCTCCCATGGAATTTTAAAGTAAGCTATTCATTTCTAATTTATTCTGAGATAATTGTTCATCTGCAACTCCAACGCCAACAATCCACCATTTGAAGGATTATCTTCTTCAATACAATCATCGAAACGAGTTCTCCTTGTTTGACGACAGTTTGGTATTCTTAGCGTTTTTCAAAACTTTAAAAATATCACAACACACAAATAAAATATCACAGCACGTAAGACGAATCACTTCTGACACCAAATGTAAAATGAAAGAATGAAAAGAACTAATACCAAAAGTTAGTTTATTAAAAGTGACAGATTCTAATACAGAATCGAAGATATGATGTCTTATCTGTGGAAGTCTCAGTCATAGACATAAATGAACAAACAGTTGCGCGTTGCTATCAACAAATTCTGTCGTTTGTCAATCCATAAATAGATGGACACACATATATTTCACAATATTATTTGAATAGAAGCTATTAAAACAATTTCTGCAGAAAATCAATAAATTCAAAAAGAAAATACGACTTGAAAAATATTTTCTTGATTTTATTTTATTTCTCAATAAAATTTGACATTTTTCAATAGAACTTATTCCTATTTTTTTTCTATAATGAATGAATAGACTGAAAAGGAATATACGACATAAACAATATTTTCTCGTCACTGAAAGCTATAATGAGACTTTAAACATTTGAATAGGCTCAATTTCTTTATGTTTTTATCAGATATAAATGAATTGAAAAACAAAACACGACTTAGTTTTTTTTGCGGCAATATTTCTCAATAGAATTGAGTAGTTTTTTTACAAGTTCATCATCTTCAAATTTCAATGAGAAATGAACAGATTGGACTACTTACTTGCACTGCTTAGCATAAAGCAATACTATGACTCGCAATTTTCAATTTCGAAAATACATTTCTCGAGTTTCGGAAATCAGAGGAATCTGACTGCATTCACTTTTTGTATGTGTACTTACTTGATATATCAAGTAAACTATTATTATTTTTATAAAAAATTCTTGCTACATCGTGATTGTCAATTTGTTGTAAATAAATTAAAAAACAAAATACGACTTATTGTTTCCTAGTGACAATATTACTCAATAATCTTATTGAGTTGTTTGAATAGGAAAGTTCTGAATCCTATAGGTTTCACGATCACCATTTATACACCTATTCAAATTTGCATAATCTTGTTAGACTTTCTGCGGGTAGCAAAAATTTCCCAACTTTTCCATTTCAAATATGATGTTTCCTATTCAGTCTGAAAAAGCCTATAGGATTTAATGAACTTCTCAGTAGAAAATTCTAGTAATGGGTCCGATTTTGTCAATCCCGAATTTTGACATATTTTCACGTTTTGAGGTCCCCAGAGTCAAATACGATCGTTTTTCAGTGGACGTCTGTGTGTCTGCATGTATGTATGTACGGATCTGCGTACGCTCGTTCGGAATTTTCTTGGTCGATTATCTCAAGAAAAAAAAATGATATCGACGTGGGACCAATTGCATTCGACGCGTAACTACGTAACTTAGGATTGATTATATTTTCAGCATAATCGGTCTAGCAATTTTTTTTGCAGAACCGAAAAACTAGCAAAACTGGTAAACGACCTGAATTTTGCAATTTATAAATTCTACTATTTTTTAGACGAAATTTCCAGATCATTTGAAAATAATCAATATCAAATGATTAGAATACTTGTATAAAAAAATAATGACAATATTTCATTGAAAAAAAAATTTTAAAAAAACAAAATCAGCAATGGGACAATTTTAAACTCGTGTCAGAATTGATAAAATAGCATTAAAGACGCTCTCATAGTTATAGTATAACAATTATTTATAAATAAAGTAGAGTAACATCAAAATTTAAGTACAATGTTGGCAAGATTTATAGGCAAAATAGTTTATCAGAATGCTCCATACAAAATGATACAATTTTGATGTTCACGCACGCTTTATATTACAAGATATAGAAAAATGAATCCAGGTTTGACACTGGATTCCGCGACATAAATTCGAGTCACAACACACTTTATAAAATAATCTCAAAATGCAAATCTTTGTGATTTCTCAATCGTCAGTGCTATTAAGTATTTGATTACTCAATTAAAATTAGTATGGATGCCAAACGCGATCTAGAGTGGAGGCTTTACGTTCTTGCCTAGCAAAATATATATATAAAATCTCCTACCGTGCTTATCTGCCTTTTGGGTTATCTGTAATGTTCACCGTTTTACTTGATGACTTGAGTAGCGGCGGTGATCCCAGAAAAAAAAATATAGATGCTGCCCAAGCTTGCACTTCCTCCAAAAAACGTGATTTATCGGAATCACCAATCTTGGTTCCTTTTTGGAGCAGAGCGACTGTAGGGCGACAGTTAATGTGCCTTGTTCGGCGTCCCAGGACGAAGAGAGAGAAGATGGTGTCATGATAGCTTGACCATGGGTCACGCGACACCTAGGAATAATTACAAATTGGGGAAACGCCCCCTAGATCGTTACGCGGGAGCCGTTTGAGCATTATTAATAAGTGCAAGGTTACCCTTGAGCACTACATAGTCAATATTGATTATTATTTATATGGAATTGTGCTCATAACAATTGAACATCGTTACTAACCAACGATTATTGATCATGATAATATTTAAACAAAAAATTTTTAATTGTCATAAACAATAAAAATAAAGATCCATGCTATATTTTCGAGTACTTCCGACACATAATTTTTTCTATTACTGAAAAAGAAACACTAACTGTATAAGATGAATGAAAACATACTTTTTTTGTTCATAACAATTAAATTTGTTATACACATTGAAAAACGATCTATGCGATATATTCCAATTCTTTCAGCATGTAATTCTTTTTTTTATTAAAAAAAAGTTACTAACCGTAGGAAACGGGTTGGATGCAAAGCATAGAGTTCATCTTACAGAAATTCTCTTTTATTACTAAAGCAAACGTACTAACTATGTTTCATGATTGACAACGACTTTTTTTTAACCTCCCAGTGGGAAGTTATAGTAATGGGTCCGATTTTGTCAATCCCGAATTTTGACATATTTTCACGTTTTGAGGTCCCCAGAGTCAAATACGATCGTTTTTCAGTGGACGTCTGTGTGTCTGCATGTATGTATGTACGGATCTGCGTACGCTCGTTCGGAATTTTCTTGGTCGATTATCTCAAGAAAAAAAAATGATATCGACGTAGGACCAACTGCATTCAACGCGTAATTACGTAACTTAGAACTGATTAGATTTTCAGCATAATCGGTCTAGCAATTTTTTTTGCAGAACCGAAAAACTAGCAAAACTGGTAAACGACCTGAATTTTGCAATTTATAAATTATACCATTTTTTAGACAGAATTGCGAGATTTAAAAAATATAAATATCTATTTTACTATTTTTTAGACGAAATTTCCAGATCATTTGAAAATAATCGATATCAAATGTTCAGAATAATTGTACAGAAATATAATGACAGTATTTCATAGAATAAAAATTTTTAAAAAACGAAATCAGCGATAAAGAAATTTTAAACTTGTGTTGGGATGGAGAAAATAGCGTTGAGAATAATAAAATAGTCAATGATTATTGTTAATAATGAGGAATTGTGTTCATAACGATTGAACATTGTTAATAACAAATGATTATCGATCATAATAATATTTTAATAAAAAATTTTTTAATTGTTATGAACAATGAAAATAGAGATCTATGCAATATATTTGGATTCTTTTAACGCGTAATTTTTTTTTTTGCTAAAAAAGAGTTACCAACCGTATGACATGAATGGAGACTCATTTTTTTTTGTTTATAACAATTAAATCTGTTATAAACAATGAAAATAGAGATCTATGCAATATATTTGGATTCTTCTAACGCGTAATTTTTTTTTTGCTAAAAAAACGTTACCAACCGTACGACATGAGTGGAAACTCATTTTTTTTATAAATTATACCATTTTTTAGACAAAATTTCAAGATCATTGCAGAAATATGAATATTAAATGATTGGAATACTTGTATGGATATATGATGACAATATTTCATCGAAAAAAAAAAATAATTTTAAAGACAATATCAGCAATGAAAGAATTTTAAACTCGTGTCAGGATTGAGAAAACAGCATTAAAGACGCTATAATAGTCAATAATAATTGTCAATAATATGGAATTGTGTTTATAACAATTGAACATTGTTACTAACAAGTGATTATTGATCATAGTAATATTTAAATAATAAGGATCAAATTGTTATAAACAATAAAAATAGGGACCCTTTCTATATATATGAGTACTTTTAACGCATAATTTTTCCGTTTACTAAAAAATCTATGAGGTACATTCGAATTCTTCTAACGCACAATTTCTTCTTTTACTGAAATAAAGTAACTAACCATATCGAATGAATATAAACTGACTCATTTCGTTTATAACAATTCCATTTGTTATAAAAAATGGAAACGGGTTCTATTCAAATTGTTTTTCTATTTTTTCCACTGGGAAGTTGGTCGTGTGGACCTTTCGGGTCGCACCCAGACCACTGCAGAGCACTGATTTTTATTGTTCATAACAATTTGATCCTTATTATTTAAATATTACTATGATCAATAATCACTTGTTAGTAACAATGTTCAATTGTTATAAACACAATTCCATATTATTGACAATTATTATTGACTATTATAGCGTCTTTAATGCTGTTTTCTCAATCCTGACACGAGTTTAAAATTCTTTCATTGCTGATATTGTTTTTTAAATTTTTTTTTTTCGATGAAATATTGTCATCATATATCCATACAAGTATTCCAATCATTTAATATTCATATTTCTGCAATGATCTTGAAATTTTGTCTAAAAAATGGTATAATTTATAAATTGCAGAATTCAAGTAATTTCCTTTTTTTCCATTTTTTTGATTCTGCCAAAATAATGGCTTTACCGATTCTTCTGAAAACTTTTTCAGTTCTAAGTTACGTAATTACGCGTCGAATGCAATTAGTCCCACATCGATATCATTTTGTGATCTCGAGATAATCGAGGCGAAAAATAATTCCAAACGTACGTACGCACATTTGCACATACACACAGACGTCCACGTAAAAACTGTCGATTCATTCTAGAATTGGCTTTCGAATTCATTTATTATTAACTTTTTTTTAGCAAAAGGAAAAATTACGCGTTGGAAGAATTCAAATATATTGCATAGATCTCTATTTCTATTGTTTATAACAGATTCAATTGTTATAAACAAAAAGAATGAGTTTCCATTCATGTTGTACGGTTGGTAACTTTTTTTTAGAAAAAAAAAATTACGCGTTAAAAGAATTCAAATATATTGCATGGATCTCTATTTTTATTGTTTATACTAATTAAAAAATTTTTTGTTAAAATATTATTATGATCGATAATCATTTGTTATTAACAATGTTCAATCGTTATGTACTGCAGTGTACAGGTAAAAATTACTATGTACAGTGTGAAAATTACTGTGCACATTGTGAAAATTACTATGCAGTTTAGTAATTTTTACAATGTGTATAGTAACTTTTACCTGTACACTGCAGTGTCACCGAATTATCATAAAATGCAGGGTAATTTTTAATATATGTTTCTCTACGTGTAATTGTCTTTATTGAATCACATAACTGTACCTTAGTATCCACAGCACCATGAAACTTATAGCAGACGTATTGCAGTCTAGGTATGTCTTGAACGTAGATGTCAGCCGTTTTTCTAAAACAGACAGACGTAACATTCTTGTCAGGAGATTTAGTATTAGAAAGAAATAGCAATTTTTACTCAAGAAAAAAATAAATGTCAATCAGTCGAAAATTCCTACTTCAGGACTGGCTATCAGAGCAATAGCTAATTATTATTATTTTACCCAATTTATCCAATGATATAAGATCCAGGCACATGGAGTGTTTTTGATTGGATATGATACATAGTCTGAAAAGAAGAAATTCTTCCTTATATGAGTTTGATGCTCTTTCAACTTGATAAAGAATGAATGGTATCTAAGATTATGGTAATAAATGCATAATTCATTCTATTATAAGGTGATTGTGGTTCTGAGAAGTGGTAAACGCAAAAATTACTGTCAGTGACATTAGTTGTCGTTCATTTTACCCATCAGAGATAACTACAGTTAATGCACGTTTATCATGCAACGTGGAGAGAGTTAAATAATAATTATGTGTTCATGAACACTAACACAATTCAACGTCTTTTAAAAATAAACTAGTATATTTATATTTTTATCTCGCTGAACCATACGTGCGAAAAATACAAGGTTTCGTTGTGTTATGTAATTTTTCTACTTTACAGGTGTCAATATGTGAGTCATATGCTTAACCGTACAGATTTCACGTTCCCCTTTTTAGTCTTAGCTTTCCGACCAATAGATAGAGATGACGGGATCTTCGATAGAGAAAAAAAAAATGGATGATTTATATAAGAAAAACTGCAAAATTGATTAATTGAAAAGTATTGAAATATTAGAATGAGAATTGAAACGTGATTAATAAATAATTTCTTCAACTCAGGTCAAAATGAATTATGATTAATTCGTCCTTAGTTGATGCTCCAGTCAGCGTAATATTTACTTTTACTTGTAAATTTGAATTAAATATTCATTGAAAATATCGAATATAATATTAATATTAATATTTATAACGAGCTGAGAATAGTAGGATTTTCCTGGGAGAATTATCGGATGAATTTCATCTTCTTCGAGCCCAGAGTGTGTTAGACGACCACCAACACGAAGTATACCTTCTTGATTAGCAAAAGCTGCGAACTTAGAGACAAAATGCGATGATGGTAATTGAAGACTATCTCGCAGAGCTTTTCATTCAAATGAAAAATGAAGTCGTTGTATGATCTTCACCCAGATGAGCTGAGCATCGAGCTGTTCTTTTAGAACTAGAGGATCATGAGCTGGTGGTTTTTTTACTGAGCAAGGTGATGAAGCGTCGAAAGAGAGCAGTAATGCGTGAGAGCTTATGAAGCGATAAATATTCAGATGGAGCTTTAACTGCGTGTAGTAATACGTCTGATTTTTTTTCTTTGTGCGTAAGAGCTAAAGGTTTGAACTGTTGAGCTGGCCAAGAAGGAAATGAGCCTTCAAGCCACTCAGGTCCTTTCTACCAGAGCTTCAAGTCAGTTAGTTGGGTCAGTGACAGAGAACTTTGATTCGAGCTGGGAAAAAGAAAGCTTGTTTATGGTATCAGAAGGACAAACATCAAGAGCTCTGAAAAGAAATTTCTTTCCTTGGCCCTGAAGAGCTAGTTGAGCTGTAGAGTGGAGCTCGGCATCAGCCTCGAGCATTGATACGTTAGTCATTGTCAATGACGAGCTTGGAAACGTCCAGCACTACCACAAAAATCACTATCTATACACTAGCACTAATAACAGTTCCATAAAAGTGTAAACAAATGTACTGTATCTGATAGAACCCCGAAAGACAGTCTGTTTACACCGCAAACATCACACAATGCACTAACAACGGGTGCGACCGAGAGAGCGATACTTCGCTTGATCGCGAGAACGCACGAACAAAGAAAGTGTCTTTTTTAATCACTTTTTACTGCACTGCTGACCACATCCGGTTCGAAGGACCACAATGTTTTTAATCTATAACTCAAAAACTAAAAATTATTTATTGATAGGATCAAATTTGATCGAAAGAGTATAAAAATTTACGAGATACGTGTCTTTGCAATCTTTAAAATAACATTACTGACAGTAAATAAAATCGCAATTTAAAAACTTTTAATTGTTATTAATTATTTATTGTCACAATAATCATCGAATAAAATACGTCGTAATAAGAGATTAGTAGTTTATGATTCGTCAAAACATTTTTTTTTGTTATCGTCATGTAGGCAAACATAGATATAATTCTTATCACAATCACTTATACTATTTTTAAGGAAAATTATTTCTGTAACTGTAATATACGGATTATTCAATGCTAGCATTTTGAAGGAATGTGACATATTTTAATCATTTGAAAAATTGTAACATAATTTTTTCGCATTTAACTTTAACACTGTAGTGAATGGATATTTTTGCATTTTGTATTCATTTTCATTTTGGTTAATAGTCATTATTTCATATGTATATAGAATCGTGTGCTCGAAATAGAGAATTATTATCTCTTATTCTAAAAATTGTGTAACCGTCAATAGTTTAAAATAAAAGTTAACCCTATTAACGTTATTCGGTTACTTTTAACAACATTCCAAACTCTGAAAATTATGGAAGCACCTGTAAATGATGCTGAAATACGATTCTAGAATCACTTTGAACAAATATTAATGAATGTATCAAATAGGTATACTGATATTAAAATGATAAAGGAGAATTCATTACATTTTGTAATTTTACAATTCATATAGTTTAGAGAACATATATAATTCTGATCAAAGTTGCTCTCAATTAGAAGTACATTCAGAGAGGACTTTAGCTCCAGAAAAAAAAAAGTGAGTGCACAGTTCAATCAGTTTCTTCGACAACTCACAGTTATACTATACAACTAACGGTAACAGCTGATGGAAAACTTCTCACTCCCCTTCCTCTTGTGTTAAAAAAACTAACTGGAAAACTTGGTCCACGAGTAGAAGCATCGCTTTTTAGAGTAGATAATGTACACGTAGAAATGTTGAAATCTGGGGAACTTACTTCAGGTAAAAAATTCAATTCAAATATTATATTATATGATATATTCTGAAAGTTTATATACTAATTCTTTTAGAATACTTCAAAATCTGGTTGAAGGATGTATTCTTTTCGAATGTTGGAAAAAAAAGTTCACTTTTGATTGATTCGTGGACTGGACATTGTTCTGAAGCTGTCATGTCCGCATAACCACCGGATAGAGAAATTAAGATAATGATTATTCGTAAAAGGGGCTACTGGAAAAATTCAACCATTAGATGTTTTTGGGTTTAGAATATGGAAAAACTTTGTAAGACATTTTTCAGACAGTGGTCTATTACGAGGAGATGATTTAAATTTACACTTGAGAAGTAATGTTATTAAATTACAATCACTGACTCATAATCAACTCTCGTCTCCGCGATGCATTAATTTTTTTCGTTATTCATGGTTTAAAAGTATACATTTATTAAACCAGATGAATTTGAAAATCCAGTCGACTTTGCATTTGGAGATAACTGTGAGTCTCATTGTAAAATTCGAGGATGTAAAAATATTGCAATTATCCGTTATGCATGGTATAAAGAATCATTGTGTCTTGAAAATTTTTACAATGATTATCATAGATGTAATACGTACAATGAATAAATAATTTATCTTCTTCATTTTGATACAAATCTAGGAAAAAGGGAATATTTTTTTTAGCATCGATTCCGATGTCATTTCGAGAATTGCAAAGACACGTATCTCGTAAATTTTTATACTCTTTCGATCGAATTTGATCCCATCAATGAATAATTTTTAGTTTTTGAGTTATAGATTTTTTGTTATTTTCAAAAAAAAAAAATGTATATCCGCAAGTTTTATAGATATGTAAATAAGGGTATTTTTTATCATTCCTTATGTTTTTTTTAGCGTATAAGGTTGTTTTAGAGAATTTCAATAAGAATTATGTGAAAATTAAAAATCACCTTTTTAGGGTGTCAACTTCAGGGGTGATTTTCACCCCTTTAAAACGTTTTTCGGCAGAAAAAAAATACGTGGTGCATCGTTTTCAACGTAGATTTTTATATAGAAGCCTCAGCTAAATCGACGGTGACCACCTCGCACGGTTTTCTTGTCAAAAATTTATTTTATAGCTTTATGGTTTGATAATATTCAAAAGAAAATACGTATGTGTAGCCGATTCCATTGAAGTTAATAAAACCCAGCAAAATAAAATCGAATTATAGCGGGAACTATGTTTAGTGCGTTATGCTTTATTCTGATGGTAATTTCTGATGTAGAATCCAAGGAAGTAAGAGGAGAGAGGGGGGTATGCTTGGAAATGCTCAATTATCGGACTCGTCAGGCGTATCAGAATTAATAGGACACTCAGCCTCTATGCTTTTCCTGCAAACTATTTCAGGTTATGGTAGGTAGTGGTTCTTATGTTACCAGGGATTCGAAGTAGTGTCTCCTGCTGAGAAAATGTACTTTGACCTTGAAATATATATAAGACAGCAGAAGTAAGTGTATGTATTCTTACTTACCTTTGTGTAGTTTTAGTAATACTGCTTGGTGACAATGTTATTTGCGAAGCAGAATGGAAGGTGTAAACAAAGTCAATTAACTGAGATAGAATTCTTGGACCACCGACGAGCCAAAGCAAGAACGAGATTATACGAATTTGATGTGGACCATTCGTCCTTCTGAAAGCAAGAGACAAACTCCTCTGGGATTCCTCTAATCCCTGTAAAGCATGCAAATAGGGATGTGGAGGGTACACCGAGATAATTTCTTTTACACTTTATATGATATAGAAAACTTTATTACAAAGATAATCCAATTTACACGGCGGGATATCTCCCCGCGTCCTGAAGCGAGCTATAATGTACCTTATTGTGTCGACAGAGTAGAGTTATTTGTGACAAAGAAGACTTGACCCGGGTACGGGACGGAAAAGTTACAATTATAATTTTCTCTTTTGTAATAATCTAGGTCGACAATTAACAGAATGACTCGTATGACAATATTTCAGACTAGGAAAATCAACGTTACAAATTATGTTTTCGTGTAGCACCTCAGGATTTTGCCTCGTGCCCCTGAATTAACATATTCTGGATGCGAAGTCACCCGTGATGCGGACTTTCCTTCTTGGAGAAGATGTATTTTTCTTTCCCAGGACTGCAGTGCTGGACTTATTGCTGTAGACCCGACGTAGAATTTCCCCGGCGTTCCTTTCTGTTTGAACGTGGGTTCTGGTCTTCCTTGAATTCCTGAAATGTTTTAGATGCTGTAACCACTCCACCAACACTCGTTTACCGGTTCCTGAACTTGTTTTCAGCTTAATTGATTAGACTTATGGTTTGCTCTTACAGAGCGTCATACGTTCAGGTCTTTCTTCGGTAGCGGCGGAAGCCCAACTGCTAATTCTTCTCAGCTCGACGTACTCATGATCTCGTTTGGCGGGACCCCCTTCCACAGGAAGGCTCCGCCCACTACACTCTCGCAGCGCCGTCTTGGCTGAAGCATGTTGTAGTCTGGTGTTTGACTTTTGAACGTCATCGAGAAATCTAGTTTATCGGCAGCTGGTGTTGTTGGCAGTGATGTTTCCTGCAACATTATTAGGGTTTCCTCCCGTAGATGGCATAGTGAGTATCTCATCAGGATCAGCGGAGAACGAAGATGTCGCCACTTGTCACGAAGGGGCATGGAGCAGCTCTCGTATTTTTACACTTTAAAACTCAAAAGGTAACGTCGTGTCATCAACAATAGAGAAGAATAATCTTTACATAGTCAATATGGATGGATTTATGGTGAACAGTGAATTTAGGTGTAAAGAGTTAGGATTTATAGATGTAATGCTAGAGAGGCAGCAAACTTTTACTACTACAATGTGCATGAAATGGATTTCTGTGATGAAGACCGACCAAACATCAATTTATTATTATTATTAGAAATTGCTGCAAAAGCTCGAGTGAAAGGATTAATGATTGCTTATAAAGGTGGTAATTATAAAGAATCTGATTAAAAGAGAGTTAATATGGTTTAAATTGCTTAATATGTTTGAAAGTTAATTAATCAAATGAAAAAAAAATAAGAGAAATTTTAATTAAAATTATTTAAACTTATTTATTACTAAATTTTGAATTAGGCGTTAATAACCGAAATTAAAATAGCTGATCTAAAATAACGTAGAATGTAGAGAGCTGGTTACACGTCGAGGTGATCGCAGACCAGTGTTGAACGATAATTAAGAGGTTGAAGCTGTTGAATCCTGAAAGAAAATATGAATTGATATTTTCTCAGAGAGTGAAACGTATGCCCATAATTAGACACAACATTGAATCAACATTTTTAATCAAACTTTATTAGAATTGAATCAAGTGGTTCTGTCAGCAGAAGTGTAAAATAAACTTCGTGAAGATTCATGCTGAATCTTTCAATAGACATGTGATCAGAGACTCACTTGATTGCTAATTGAATTTCAATAACAAAACTTGATCTTCTAGAATGTCTCATATCAACCAGTTTAGCCAGCAAATGTTCCTATCTGGAAATCATTGAGATTTGAGAAAATCTCAGCACTTGAGAATGTGGCTGTTTACGTAGTTGATATGTCTCATTTTTAATCAATTGTAGATATAGATCAAGGTATAAGTCAGCAGAATTCGTGTATAATTTCGTGAAAGACCATCTTAACTTCCTCAAGAATGTGACTTATACGCAATTGATCTAGTAACATAAGAAGAATCAAGGCTGGGCTTGATCCAAACAATAATGAACTTGACTCACAACTTAGTTGAAGATTGAATCCAGCATGATATGACTTATTGTAATTGACCAAATAACAATAAAAAAGAAAATCAGAGGCTTAATTCCAATTTGGATTGACCACACCAGAAATGTATTTAATTACAACGAAACGACACAGTGCACTCGTTGGAACTTTTTGAAAGACTGACTCATTTTTTCTTTAAGATATCTTTGATGGAAAACCAAACGTTTCTTTCTTTGTCCTGAGTATGCGTCGATCATAGACTCATGTGCTGGTACAATCATCATGGAAGTAATAAAAGTATCAACAGATGAATGTAAACTAATACTTAAGTATACATGAGAGTACTTGAAACAGACTCTCAACGAAAACCTTATACTAAATATATTAGTTAAAAATTTTAGTCTTAGCTTCATCATTTTATTAAAAATAAAAGAATGGTGTTAATGTAACAATATAACATCATTATTTTAAACAGAATCCAAGTTCAAAAAATTGAAGATTGACAACTACATTAATTTAGAATCATTAAATTGTCCCAAATTTGGAGTAATCAGAAAATATATTCAACAATAAGATGCTGAAATTTATAGTTTTATAGAGACTTCATCATGTGGGAAGCATCGTGAATTAAATGGAAAAAAAAAAATAGCACATTGTCCGAAACAAGAAGTTTTTTGTTTCTGATGTTCCCTGGATAACATGTGTTGATAAGTTTTATTTGTGATTTAGAAAAAAAATTTAAGAAAATGTTATAATAGAATTGTATGGATTAGAAGTGTGTACTTAAAAAAATATGTTGAAACAGTAGATACAGTTATAAATTCAAACAGATTTGTGGAGAAACTGATTGCAAGTTAATGGTAAAATTTATTCTAAATGATTGTATTTGATTTAAAACAGAAAAATCATATGTGTTGTTACAATACGAGAGCGAAGAGCATGACCCTTCGAGACAAGTGGCGACACCTGTATCGTCAAGAAAAAAACTTCAGAGTACTCATCACTCCACCTATGGGAGCGAACACTCCTAAGCCTGTTTCAGGACAAGCAAGAGGACCCAGAAATCGACCGTCGGTACAGAAGACTCCTGGATAACCATCCAAGGTCACGAGAAGAACATGACCACCAGCTTCAATCAGGAAGGCGCTGCAAGAGCGAAGTGGAGGGGGGAATTCCTACATGGAAGGGGGTCCCGCCAAGACGACACCTCGAGCAGGCCGACCAGTTAGTCAGTATCAGTTGGTCAACGACAGTCAATCAGTTGACATCTTAGAGGTTACGCGCTCCAGTCGACGAGCGCAGTATTGGGCCGCCGTCGTTGCCGCGAACGAGTAAAAACGCTTTCTAAGTAACATTTCGTTGAGTAAAGTCAGTCCGGGAGTCGGAAAACGGGGTCGATCTCGTGAATGTCCACGACGAATCGCTGCCCAAGAATCAAGGAAGCTGCTGAGGAGACTCTGGAACCTTCGGGGAGGCGCCGGGTAGCCAAGGAGTTAATCAGGACTTCCAACAGCGAGGGAAGCCAGACCTGCAGTCCCGACCAGGGTGAAGCAACAGCATCTCTAAGAGAAGAGGACACTCACTGGTGAGCTCACACCTTATACCATCTCGTAATTCAAGGGCATTAGGGCGAGTCCGTGAGAAGACGCGGAAACAAAATTGTAACGCCTGTCCGATTCTTAATTAATGTAAATTGCTATTGTAAAAGTAATTATACTGGAGAAACAACAATTGTTAACTTCACCGTCCCGTACCCGGGTCATCAACTCACTTGGTCTTAACAGGAGTTAAGATGCTTTACAGGAGTGGAGACATTCCAGGGGAGGTGACACTGTAACTACAAGGGCATCTGTCCCGAATAGTTAACTTGTATTTCGTTCTCGTTATCGTTCAGCACGTCGGTGCCCAAAAAGAACTTACCAGGGTCGTTGACCAAACTCTCTCATATCATTCACATTGTCGTAGCAGACCAGCGAAGATCGACATAGAAATAATTCCAATAAGGTAAGTGAGAAATACGCAAACTCCTCTTGAAGCACCAACAGATAGTAAAACAACTCAAGGTCATACTAGAACAAACCGGCTAGCATACTATAGCAAGGATCTGGCAGTCTACACTTCCTTTATCAACTTCCTTTATTTCTGAGCTAATTGCGTTGGACGCCCTTATTTTCCAAAAGTCTGAACCACTGAGCCTATTCGAAGCATTCCCATAGATCTACGCGAAGAAGCATTCCCGCGCCCTTTCCATAGCTCGAAACTCAAACATAACCTCACATACGCAGCTTACAAAACGTCCAACCGCCAAGTAGATCTCAGTGTAAATCACTTTTCGATCAAATCGAATAAAAAAGTATAATCATATTGTAATAGTAATTCATTTCTGATTATGTACAGAAATGATTTCATTAAAAAAAAAAAAATACCAGTGCAAATGGAAATACATGATGATGAGTATACTTTATTCAGCAATTAAAATATACAACACATGATTCATTTTTGATGATTTTTTTTGGAAGCTTGATGATAATTAAAATTATGATGAGTAAAAGAATTAAAAAAATTCATAGAAAAAAAACTTGTTCATTTGTCATGATTTCTTAAATGTGGTGAACATTAATTTGTAAAAAATGAAAAAATACGAATAACTAAAATAAACTATACACTAAAATTGTCATCATCATCCCCATTATAATCGAAGGAATTATCATTATAATTGGCACTAATTAGTTACATCGTCATCCATGACAATAACAATAGAAGCGTTGTCATTTTCACGATCAGTTTTATATCCATCATTGCTGCTGTCCGATTCACTATCCAATCCACTGTCGAAGTCATCGTTGTCATTGTCACTGGCATCTTCTTCTTCATTGAAGAATACGGTAATATCTTCTTCGTGAACATACATAGCTTTACATTTGTAAAACTTGCTATCTAATACGGCACTATGAACGTTTCGATTATGGTCAAGCAAATTGTCATAATGAGAAACTTCACACAGGTCTTTAGATATTGTAAGAAGTCTTTTTTCCTTTATATTGCGATCTCGATGAAATTTTTACCTCTGTAGCTGGTACCATGTGTTTTTCATAACAAAAAATTTATCGAGTTTTTGATTTTAATAATAAAAAAAGTAGTGATAATAGATAAGTTTTCGAGGCACATAATCTTGATTCCATTAAGGGAAAGGAAGAATAGGTATTGAAATTTTTTTTTTACAAAAAGTTGTTTCTGACATCATGGATAAAAGCAACATCCTTTATAGACCTGGCATCGATAGTTCAGTGTGAGGTAAGCTAATAGAATTTCCTTATAAACGTTTTATACCAGATTTTTAGTTTTCAAAACAATGAAGTGTTTTTCTCACAACTCACGTTTTCAAAGTCGGTGACCTTCATAATTTCAAAACTACTGCACTGATTTTTTAGAAATTTCGAACAAAATTTCTGCACATGATTGACAAGGTAATTCAGGAGAATTTTTGCAAATTTGTTGATACATTCCATTTCACAGTAAGAAATTGGAGGATTTTTTTGCAAGATATCTCGTTTATTCTTCAAAGTGTTCCAAAAAGTGAAAAATTAAAATTTCAAAAAACCCTTCTACCGATACTTGAAAATTTTCAAGATCTACTTTGACTGATGAAGTTCCTGCCACCATTCTTTTTCGGTTCTCATTCACGTGTATACGACATTTTCATTCTGTTGTGACGTCTATCTGTTTTTATTAATTTTGAGAAGTAATTAACAATAATTTTTTCACATTAAAATATTTTCGTGATTATTCTTTCATTATTGAAATATTTCTTGTGTTTGATTATTTGGTAATATTCTTTGAATTGAAAAAAAACTCCTCCCAACCTACTAATTATCTACTCAACGTTAAATTCGAAATGTTATCAATAATTTATGATCATGTTAATTTTAATTTAATGAAGTATTTTATAAAAATTATAAAAAAAGCAATAAAACAATTAATGTTATTTTGAAAAGTTTCACCAATAAGTAATAAATTATCTGTATCTTATATACATGTAATAGAACTTAAAATTTGCAGCAATGAAAATAAATTGATAATCAATGCCTATTGTAACACCTTTTAAATTACTCTAAGGAAATTGTACCGTTTCAACACATATTAGTAGAAACAATTAGAAAGGTAATTACACCCGGTGACATCGGTGCATAGCGAGTAAGATACCTTCAGACTAAGGTGTTACCAATATGGAAGGGATAGTGTGCTCCCCGAAGTATTAGTTCTCACCAATAAAATTTATTAAACTGCTTTTTAATATACGACTTCCAAAAGTCACTTTAAAATTAAATCACTGGTTTAATCAATTTTTATAATCAAAGATCCCTGTACTCCTTCCCTGTCTATTGGCTGAAAGCTAGGGCAAAAAACGGAGAATTCTATGTTTGTGTCTTTTATTGCAATTAATTCAATATATTAATTGTACGTTAAAACATAACACTGTTCTCTAAAATCTTCCTTTTTTGACTCAATCATTAGTGCCAGTGCAATTCTGAACTGACAGAAACATTCATTTTCTCGCTCTAAAGTGAAATTATATATTATTTCTGGACGATTCAGTGAAATTCACATCAATTAAATTCAAGTTAAATTTGCATTGCTCGATAGGCTAACGCTATGTGCATAATCAACATTCAACTGAACTTAAAAAGCGTGTTGAGCTCGTGTACTAGGTCAATAATACCAAACACACCAAGTTTAGTACCTTTTAGATATTCAATCATTTATCAGTTAATTATTCTCGACATTCATTGTACTTCGAGTGTCATTCATTAACTGTTAGTACATAAAAAATCTTGTACAGTGTAATTGTTAGTGCTACTGCAATAAAGATTATTATATTTTTAAAATATCTGACATCCTATTTGTCTAAGTATACAACAGATACTGATATTAAACATGCAACCGAGCACACTTTCACTTTGACTTTTTTTGTATGCTTGGCTTCAGGCTCAAGCTCTTCAGATACACAATATTCTGACGACTTAGTTGTTTGAGATTTCATCGTTGACTAACAATATTTTGGAATGGTAAGTCAGTTTTATAGCTTCTTTCGACAATCGTTTTGTAAATAACACTTATTATTTGACCGATTTCACATGTGAATGAATTGTTATTATTTCTCTACGAAAATCAACTTATTCTCCGTCTTGATCAACAATTTTAATTGCATATGATGTATTTTTTGCACGACAATTGACAGATTAATGAAGTTAGATGGCACTTCAATGATTTTGCCGATGGACCTGCTCTGGAGGGTCAAACTGACTGGATGACCTTAGCACATGAGGTTTCGGCCTTAGGAGGGTTAAGGGTTCAGTTGGAATGGTCCAAAGGACAAGTTCAGAAGCAGCAAAATCATTTAGGACAATCAAAAGGTCAGAATGACCACAAGACAATCAATCAACATTCAAATAGTAGTGCTAATAGCACACAAAATCAACAATCAAGTGACATTAATTTGATTGAACCTAATAGACAATCAACGACGAGAGCAATCTGCTCAAATCAAACTATGTCAAGTCATCTACAAGATGATCATTCAACGCTGTTAGCAACAGCAAAAGTCAGAGCCAGCTCACATTCATAGAGTTACATTGCTCATAGATCCTGGATCAGAGCTAACATTAATCACTTCTCATCTAGCCAATCTGCTGCAACAGAGAAAAAACCATCAGACAATCAACATAAGAGGAGTGGGAAGCTCTAAGCTCACTCAAACAAAAGGTGTAATATTCTGCAAGCTACAATCATTATTATCCAGTCATTCAGTATACATTCGAGCTCACATGATGAAACAGTTGACAGCTTTAATTCCAAAAGTGCTATGTAATTATCCCAACAATCATTGGCCTCATCTCAATGGATTAACACTAGCTGATCCAACATTCTACAATCAGTAGACATTTTACTTGGAGCTGACTTTTATGGACAAATCATAAAACAAAATATCATATATAATTCTCCAACAGCTCCTATAGCTCAACTTTTGATCTTTGGTTGGCTAATTCTTGGTCCAGTAACATCAAATTCATCAGTCAATCACTATTCTATTCATCATGCTACTACAATCCAGAATCACGAAGACATTCAAGAGTTGCTAACAAAATTCTGGGTCCAAGAAGAAGTTCCTATGTCAAATCAACATCAATTATCATCCTTGGACCAACAATGTAAAGATTTCTTCAAATCAACTCACTCTAAACACTCATCAGAACGATACATTGTCAGAATTCCACTTATCTCTTCCCCTGCAGCTCTTGGAGCCTCCTATACAACTGCGTATCGATGCTTGAAACGTCAGTTGAAGAAATTAACCAACGAGACTGAATACAGCAATCTCTATAGACAATTCATGAAGGAATACAAAGAACTCGGTCATATGAGACCTGTTCCAACACACAATCAAGATTCTCAAGACATTCATCCATACTTTCTTCCTCATCATGGGGTTTCAAGACCAAGTAGCACTATCACCAAGCTCAGAGTAGTCTTCAATGGATCCAGCCCGACGTCAACTAGAATCTCATTGAATGACATCACTCATACTGGAGCAAGAATTCAATTAGACATCTTTGACGTACTTCTTTGGGTTCGTCAACATATACGTATTCGCAACTGACATAACAAGAATGTATCGTCAAATAATGGTTCATCATGAAGATTGGAAGCTTCAACAAATTCTTTGGCTAGACAATCACAACAAAATCATTCCATATCAACTCACAACAGTAACCTACGGCACTAGATCAGCTCCTCATCTAGCAG
This sequence comes from Chelonus insularis, assembly GCF_013357705.1. Lineage (NCBI taxonomy): Eukaryota > Metazoa > Arthropoda > Insecta > Hymenoptera > Braconidae > Chelonus > Chelonus insularis. Next base: position 310,768 of record NW_023276778.1, read on the forward strand.
TTCGTGTGTTACTGCAATTAGTAGAGGATGAAGGCCATAAATATCCAAAAGCAACTCAGACAATTATTGAAGGCAGATATGTCGACGACATATTTGGAGGAGCAGATTCTCCAGAAGAATTAATTCAAGTTGCTGAGGAATTAATCAACTTGTGCAAGGCGGGCGGCTTTCCCCTTGCAAAATGGCAATCAAACAGTCAATCACTTCTTCAAAAAATGTCACAATCATCAGTTAATCACAAAAAAATCACCTTCGAAGACTGCACGACAAAAATTCTTGGACTTCAATGGAATCCAAGCTCAGACACATTTACATTCACATCAAAATCAGTCACTCATGAGTCAACATATTCAAAACGCCTTATTCTTTCAGAAGTAGCTCATATTTATGATCCTTTGGAGCTTGTGTTGCCAATCACAATCAGAGATAAAATGCTCCTTCAAGAACTTTCGTTACACAACTCAGCTGATACGAACCAGTCCCACAATCAATCATCAATTGCTGGCTGATCATCAGAGAAGAATTTACTCAACTTCATGAGATCTCACTTCCACGATGGATTCACACAACCAGACATTCAACTGTAGAAATTCATGGATTCTCTGATGCTTCACAGCTTGCGATGGCTGCAGCAATCTACCTCAAAATCAATTCACTGTCCACAGGGCCCAAAATCACACTCATCTGTGTGAAAACTAAAATAGCACCAATCAAACAAATCACGATCCCCAGGCTAGAGTTAACAGCTGCGTTAATTCTAGCAAAACTCACAAAGTATGTTCGAGCTACACTCTACAGAGTGAACATACATTCAATTCACTTATGGACGGACTCTTCAATCACTCATTTATGGATCAATTCAAATAGAGGACGCTGGAAGGACTTTGTCAGGAACAGAGTAGTGCAAATTCAAGAACTAGTTGCGGACGCGCACTGGCACTACATTTCTGGCAAGGAAAATCCAGCGGACTGTGCTTCAAGAGGCATCACAGCCAATCAATTAAAAGATTACTCGCTATGGTAGAGGGGACCCACCTGGTTAGCTGAAAATCAAGAAAACTGGCCAGTAAATTTACCACCAGCTGACGAGGCTTGCAACTTAGGAACTCGTCCTGGAATTTCAGTCATAGCAGCCATTTAAGACACAATTATTCAATGGGTCTTGGTTAACAGATATTCTACACTCCAGTTACCAGTCCTTTAGCATCAATCACAATAGCTGACATTGAGAAGGCGAGAATCTTCTGGATAAAGTCTACTCAAGCAGCACATTTTCGACAAGAAATCCGGACTTTATCCAACAATCAACATCTTCCACCAAACTATTCATTCAACAGACTCACAGCATGCGTTGATTCAGAAGGAATTCTACGAGTAGGAGGACGACTTCAGCATGCTCAGTTGAGTCATGATTCAAAACATCAGTCAATTCTACCTCGACACTCACCATTCACCACCCTTATTATTAGACATTATCATTTAACCACACAACATGGTGGCACTCAACATACACTCACAACAATCAGACAATCTTACTGGATCATGGGTGGAAGAGCTCCAGTAAAAACATTCATTCTTCGGTGCATCGAATGTGCTCGACAACGAGCATGTCAACTTCTGCAGTCCATCTGGAAGCAGTTAGTAACTATTCATCTGAAGCATTCATTGCTGCCGACAGGAGATTCATCTTTAGACGAGGATTATGCTAGACAATCTATTCTGACTGTGGCAGAAATTTCATAGGAGCTGATATAGAACTCAAGAAACTATCCACACAATTCACCAGAGAACATGAGGTCATCTCTAGATTCATCATCACCAACGGCACTCAATGGTCATTCAACCCACCTGCAACACCACACATGGGTGGCAAGTGGGAGTCAGTAGTGAAATCACTTAAATTTCATTTAACGAGAACAGTAAAAGAGTTTCTCTTCACGTTTGAAGAGATCATCACACTACTGACTCAAATAGAAGCCATTCTTAATTTAAGACCTCTAGAGCCAATTAGTGAAGACTCAGAAGACATTCAAGCACTCACTCCTAGACACTTTCTTATTGGGTCACTTTCAAAATGGCCACTCGTGAGGATCATCCAATTGCACCCAGGGCAAAACGGGCTTCCGCGAGTCGCAAGGGTGAAGACACCAACAACGACGTTGGTCAGACCAATCGTCAAACTAGCCATTCTACCAATCAATCCAACTCCAGAAGCCCAGCAGCAGAATCAACCAGAAGATAGTCATCAACCAGTTGCTGATGGCGGGCGGCATTTGTTATAAACCAATTGCCATTTGAACTTCATTTACCGGGATATTATTATTGTGGTCTATGAACTAAATTGAAGGAGAGGTTAGCACGTGAAGATCCAGGAATTAATCCATTGGATGCTGCTTTTACTGTTTTGGCTGTAGGACTAGGTCTAAGGCCGCACCGAAAAGGATTAGGATTGTATTGTAAACTGGCAAGAAAAAACTTTTTAATTCTTTGAGGAGTTTCGGGAGACCTTATCTTTTTAGGCGATCTTGGATGAAATCTATTGTATTATTGCAAGATTACAACTTTAACATCTTAAATTTTATGATTAAAAAACTATTGAAAATTGCAAAACTGGAGATATAGCAATATTTGAATATTCATTTTTATCATTATAATTCAGAATATTTGTTTTTTTTTTATCATATAATTTTAAACATCAGAAATAAGATAAATTCAAAAAAAATTGTAGACGTGGCAACACTGGCTTATAGAGAGCCATATATTTTTTTTAACTGTTGGTGACAATGACACTATTTTCTTGTGACTCCGGCAATCGGTAGAAGTGTGGTGTTATAATATATTGTGGAAAAAATATAATTTGATATTATAGAATTAATGGAAAAGAAAGTTGAAAAACGTAAAATTTGGAAAGGCAAGTGGGTGACTAATACAGTCTACAATAAACGCTTAAAACAAGTAGAAAATTGCTAGAAGCATGAGAAAGGGGTTAAGAGTGAAGATGTGCCAAGTTTTCCTGTCAAAGGCTGTCGAAAAATTGATTTGGAGTATCTTGTAAAATCGTTGGAATGTAGGTTTTGTAAAAAATCATTAAATTTATCGAATATCGAAAAAGAAAACTTGAAAGGACTTGCTTCAATTCTTAAAATAAGATGTGGAGAATGTTTCATATTGAACGACATTCCAACTGGAAAAAGTCATCAAGATGTCACAGGACATTCCCGAAAATTTGACATAAATTCAAAAGCTGCTTTAGGTAAGCATAGTTTATTATCTATTGAAAAATAACTCTAATATTTATAATTTTCGTTATTGTGAAAAATTTTGCATCAATTTGGAATGATAAATTTGCAGGTGGTTTGCACACTTGCTTCGGTCACACATATATTGAAAAATTTTTGCGTGTCATTGATGTTCCTGCTTTTCCATCAAAAACGTTCAGAGCACATGAAAGAGAAATTGGGAAGTTGGTCGAAAATACTGCAAAATAGAGCTGTGAACAAGCCGCGAAACTAGAACGTTCCCTAACGATTGAAAACACAAACGAGTTATCAAAGATGTTGTGAGTATCGCGTTGGACTTGAAAAAACATGTTTTTTACAGTTCAGCCACATTATATAGTTCAGTTATACATATTAATCTATGATAATAGTTATTAGAAAATACTCTTAGCGAAATAGAATATACAGAATAGGGTAATAAATAGTAATGAATTGACTAATTAAAGTTTTTGAAAAAGATAATGAATTCCTCGACATTTTTACAATTGATTTATTAAAGTTTTAATACTTTTTCCATTAACTACTAAATTATTTAATATGCATTCACTCATATTGATAAACTTTTCTTGTAATTTCTTATTTATAAATAGATTTACATGTTTACAATAAAACTTTTTTCACACAGTTTGATCAATTCTTATTTTTAATTGATTACAAGATGATATTGTACGTATTGCCGGATCGGTAGACATGGGGTACAATGGACGAGAAAATGGATTTACTTACGATAGCCCAAATGGCTATTCTGCATTGATTGACGTACAAACTGGACTTGTGATTGATTATAAAACCACCAATCAGATTTGTAGATTTTGCAGGACTGGACAGTCTAAAGACGACCATGATCGTCGTCTGAACTTTTATGGTAGTGCAAAGGCCATGGAAGCTCATGCTGCTGTTAAACTTACCACACAAAGTTCATTATTGAAAAAAGCAAATGTAGAAGTTGGTGTTTTGATAGCTGATAATGATGTTTCTACTAAAAGTGCTGTATTAGAAGCTGCAAATCACTCAATTATTAAACTGTTGGATAAAAATCACACTTCTAAAGGTGTGAAAAATATGCTCTACAAAATTAACAAAAATCAAGATCCTGGAAAGGAATTAACAGCTGAACCTATCACATACCCTCATAGATGCTTCTCCTATGCAGTTGCACAGAATAAAAATAATACTCCGGCATTAAAATCAGCAATTAAAAACATTCCTTATCATGCCGCCAACGTTCATGATAATTGTAGCTACTAGTGTGGTTTTGTACAGAATCCTAATACTTATGAACATAAAACAATTCTAGGTGGTCTTAAAAATCCAATCTTATTCAAGACTTTGACGACAGAATTTGATTAATTAGCTGGCAATGCACAGAAATTTGCTTCAGAAGCTTCAACAGAAAGCAATGAGAGTCTGAATTCTATTATGGCTAGAAAAGCTCCAAAATCAACGTGCTATAGTGTCAGTGAATCTTGTGACTTTCGCTATGGTTGTTCTGTTTTACAAAAAAATGATGGTGACAGTTATTTATCACGCACCATAGAAAAAGCTTCTATGCCCATTGGAAATTGTTTAAAAGAATTGATTGATCGTAATGAACGTATTACTCAGAAAAGAAAGATCATTACAAAAACGCCTCGTCGAGAACGTAAAAAACATCGATCCCAGTTACGTTTTCGAAATGAAGCTAATGAAATTGATACTTATGGAAGTCATATGGGACTCTTGTCTGGTGAATCAGATGAAGAAAATCGATCACCAATGAACACACTTTTCCAAATATTCTGAGACTTGCTGACTTGGGGCCCTCCAAGTCAGAACACGTTAAAATAGTAATGTTACTGTAAATTGAAGCGGTAAAATAAATTTTTTAGTCTGTGCCGAGCACTCTGTAGTTTTATTAGGTTATGGGCCCAGTCCCGCTTAAAATAGTAATTTGTTGTGGAAATACTATGAAAAATGGCTGGCAGTTATATTATTAATGTTCCGAAGCTCCGGGGTCGTGAGAGTTACGATAAGTGGACATTCGCGGCCGAGAATTTCTTAATTTTGAAGGGCGTCGATATCAACAAGCAAGAAGCGATTGCGGCAACGCAGTCACCGTCGACGAACAAAAGGCAAAAGCAAAATTGGTGATGACAATAGATTCGTCGTTATACGTACATATCAAAAATGAAAAAACCGCTTTGGACATATGGAAAAAACTCAAGACGCTATTCGACGACTCTGGTTTCACCCGATCATGACGATGATCGTGACCATGATCATGGCGATCGAACATTCTGGGTTGGCTATATCTGCTGACGTCATAAAAACCAAATTGTTGGACATGAGCGATAATGTTGGCAGCAGTGAGTCCGAAACCGACCTGTCAAAGTGATTAAATGCTATAAATGTAAACAAACTGGTCACTATAAAAACCAATGTCCGCAAACAAAGGAAAAACAAGTAAATGCGTTCAGTGCAATATTTCTTAATGGCAGTTTTGATAAGCATGAATGGTACATTGACTCTGGTGCCAGTAGTCACATGATGATCAGCCAAGATAACATAAAAAATGCGTCATGTGACCTCACTACAAAGGAGATTATAGTTGCATACAGAACAACTATGCCTGTATTGTGCTCTGGAGATACACAAATTACGACTGTTGTGAACAACAAGGAATTTGATATTGTTGTCAAAGATGTGTTATGTATTCCCACACTCACCACCAACTTATTGTCTCTCAGTCAGCTGATAAAGCATGGTAACAAAGTCAGTTTTCATCAGGAATGTTGTTACATCAGAAATCGGCAGAATGAACTGATTGGCATAGCACAGTTAGTAAATAAGGTCTACAAGTTGAACACCAGATCAGCATGTTTGTTCGCGGCTTCAGCAACAACGACCTCGAATGTAATTTGGCACAGAAGACTTGGACATATAAATAGCAAAGACATGAATGACATGAGAGAGGGTGCTGTTGATGGCTTAGAATTTGACAAGAAAGCTGAAATCAGCAAGTTCAATTGCACAGTGTGCTGTGAAGCCAAACAAACCAGATTGCCATTTCCACATAGCAGTAATAGAAGATCGCATGTCCTCGATTTGATTCATGCATGGCCCCCGGGGTTGCATAGATATCTCTGCTCTAAAGATATGTCGCGCAACAACGGGGGCAGATTAGATTAGACTATAATCCGTCGTACCCCACTTTCGTACTGCCCTATATGGCAGTCTGAATGGAGGTACGTCGAACACGCCGAGCGCGAGCCGCGTTAGCGACCGCCGACCAAAGCGGAGAAAGTTGGTACTACGGGAGGCCAAATTCCAAGCCCTGTGCCTGGGGCTGCAAAGTCAAAATATGACATGTAGGCCCAGGTACAACTGGCCAATTGAGGTCGGACTCGTAGTGGTATGTCGTAAGGCCTCGGGCTTGTTACGTGTATCCCTGTGCCTGTTCTAGGTGCAGGTATATGCGTCCCGGGAAATGCCATCGCTAAGATAGTAGTGTAGTATAATTTCCCAGAGTTATGCCCAAAGGGGCGAGGTACTCATTACCGTCCTTCGGACGGAGGGAAGCATGGCATTTGATTCATGCAAAGACGGTGTCAGCTCCATCCCGACCCCAACGGCCAGACACCACCCAGAGGCACTCCAAGAAATGCCGTCACCAGAAGAACGGGCGAGCTCCGTCTTCTACAGCTCAATCTACACTTGAACATTAAATCTACTAAAGAAGCGTTTGCACTTGTGAAAGAAAAGCAACTGGATGTAGTGTTATTACAGGAGCCCTACTCCATGAATGCCGGTTCACAAGGCTACGCAGTTAGAGGATTTGGCTAAGCCATAGTCGCTGCGAAAACCCTTAAACGGGAAAAACCCAAATTGGCTATTGTCGTAGTCAACCCTCTTCTCAAGATGCTCTATATAGACGAACTGAGCACTGCACACTGTACGTGTGCCCTCATTGAAAGGCTTCGATACTCGTTCTACGCTATCTCACACTATTTTCAGCATAAAGACCCAATCGAAATTCATATCAGACACTTAAGAAAGGTCCTAACGACCCTTAGAGGCAAGCAAGTTTTTATCTGTATGGATGCGAACGCCCGATATCCTCTGTGGTCACCAGACTTCGACACCAGAGGGGAAAAGCTTGCAAACTTCTTCACCGAATTCGGTCTGGAAGTTCTCAATAGAATTGAAGAAGGCCCCACTTACAGCTCCCCAAGAGGGGAATCGTACATCAACGTGACCGTAGCTACTCAAGGACTGTCACAATACCTTAGTAAATGGTCAGTCGAGAGAGAGTGGGTTCAGAAATCAGACCATATGGCCATCGGAATCCAGCTTGGTCGAAGCAGAGTGCAGGGTGAAACTTACACAGAGGCAACCCGACGGTTCAATGTCAAAGCAGCCGATTGGGAAGCCTTTGGTAAGCTGATACCCGAGCTAGAGAGCACACTTTCCGCTGAACCATTGCTGGACTCTCCGATGAACATTGACGGATTCGCTGACACTCTCGCAGATGAGTTAACGGACATTTGTGAAAAGTCCATGCCACGACGTAAAGCGCCAAGGAAAGCGAATCCTTGGTGGAATAACCACCTGTCCCGCCTGAAGCGCAGCGTTTACAGATTGCGCCATAGATTCCAACGTACCAAGAAGCTTGGTACAAACACCCACCGAATCACGACGGCGAGACTCCGATACCGCCAGCAGGTAAGGATGTACTCCAGAGAAATCAAAAGAGCGAAGACAGAGAGCTAGAAGAAGTTTGTCACAACCCACGGAAACGAGAAAAAGTGGAGCGTGATATACAAACTTGCGGCCGATAAGATTCAAGCCGAAAAGGTCATGAATGCGCTTCGCACTAAAGAAGGTGGCGAGACCTTGGACTTCAAGGAAACAGCCGAGCGATTGCTGGCAGTACATGTAGTCGACGACCACTCGGAGAAGGACACAGATGAACAGAGCAGATCAAAGATAAACGCTCTCAACCTACCCAACACAGACGATGCAGAACCATTCAACAAAGAAGAACTGAAGCAAGTCGTCCGAACGCTTAAGAACGGAAAAGCTCCAGGACTAGACTTGCTGGAAGTGGAGGTTGTTAAACATGCAATCACGTACCTCCCAGAAAGATTTCTGGCACTATTCAACGAATGCTTGAATCGAGGTGTCTTTCCTTGGGCTTGGAAGGAGGGTACAATTCGTATGCTCCTAAAGAGTCCCGACAAAGATGTAGCGGACCCTAAATCATACCGCCCTATATGCCTTTTATCAGTACTAGGCAAAATCTTCGAAAGACTTATAAAAATTCGTCTTTCAGCTAGCGTCCTTAAACAAGGAAACATTTCAGATCACCAATACGGATTTATGGAAGGGCGATCAACTGTGGATGCGATACTGACGGTGCAAAGAGCGGTGCAAGAGTCCACGGAACGTAACGTGGTTGCATTGTTCTTCGATATCTCAGGCGCGTTCGATCATGAATGGTGACCCTTAGTCCTCGAGGGACTAAAGTCACGAAACTGCCCCAAAAATATCTACAAGGTAATGCAAAATTACTTTACAGATCGCACAGTTAGCCTATCATGGGGAACTGGCTCAACCACAGAAGTGGCCACGCGTGGATGCCCCCAGGGATCTGTGCTCGGCCCACTGTGTTGGAACATCATGTTCGATGATCTCCTGAAAACACTTGATCAGTCCGAACATGGAAAACAATACGCAGCATACGCAGACGATCTAATTGTCATCATTGATGGCAATTCAAGGGAGACTTGAAGCCAAAGGACGGGCAGTTGTTGACACAATACTCACTTGGTGCAAGAATGCCAAGCTCGAGCTGTCAAAGACGAAGACGGAAGCAATCTTCATGAAGAGAGAAATAAAACTCATAGGCAAGAGGAACTACAGGGATAAAAACAATCCCAACTACAGAGAATATAAGCCACACCTAAGAAGCAAGAAAGACAGGCATGAATGTAAACCGCCTAAGATTACAATAGATGGCAACAGGATAAAATACCCAGAAGTGGTTAAGTATCTGGGGGTTTGGTTCGGCAGAGATCTTAACATCTCCATGCATATTCATAAACGACGGGCGCAAGCAGAAAGTTATTCCACACAATAAGGCGCCTTTCGCGAATGCGTTGGGGACTTAATTACCATACCTGTCTAACCCTATATAGGGGGTGCTTCCTGCCGGTGATTGCTTACGCGTCTCCGGCATGTAGCGATTTGTGCAATGCTAAAGACTGGTTGACGCTTGCGGCCGCACAGAGGAGCGTCTTGGGAGTTGTGGCGCATGCTCGCGCATCCACCCCGAGAGACGGCCTCTGCATGGCGGTGGGCGTCCCGCCTATACGCATAGCGATTAATGATCTCAACGCGCGATATACACTTCGTACCAACGAAGTAGTAACATACAACGGCACTAGAATCTCCCTAAACGACAATACGTCAGGGGAGACGACGACGCCGATAATGCACCTCAAATTGCAAACGATTAGAATATGGCAGGCAGAATAGGATGCATCTGAGACGGGCCGCAAAACATATCACTTCTTCCCGAACATAGCAGACAGGCTCGATAATCAGTGGATACGCCTGAACAATATAATGACGCCAATATTCACAGGACACGGTATATTCCGAGCACACCGTGCACAATACGCCAGTGAAACAGACCCAACCTGCCCTAATTGCAATAGGGGAGATGAGGACACAGTGGAGGCACTTCCTGCTGCACTGTCCCGCATATAGAGACAGACGCACGAGTCTTATGGCGGTCATACATTCGGAAACGAATGTTGACCTCAGAGCGACATAGTCTGAAATAGCGCCAAAATTTGTCCAAACGAAGGACACATGTAGGGTCCTCGAACAATTTGTGAAGTTATGCGGGGAACAAAAATTGTTCGAGGAAGTTAGAAGAATCCGCAAGGCAGTAAGAGAGAAAAGGAAGGTAGCGCGAACTGGAGCGGCAATGCCCAGCACACAGAGTACACAGAACCCTCCACCCCGCAGAAGTAGCAGGTCATCACCATTACCAGCGCCGTAAGAAAACATAGCTCGTGAACTTCATTGATCCACACCTGGGTGTTGTCGGAGCACCTAGGCACAGGTTGCAGGCTTGCAATCTTCGCAGAACACCTGAAACCTGTGGATCAAACGGATAGGGATTCTCACTTAACAATGCTCAACAAACATTTAAACCTAAACAAAACAATAATAATAATAAACTTTAATATACTTTAATATTTCAGGAAACATAAAAAACTAACCATTTCCTTTTTTCAGCTGTTGACAATATAACGGTGCTCCCCTCACACCACAAACAACTGGGGCCGCTGACCAAAGCGGATAAAACTGGTACTACGGGAGACTGAAATCCAAGCCCGCATCCGGAGCTGCAAAGTCGAAAAACGATATGCAGAGAGCCGGGTGTTTTCAGTCAATTGAGGTTGGACTCGTAGTGGTATGTCGTAAGGCCTTGGGCTAGATGCGTGTATCCTCGTGCCTTTATAAAGGCGCAAGTATATCACGTCCCAAGTAACGCCGTCACTAGAAGTAGAGTTATCCCCAGAGATATGCCTTATAAGGCGAGGTACTCAAACAAAATGTCCTTCTTAAGACAGGGAAACAAGGTGCATTTGATTCATGCAGATATGTGTGGGCCGATGGAAACCAAATCAATCGGCTTATCCAGATATTTCTTGCTACTTGTGGATGACTATAGTAGAATGTCATTTGTCTATTTTTTGCAGAATAAAAGTGAAGTCTACTCCTGTTTTAAAGAATTCAAGATTATGGTTGAAAAACAGATGAATTGCAGTATAAAAGTTCTAAGGACAGACGATGGCACAGAATTTTGCTCAAATGAAATGGAGAACTATTTAAAACAACATGGCATAATACATCAGCGCACCAACCCATATACCCCAGAACAAAATGGGACGTGTGAAAGATTTAACCGCACTATTGTGGAGAGAGCCAGATGCTTACTTAATGATGCAAAGTTTGAGAAGAAGTTTTGGGCAGAAGCAGTTCACACAGCTGTGTACTTAAAAAATAGAACAGTTGCTTCTGGGTTGAACCAAAAAACTCCCTATGAACTTTGGACTGGCTGCAAGCCAAACGTCAGTCATCTAAGGTTGTTTGGAAACACAGTTATGGCTCACATCTCTAAACAAAAAAGGCTGAAATGGGATAAAAAGGCATAAAAGCATTACTTAGTTGGGTATGCTGATAATATTAAGGGGTACAGGCTGTACAATCCCAGTACCAATAAAGTGATAACATGCAGGGATGTCACTTCCATGGAGCAGGATAATTCAGAAATAGTGCAAGCAACAATAAATGAAAACAATGTGTCCTCCTCTGACAGTCTTGGTCAGAATAAAGATTCTGATGGCTCGGACTCTGAAGTGTCAACTGGTACAGTGTAAAGTAACAATAATGACAGTACTTACATAGAAGAATCAAACTCACACGGTAGTTCAGATGAATTTTTTGCCAGTATACGAGCAAAGGAGTTGAAAGACTTAATTGAGTGTGAAAAACCAGATAAAGCTGTTAGAGAAAGGAAAAACCTGACAGATATGGTTATAGTAATATGTGTGTTGAAACAGACTTAAATTTATGTACAGACCAGCTGATAACATATGAAGAGGCTGTAAATGGACCAGAATCAGAGGAATGGTGTAAAGCTATGCAGGAGAAACTAAAATCATTCGAAGAAAATAAAGCTTGGGATGTGGTGAACAGGCCAGAGCAAGCTACAGTGGTTGAGTGTAAGTGGGTGTAATGTATAATGTGAGATATCGTGCTCGTCTAGTCACCAAAGGATTCTCCCAAAAGGCAGGAATAGACTATACAGAAACATTCTCCCCAGTTGTCCGTCATTCAACATTAAGATTGTTGTTTGCATTAAGTGTCAAATATAACTTAGATATTACTCACTTAGATGTAACCACAGCATTTTTAAATGGATATTTAAATGAAAATGTGTATATGAGCTTACCTCAGAACTTTGAATGTAGTAATAAAGAAAACAAAGTGTTGAAGTTGAAACGTGCTATCTACGGGCTAAAACAGGCTGCTAGGGCATGGTATAAACGCGTAGAAGATTGTCTACATGATTTAGGTTATAAAAAATTAGAATATGAACTCTGTTTATTCATGAAACTTAATAATAATGCTAGAATATATGTGGCTTTGTTTGTAGATGATTTTTTTGTTTTTTTTCTGACAGTCAAAAGGAAACTAAATTTCTTAAAAATCATTCGAAAAGTAAATTTAAGTTGAAAGACTTGAGAAAGATTAGACAATGTTTAGGTATGAGGGTTAGAAGGAAAAATAATGAGATTTTTGGAGACCAGGAACAATTTCTTGATCGTTTCTTGAATAAGTTTAATATGAAAAATTGTAATCCAGTCAGTACACCCATGGAAGTAAACTTGAAGCTTGAAAAGGGTGATAATAATTGTTCTAAACAATACCCCTACCAGCAGTTAATGGTGATCGATGATTTCGATGTAATGTCATCACTTTTCTCGTGATAATGTCCAGATCTTAAAGCTCTTTTCGGAGCCAATTTATTATTATTATTATTATTATTATTATTAAGATTATTACTTGAGAAGTCCCAAAGCGATTGAATAGTTTCTAAGAAGTAACGTTGCATGACAGATACTATGATAGAATTAAGTGACGTTAAAGGCTAGTTTATCACATATAAATGAATGTGAACCAGCTTCTGCGTATATTATTATTTAAGAAATGACAAAGTGAACGTAAATAAAAGAAACTATCAAGATAAACGACAATATTTCGAAGAATTGCTGTTAGTTAAAAATTAGATCATATTAAAGGAAAAATTTAATAAAAGTGAATTTTCAATCAAGTAAAAAGAGGTGATTATCATTAGTCTAGTAGCCATATGAATTTATCGTATTGATCAAAATTATGTACAAGGAGGTGATCTTCAACATGACGTTGAAAGACCAAGTCCATCAATTGTTTGGAGAGATGACGAAAATGTATTTAAATCACGTATTTCAACTGCTTCAATTATAAACTTAAAACATATGAATTTAAATGAGGTTCTCAATGATGCAGAAAGGATTGTTCGTGGAAAGTTTAAGAATATTCTTGACAACAGTAGTAGTATACAGATGAACTTTTCCTTAGCTGGTAAATTTAATAATATTGTAAAATATTTGTATGTCGCCATCTAATGACTATTAGACTAACGATAGTTTGTTAGTTAACAACGAATGCTTGACGATTAGATTGTTTATAGCAACGAGGGGAGAGTTTGTTTATCTCCAGTTTTTGTCTGAGACTTTAGTTGACCGCACGGATTCTTTCTTTTAATTAATTGCTGTCAATCATTAATAAACATTTTAATTAATTTACTAATTTTCCGAAGTTGTTATTGAGTCTTATTTTACATTGGTGTCAGAAAGTGGTTCGTTTTGCGTGCCGTGAATATTTTTGTTGGTGATTTCTGGAAAAATATTTTAGAAATCATGCCAAAGAGTCCAAGTCGGAGACAAACTCGAGCTGGAAGGAGAACTCAATATGTTGATTGTGTCGAAGATGATAGTAATGGAGGACTTTTTGCTTTAGAGATGAGATTGAATCGTTTGGAAGAAAGACTAAATCGTGATCAGATTCGTTTTGAAGAAGGTCGAAGAGAGACTCAAAATTTATTTGAAGAGATAAGAAATTTAATTAATAATAATAATAACAATAACAATAACAATAATAATAATAATAATAATAATAATAATAATAATTACAGGGTGGATTACAGAAAGGCATTTGATACAACATCACACGAGCTTCTCCTCTACTTGCTCGAGTGGTGTCTGGCCGAGGGGTGCTCCTCTCGCTACGGTAATGGAATAAGTCCGTACAGCCAGTTCTTCCCTCCTCACTGGTGATGGCCTTCTGGGCGTGAGGAACGAAACTATCCATCTCGGTTTCGTTAAACATCACCACCTTTGCAGTGGGCTAACCACCCCTGCAAAGGTTTTTAACAGGTTACTAACGATAGACCTGCACCGGCCCCCCACAACCGGCCCTCTTCGGATGAGGGCCATGGAACAGTTGGGAGGGGCCTTACGATACGTTCCAACATGGCTATCGACCACGGACCACCCCTACAGCGCCTCAGGTGGACGGAGGAGCTGAGACGGGATTTAATGCAGTGTTGGGAGAGATGCGAGCCACAGACCTTAGGCTATGCCAGGCGCCTGCATACTCTGTGGTGCGAAAGGCACCCAGAGTTACAACAGCTAACGCAGGCGGCGCTCGCATCGCAGGTGCGGTATACTCAGTCTCGACGGCGGATAGAAGAGGAGTCAGACTCTGACTCTTCAGTATCAAACGCTTCAGAGACTGAGGGCGAAGTCTCACTAACACCCGAGACAGCCGCACCGAGGTGGAGCATACTCCCGTTCCACCCTTCTCTCACTGCAGAACCCTCATCTCCTCCCCCTGAGGGCACCAATCACCAGGACTTCACCAGCAGAGAGGGTAATTTTCTCCGGAAAATTACGCTCTCTGCAGAACACCTAGCCAGCGCTAACCAAGATCTCGACCATCGGGTACCAGATAGTGTAGATCTTTTTGCACTCAACAATGCAGTCTATGATGTGGCTCGAGGGTTTACTCAGGACAGACGAACACCTGTCAATCCTGAGTTAAGCCTGAAAAGACGCATCGAACAGATTGCAATTGAGATCAAGAAGGCTCGACAGGGTGCATCTCGTATTCAGAGTGTGATGGATCACGTAAATACTCACAGGCCTTATACGCCAAGAATTCGGCGTATCGTGGCGAGTATCAGACGTGAACATCACACTTTGAATACGGCCGTGTTACTGATCCTAAAGGAAAGGTACACAGGCAAAATAAGATCGCTAATGGCCGTTAAAAAGTCATTAGCAAAGCGGTACAAGCGACGAAGGGACAACAGATTGTTCCAATCTGACCCTTCGCGCTTTCTTAAGCCGCAAGCCCCTGTCACTTATGAGCCCCCGAGTGCAGAAAGAGTTGAAACCTACTGGACCGAAATATATGGTCGCGCTAGTGCGCTAGATGTAGACACTCCAGCCCTTCAACTTTTCAGAAAATTCTGTGACGAACATCTATCACGAATTCCTGAAGAGTTTCAACGAGTCAGCATGGATGAAATCAGGAATGCTCTAAGGGGCACAAAGAACTGGGCTGCCCCTGGGCCAGATGCAATCCCCACCTTCTGGTGGAAGAAATTGACCTGATCCCACCAGCATCTGGCTCGTATCTTCTCAGAATATCTTGGAGGAGATACACCCATTCCTGGATGGCTCGTTGAAGGGCGTACTGTGCTGATCCCCAAAAGTGGTGATCTGTCCAACCCCAAAAACTACAGGCCTATTGCATGTCTAAGTACTCTCTCCAAATTGTTTACAAAGATTTTGAACGAGAGGATTTTGACTGCAATAGAACCTGTATGGAGACAGATAAACGAACAACGTGGCAGCAAGCGTGGCTTGACAGGTTGCAAGGAGAACTTGCTAGTAGACCGATGCGTCACAATGGACGCATACTACTACAAGCGCAACTTGTCAATGGCCTGGGTAGATTACAGAAAGGCATTTGATACAACATCACACGAGCTTCTCCTCTACTTGCTCGAATGCCTTTCAGTACCCCCACAAATAGTGAGATGCATCGAACATCTGATGCCGCTCTGGAGGACACGTTTCACCGTAACATCTGGTGAAACAAGAGTGTCTACCAGAGCAGTGCTATTTAGGAGAGGCATATACCAGGGAGATACCCTGAGTCCTCTCCTATTTTGCATCTCACTGCTGCCATTATCTGTCACTCTACGCCGAACGCCTGGATATAAAGCCGGACGAGTCTCCAACCGCGTACACAAAGTCACACATCTATTTTATATGGATGACTTGAAAGTGTACGCGGCAAGTCCTGAGAGACTCCGAACAGCCCTAGAGGTTGTTTCCGAGTATACCAGTGCAATCGGCATGGAGTTTGGGTTGGACAAGTGCGCAGTTGCCCACTTAGTAAAAGGAAGATCGCCGAACTGGAGTGATAATGTCGAGCTTATAGACGGGAGCATCATAAAACATCTGGATGCTGGAGAGTCATACCGATATCTTGGACAGGTACAATCTCCTTTGCAGGACGTGTCTGTCATCAAAGATACTCTCCGCAGTGAGTACAAATGGCGACTTAAGAGAATATGGGGCTTTGAATTATCAGGCCCTAACAAAGTCAAAGCCACGAATATGCTCGCTGTCCCAGTCTTGCTATACTCATTCGGAGTTCTTAAATGGCTCCGAAAAGAGCTTAAAGATCTGGACATTATCACGAGGAAAGTGATGACATTATATCGAAGTCATCACCCGCGATCTTCTGTCCAACGCCTATACTTTCCCCGTGATCTGGGAGGGCGTGGACTACTAAGTTTGGAGTGTCTACATGACAGGTTAGTGATAGGCCTGGCTTATGACATCTATGAGAGCTCTGATCCTCTTCTCAAGTTCGTGAACAGCTTTGAACTATTGGGAAGGGATGCGTTCCTATATAGAGCAGCATATCAGGCAGCGCAGAACCTCGGCTCAGTTTTCGACCCTAGCAGCCCAGACGGTCTAAGGCTTTTGCAATTGACCAGAGGGCAGCAAAAGGTCGATATAAAAACAACCGAGCAGTTAAAACTGCTCGACGAACATGTGGCAAAGTCCTTACATGGTGTGTTTTATCGTCATCTCGAAACACAGGACTTGTCACACCAGCTGACTTTCCAATACCTTAAGTCAGCTGGCTTGTTCTCTGAGACCGAAGGATTCATTATGGCCTGCCAAGATGGTGTAGTTTCCACCCTCGCCTATCGGCGTGATGTTATGCACGAGCAAATCGAGGACACAAGATGCCGAGTTTGCCACGGTGATGTAGATGAGACGCTATTTCATGTTTTATCGGCTTGTCCGATATTAGCGCGCTCAGCCTACATTCACCGGCATAACGCCGCCCTAAGAGTGCTCTATTACTACCTTCGGCACTCTTATGGAATAGACGAGACACCAGTGCTGCCCTATGTGCCCGGTGAAATTGAATCAGTCGTTGAGAACAGAAAAACAAAAATTCTTCAGAATTACCTGCTCTCTACGTTTTAACGCATTGAACACAATAAGCCGGATATTACTCTTTTCGACCATACCACCAAGCACGTATATTACATTGAGTTCTCAGCCCCGGCTGAGACAAATATACGTGCAAAAGAAGAGAGTAAACAGGAACGCTACAGAGAGCTCATGGAGGTCATGAGAAATGTCTATCACGACTACACAGCGCACGTGATAGTCCTGGTGATTGGCGCCCTCGGAGGGATGAGGGACCGCTTTCTGACAGAGCTTCGAACAATACCAGTCTGCCGTAGTCAGGCTGAGATTCTCGCGGCTCGTATGCAGAAAGCGGTCATCCTCGGTTCTCTCCGAATCCTGAGACGACTGTAACAAATGACTGAACGGCTGCAGCCCCGGCTCACCCTCAAACCTGAGGGAGTCAGGTGCCTGCAGGATAATCCCGTCTGGTCCGGCCCCAGGTGGGTCGGAGCCCTGGGATCCCTGGCCAGACACCTCTGACGAATCGCAAGATGAAAATAATAATAATAATAATAATAATAATTTGGAAATTCATAATTTAGAAAATAACTCTAATAATTTGGTTGAATCGGTCTCAACTTCTTCAGTTAATAATAGTTCTTTAGCTTTTGCAAAACCAGGAAAATTTGATGGTTCTCAGACGTGGGAATCTTATTTCCGTCAATTTGAGACTATCGCTCGTCTACATAAATGGACAAATGAAGTTAAAGCATCGATTTTAGTGTCCTGTTTGAAGGACAAAGCTCAAGTCATTTTAGAAAATTTGAGTTTAGAAGATTTAGGGAATTTTGATAAATTGAAGAAAATTTTGGAAGATCGTTTTGGTGAAACTCAATTTTCTCGAGCTTATTTTAGTCGTTTTCAGGCTAGAAAACAGTCTGAAAATGAAAATTTAACTGATTTTTCAAATGATTTGGATAGGCTTGTCAAATTTGCGTATCCTTCGGTCTCTTCCGAAGAGAGAGATAGAATTGCTGGTTTACAATTTATTTCCGGATTAAAAAAATTGAAGTTACAATTTTCTCTTCGTTCAGAGAGAATTGAGTCTCTTCAATTAGCAACTCAGAGAGCTTTAGAGCTTGAGTCGATTGAAGATTTGACCTTTGGAGGTCAGTATAAAAATAAATTTAATAATAAGAATAATAATAATTTTAGTAAAAATGATTATAATTCCAATAAAAATAATAATTTTAGAAATAATTTTAAAAAGGATGATAAAAATAATTCGTTTAAAGGAAATTTTAGGTCAAATTCCCAAAATCAAAATTCTTCGCAAATTTTCCAATGTTGGATTTGTGGTGAAAAAGGACATTCTAAGAAGAATTGTCAAGTTCTTCAAGCTGTTCAAAGTAGTTTATCAAGTATTCATAATTCTAATGAATCTACTGGTGAAAGTTCATCCAAAAAAAAATTTCGTCAAAACTAAAAATCAATTCAATTGATTTTTCTTATTCTTCTGATTCTAAACCGAAACTTTTACTTAGAGGAGAAGTTAATGGCAAAAAATGTATTATGACAGTTGATGCTGCTGCTGATATTACGGTTGTTAATTCTTCTTTGTTTAAAGGGATGGTAACTGTTTCGAATAATTCTTCTATTTCTTATTCTATTTTTACAGTTTCAGGTGATAAATTTGATTTTGATTTTATCGAGATTGTAGAAATAAAGATTTCCAATATTAAGGTTAATTTAGAGGTTGTTTTTGCTCAAATTGAAGAAGAATGTATTCTAGGATTAGATTTCTTAATCAAGTCTGGTTTATTTACTGATTTCAAAGATCTTCTTGATAAAAAATTCTCAGAAAGTAATAAAGTTGTTTCAATTAATAAAATTAGTTCTTCTTTGAATAAACTTCCAGAATTTGTGTTAGATTTGTTTGAAAGATCTTCAAAATTTTTGGATGTCAATGATAAATTTCGTTTTGAAGAACTTTTATTGAAGAATTTGGATATTTGTGCGAAAAATTCTTTTGATTTAAGTGCAAAATTTTACAACATAAAATTAATGTTGGAAATGCACTTCCTATTAAACAGGCTCCTCGTCGTATTCCTTTACATTATAGGGATAAAGTTGATTCAGTTATGGAGGAAATGAAACAACAGAATGCAATAGAACCATGTAATGGTCCTTGGGCTTCTCCTGTTGTTCTTGTTCCAAAAAAAGGTGATGAAATTAGATTTTGTGTTGACTATCGTAAATTAAACGATGTCACAGTTAAGGATTCAACTCCAATTCCTCATCAAGAAGACATATTGAATATGGTTCTTGGTGCTCAATGGTTTTCTACCGTTGATTTAAAAAGTGGATATTGGCAAGTTGAAGTTGCTCCGGAGGATAGATCTAAAACTGCTTTTTGTATTTGGAATGAGGTTTGACAATTTAAGGTTCTTCCTTTTGGTTTGTGTAATGCTCCTGCTACTTTCGTTAAACTTATGAATATAGTTTTAAAAGGTCTTCTTGGTAAAATTTGTTTAGTTTATTTGGATGATATTATTATTTTCAGTAAAAGTCTTGATGAACATTTTATTCATCTACAAAATGTTTTTGAAAGACTTTTACAAGCTTCTCTTAAGATAAATCCTAAGAAATGGATTTATTGGAGCGTTCCCGTGGAGTTACTGTAGGATATACACGGTTGGAGTCATTGTACCGGAATCCTTTTCTTCATTTATTGGCCAAAGTGAAGCAAAGTGAGGTACTAGATGTCCATGGTATCCTAATATTTTTGTTCGGATAGTATGCGTAACTGTGAGCCTAATTTTTGAAGTGAAAACTTCTTTAGCGGCGTTGTAGACTTTTTTTGTAATGGGTAAAAAATGTTAAACTCGCGTCAGGACACGTGACCTGATCGAAAATTCGTAAGACGGATGGAGAGTAGACAGCTGGCGTGGCGTAGGAGAGGGAGTATCCCCCTCTCTTTCTACGGCGCGGCGAGAATGTATGCCTGCGCCGGCTGTTTCGTTTAGGCGGCGCAGGGCGCTTGCGCGAATGTTCGTGTGTGTTTATGTTATAGCGTGCCACGCGCATCCATGGATGGTGACAGCTGATGGCTCGACCGTCTGTGTAGTGGCCACACTGTTGTTTATTCGTGAAATTCGTTTATATAAAGTGTTTAAAATATGGAAATTGAACAAAGTGCATCTATTACTGAAAAAAGTGACGAAAAAATAGCGAAAGAAAATGAGTAAGTACTTCATAAATATACTAGATGAAAATTTAATTAATTTTCATTTTTTAATTAATATAATTTCATTTTATTATTGAGGTTAGGTTAGGTTTAATTAATTTTCATTTATTAATTAATGTAATTTTATTATCAAGATTAGGTTTCGATCGAGTCTACCGTAGTTCTTGACGAAATTATTAATGTAGATACATATGTACTTACACATTATAGATGTAATATTTGTAATATGTTTATACTTTATAGCATTAACCTATATTTTCATAACATCACAATAAGCACATGTGCGGTGTAGGTTTACCAAACAAATAATTTCAAATGAAAATAAATGAAATAAGATAATAATAAATAATCTCCGTTTTTCAGAGAAAGAAAAGAAAAAAAAAAGGAACGAAATCGAGAATACCAAAGGGCATGGCGTCAGCGTAAAAATGATTTAAAGAAAAAAGATTCGAAGGAAGAGAAAAAAGAAGAAAAAAGAAAAAGACATCGTGAGAATCAAAGGGCATATTATCAACGTACAAAAGGTTTAAAGGATAATGACAAAAATGTAGAAGAATTGTTCCAAAAGAAATTAGATGATTTGCAAATGTAATTTAATTTCATATTTTAAATATTGTAATATATATATATGATTCATATTGTTATTATTTTATTTTATGATTTCTTTGTTTTTTTCGCAGGAAAAAAAAGAAATTGGACAGTAATGAAAACCAAGAGAATGTTGTGCAATGCAGGGCTTCTCAAAATTTAGAAAATGTACAGCTCGAACAAAATCAATTCCTCACCCAACAACTTCGTATATATGAAGAGAGTCACGAATGCATTACCCCCAAAGTCATTCTACACAGAACTACAGATATTCCAGGTGATGGTAATTGTCTTTTCCACTCACTTATACGTGTTGAAATTATGGATGAAAGTTAATCTTTTTGAGAGATAAACTTTTTAATGTAATATAAATTGTCATGTTTGTGTACGATAGCGCAATAAATAAATATTGTATTCTACCATATAAAAGATAGTACTTTTATTCTGATAATTAAAGCAATTCGTGCAAACTTATTCCCTAACCATTCCAAAATATCCAAAACGCACAACGTTAATACTTAAGTTTTCACTTCTGTCGGCACTCCCGGAGTGCAACCCGTCGTTTTTTTTAATAATTTAGTTTGCACAGTGAGCAGAAGCTATCGAACTTATTTATGAAAATTCCTTGCGCAAGGTGGAATTGAATTGATTGTTTTAATGATATTAAATCATTTATTTGAGAGTCGGATTTTTATTTAAAAAAAGGATGCGAAGTCGGAATTTATTTGGAGAATTGACTCCATGAAATGTGACCATTCAACCTAATTATTAATTGAACATTGAATTTATGATTAAAAATGAAATTTTTTTAAAAAGAACTTTGATTCTGTAAGGAACTTTTATTTTGTTTAGTTCCATGACCTTCCAGTTCTTGGCATTTCCTACTCTTTGGGTTATTATGGTTCTTCCCAGTGGTTCCTCCTGATGAAAAAGAAAGATGGAAAAGGAATTGAAGATGGAAATTTTAATTTTTAATTTTTAATTTGACTAACGGACGATTAGTTTTTAAGAAATCTTTTATTGTATAGAATCACGTTATTAGTTTAATTTAGATCATTTTGGTCTGTTTGGAGGTTTTTACCCGCCGCAGGATTTTTCCCTCCTAATTATTTGTTTTATTTATTTTTTAAAGCAGACAGAGTTGGGAAGCGGCAATATTGGTATTAAGACCGAATAATAACTTGATTCATCTTTATAATTTTGAATGATTATTAATTTGATTTTCATAATTTCGAATTAGAAATGTAATTTTAGATTTTACATGTTTATTTATTTCAGCCTAGTCCAATATTTTTACCCAACTAATAGGAATTGCCAGGTGGCAATTTTTAGAAGATCGGGAGAAGTGTAAAATATTTGTATGTCGCCATTTAATGACTATTAGACTAACGACAGTTTGTTAGTTAACAACGAATGCTTGACGATTAGATTGTTTATAGCAACGAGGGGAGAGTTTGTTTATCTCCAGTTTTTGTCTGAGACTTTAGTTGACCGCACGGATTCTTTCTTTTAATTAATTGCTGTCAATCATTAATAAACATTTTAATTAATTTACTAATTTTCCGAAGTTGTTATTGAGTCTTATTTTACAATATTAAAGATATTGAAACTATCAAAGATATCAAGCATTTTACTACGAGGAATGAACTATTTTTACCGTCAAGCAATATAAATGAAATTAAAAAAAAAAAAACAATTGCTGTTCTATTAGGGAAAGTTGAAGATTTTCAAGAGCGTGATTCAGGATAGTCCATGATAGCGATCATTCATCTTCAAATGAACTTTAATCGATATTATCCATTATCAGCAGAGGGATCAACATTTATCGGTCTACCAGATTCTATTCGATGTAAAGAGGTGGTGTTAAATATCAAGGATGAAGATCAATGCTATTTTCTATGGTTAATTACAGCATCATTGTTTCCAACAGTAAATCATCATATCTAGATTTAAGGACAATTCTTAAGTATAGAGATATGAATTGTCTAACAACTTTACATGACATTCCAAAATTTGAATTAAATAATAATATTCCTAGTAATGTATATGGATTAAATGATGAAGATAAAATAGCACCGTTATTTTTAAGCAATTTTTAAATAAAAAACGTATTCATTTGTCAATGGTAGAGAGTAATATTGACATAGATAATGATCATAATTTGAAACTTGCCTTTCATCTTTTTTTGATCAAAAATCTTTCACGATTGGTTAATTCAAAAATTTCGAAAGGTGAAACGAAAAAAATTTTATGTGATCAATGTTTATGCCATTTTAAAATTGAAAAATTATTTAATAATCATCGGAAAGACTGTATTAAAATAACTGGAATAGCAATCATTTTCCCTTCAAGTGTTAGAAGAATTAAATTTGAAAATCATAAAAACAAAGAACAAGTTTCATTCGTTGTTTATGGTGATCTTGATTGCATTCTCGAACCAGACGATGATAAGCAGAAACATGTCCTATGTAACGTTGCATTTTATCTTCATTGTACATTTCATCCCAGTCCCAATTTAGATTTTATGTGAAACATTATCATGATTGCATTAATTGGTTTACTTTAGAATTTAAAAAATGATCTGAGTGTGTTAAAAATACTATTGAACACGTTGTGCTAATGAAACCATTAACTCCCTAGCAGTATACAGCTCATAATGATGTAAAAAAATGCCACATTTGTGATCAGGTTTTTTTAGATCCTTTACATTATCTAACTGCACCTGGCCTCGCTTCTGATGCTATGCTGAAATATACACAAATCAAACTTGATCCTTTGTGAGATGTTAGAATGCTCAATTTCATATAGAAAGGAATAAGAGGAGTTGTATCACAATGTTACAATAGACATGCAAAAGCCAATAATCAATTCATAAAAGATGATTTTGATCCTAACAAAGACGAATTTTACTTCACGTATTTCGATGAAAACAATTTTTATGATGCAGCAATGAGTAAATACTTGTCCATTGGTTCTTTTTTGATAGGTAACTGAAAAATTTGATTTTAACAATATCAATCATTTGATTTTAAATATTGTCAAAGATTCTCCAATCGGTTATATTTTCGAAGTGATCTTGAATTATTCACAATCATTGCATGAGCGCTATCAAGATTTACCATTATGCCCTGAACATCAACAACCACCAGATAGCACATGTAAAGAACTGATGACTATATTATTATCAAGGAATGAGTATATTATAAATTACAGAAATTCACAATGTATTTAGCTTGCCTTGAAAATCACTAAAATTCCTACAGTTGTACAGTTTAAACAGTCAGCTTGGTTAGTGAAATACATAGAGTTAAATACTGTAAAATAATAGAATGAGAACAACTATTATTAAAAATTAGTTTATTAAAATGACAGATTCAAATACAGAATCAAAGACAAGACGTCCAATGTTAGCTAGTTTCAGTTCTAAACTGGAGATAAACAAACTCTCCCCTCGTTGCTATAAACAGTCTAATCGTCAAGCAATCGTCGTTAACTAACAAACTGTCGTTAGTCAATCCATCTATAGATGGACACACATATATTTTACAATACAAATATGAGAAAAAGGTCCAAAAATGACTTTGAGAGAAACTTTTTTAAACTGATGAATAATGCTGTTTATGGAAAAACTATGGAAAATGTACGTAATTATGAAAGGATAAAATTACTTACAAAGTGGGAGGGAAGATCTGGTGCACGAACTTTGATATCTCAACCTAATTTTCATAGCAGTGTTATTTTTGATAATGAGATGGTAAAAATTAAAATGAATCAACTTGAAATACTGTTTAATAAGTCACTTTATGGAAGGTTTGCAGTACTTGATTATGTAAGAATTTCCATTTATGATTTCCATTATAATTATGTTAAAGTAAATCCATTATCAAGTGTACTACGGACAGCACTCTCACCTAAATTATTTTCCAACTGACGTCCAAAAATGTCTACACTCATCCTCACTCTCGAAGGGACAATCGACCAATGAGTAACGATATTAAGCATCTGATTCATATATGATTCCAGCTTTACTCGGTTCTTTAATTATTGATATTATTTCATTGTTGTGGCTTATATTACTAACAGCACGTGATGAAACAAGGAGACGTAATCGATCAATAAGTTCATTGGGATAATCCTAATAAACATAATCCAGTGGCCGATGATGATTTATCATATTGCAACAAACCTTTACAACTTTTCGGTAAATATTTTCTGATAATGTTTTGATATTTCTTTGAATATTTATTCTCTCTGAGATTTCTGTCAGGGTAAGAATGTTTATGATAGACGTAAATGCTTTTTAAGATTTCGTCGAATATTTTAATTTTCTTACACCGAACTTCGTAATAAATTTCTTCACTTGATGTTTTGTATCGAATTTTTTGAAATATTATAATGCGGGTAACTTTTTTATTAGTGTTCTTCGATGAGGAGCAGTTGTAAATGAGTCATCATCAATTGTTGCACTATTATCCATAACATAATCGACAGTATCATCATGTCATGTTTCGAAGCTTGTGGCTCCTTCGATTGACTCTTCTTTCTCTGTTTTCACATCAAATTTTTCTGTTTTGATCAGTTTCTGATCTACTAATTGTTGTAGAGGAGCTACAGCGGGCTTAAATATTCCGTTCATAGCTCGTTGTGTTGTTTCCCGTCTATGTTTAATAATTTAATGCTTACGTCGTATTGTACCACTCGCTTTTGCAATTTGATGCAAACGGTAGTTTGTTTATGCATTTTTCTTATCTTCATACTAACACTTTGATGACTGTGACACAAGTGTTCTCTTTCTCTTAGTGTTGTTTAATTGATATATTAATGAAGCAATTAAATCCTTATCTATAACTTCCACAATCGATTTCCCTATCTTTGTCGATAACTACGAATTCATACTTATCATTTCATCATTCAGAACAAAGTTCTCGAAAATCAGCAAATGACATATGACGTGTTTATATAATCATCATAAATGTGCTCAAAATTCATATCATCTTGTCGAAGAAAAACGAGAAAATTTGTACTATCTCAAGCTATTAATATCTCTGTGTCGTCCCCTACGGAAATAAGCGTGCATATTATCTTGTTTCTCACACGCTACGTCGTCAAACATCATTATTGAACTGGGTTTTGATAAGTCAGGTTTCACAACTTTCTCATGTTCATTAAAAGGAAAATAACTCATACATTCGATAGGTTTAAGTAATTTTTCTAAAAATTTATATTTTAGCTGATGTATATGTTTCGAATATAAATGTATATTTCCAAACGTACACCATTCAGGTGTACAAAAACAGCTAGGAGACCATTAGTTTTACCGCAAGAGGGGCCACATATCACGTAGCGAACGCTACTTGCTAATAAATTACCATTACGTTGAATTTTTACAGTTTGTGGCACAACGTTGTCGAAATTTGACACCGGTGACTGAGTTCTTTATTGCTCATTTTGTTATCGACTGAAGAGCTGAAGTATAAATGCATATTTTTAGAGAAATGATTTCAGTATTGCTGGGGTTATAACACATTACAGCCGTAAAACTAGCTTAGTAAACACCATCATAAGTAAATGGCCATTCGAGTTACATATTCCTGGACAGCAGTATTGTAGACTTGAAACAAAATTGCAAAAACGTTTAGAACATGGTGATCTTGGTGCAAATCTATTAGGCGGTGCGTGTGAAGAGCACGATATTCGAAAGATCGAGAAAACATGGAAGTGAGAAACACAGCTGATAGAGTGCTTGCTGAATAAGCTTGGCAAAAAGTTTTCGCTAAAGACGCAAATTTGAGTAAAAAAAACTACTGCATTAGGAGCTACTAGTATCATGAAAGTTAAATCAAAACTTGAATTAGGTTTGAAGAAAAGATTGAAAAAGGGTTTAAAGAAAAAAACCTCTGAGATTGATAGTGAATTCTGCGAAATTAATGATGAATTCAGGTGCAGATCCTATGAAATCTGCATAAATAGCTACACGAAAAGCAGAAAAACGATTGGTAGTTAGAAGAATATTCAAGTTCCTCGTGTATTACCTGTACCTACCGAAGTTGGCGGTGTTTTACCACTAATACCGATATTTGCTGGTTTAAGTGCAATTGGTGCTTCAGCTGGTGAAGGTTCAGGTATTGCAAAGGCAGTTAATAATGCTAAAGCTGCTCATTATCAATCGGATAAAACAAAACGTGACAATCTAAAAATGGAAGCCATAGCCTTGAGCAGAGTTCTACGTTTTAAACGTTGAAAACAAGGATTTAATCTATATTTTAAACCTTTACCCGACAATCCATCAGCATACTGTTTAATTATTCATGCTTGAATTGTTAAATAAAAACCTTTGAGTGGACAATCGAGAAAATTATTATAACGGAAAAGAAATCTGTTCAATTCAGTCATGGACTTATGCTTACAGTGCAGCCAGACAAGAATGTTGGAATTAAGTAGCTCGAGATAGAGAAAGATTTAAATTACGAACAGAAAAATATAATATTATCATCAATCCTGTATTATTAAGGAAAGTTGATAGTATACATAAAACAAAATAAATCATGTAAAAAATTGTTTTTATTTTTCCATTACACATTTTACAATCATTACCAAATAAAACACAGCCATCATTTCGGTCGTCCTTCAGCGGATGATACTCGTGACATCGTCGATACATTTTAATATCTTCATTTGATTTCCATTCATGAGGAAGTTGATCTTATGCAGTGTCGATAGTTTTTGTAGCATTTTTAATAATAAATTCTTTTTTTAAAAGTTTCATGTTTGTTGAATGTAACTTCGGTAATCTGTTGGTTATTTCAAAGATTTTTGTTGGCCTGATATTGTCATCGAAAATCAAAACATTCTCAAGAACCCATGCGTATAGTTTTTCTACATTTTTTAGTGCACATTTATATCGAGGCTTGTATCGATGTGAAAGTCCTAAATCTATTCCTTCCTTCACCATTACTTCGTAGTGTTGGTCGTGATGTGGACACTTAATTTTAATAGAATTATTGTGAATTGTGAAATCCTCTCTACCCAATCTAATGATTGGTACATCTATTTTTATCAATGATTCCAAGAAATACTGCCCTTCGAAATGGTGTACGAAAAAATAACGTACATTGTCCAATATCTCTTTGAAGTACTGGTCCAACGTCTTACATGGTGTATCACTCATTTGCCATGAAAGTCCGTGGAAATATCTTGTACCGAAATTAATTTTCTATGCTTTATCAGCAGTTAATTTCACATAATCGTACGGTGGTGAAAAAAAAAATAATATTCACAAATTCTAC
Source organism: Chelonus insularis (assembly GCF_013357705.1). NCBI lineage: Eukaryota > Metazoa > Arthropoda > Insecta > Hymenoptera > Braconidae > Chelonus > Chelonus insularis. The sequence goes on from NW_023276778.1 coordinate 339,275, forward strand.
CGATTTACACGAAGCCTACTCTTTCACAATAACTTTACTGCTCTGACTTCGAGTCGGCCAGGATGAGAAAAACAACGAAACTGGTGGACTGTATTGCTAATGAATATGGTTGGATGCTGGGAAGTTCAATTAGTAAATTTTCGAACATTCACAGTATGGGTTTTTTTTGAGTTTTATTTAACAAAAACACTTAGCTTAAACACTCGAGAACATCACTACTAATTGTCTTCGAGTTGGCCAGAATTAACTTCGATTCACACGATATTGATTGTCTGCAAAATAATTTACATCAGAAATCTTATAAAGCGTGTAGCGACAGGCACACAATACAGCGGAGTTGTTCGGGTGTGTGCTATACGTGTGGCTGTCCGTGAGGTACGATGGCGTCGACGCCAGTTCAGCTTCTCGCCCAAAAACACTATAACTGAATTTCCGGGATCACTGACACTGTTGAAACTGGTTCTGGTAGTTCACGTTTGTTCGTGAGATCGTTACTGAAACGACTGCACTTAGTTTTTACAACAAAACTGCGAGATGACTGTAAAAACCGCGAATCGACTGCGAGAATATCTACAAAGGTGACTGCGTGATTTACGTAGAGTTAACTGACGCTACAAGTGCTCGACCGCGTGCTCGTTAGCGTCACTAGGACCGTAGAGTTGTCTGCTGGGCCATGTGGGAAATAACAAGATCTACGGTGCTCACTCGTTCTCTCTGTAAGACTCATTTTGAAGGCACAAGCTCACTCGTTTATGTCAAAATATAAGTCGTGATACAAAACTAAGTGTACACAATCGAGTAAAACTAAAGAACATTAAATAGAAGAATTTTTAAGTAAAGTGAATATGGATAACATTAACAGTATTGTAAATGATACTCAAAAACCCATGAAAGAAATTACAGAATTAAACACATCCAAAAAATATAGAGTCACCAAACTGAAAACGGTGAAGTACGGTGTTAAAGTCTTTGTAACTTTGAATGATAAATTCAGTGTTTCTTTGCCACCACAACCGTTTGAAGATGAAATTTTATATGACATTTTTAAATTCTCTGAAATACGTAAAGTCAATATCTCAGAGGATTCTTAGAAACAAGATGATTAATCAAACAAAAAGTACACTTAATTATATCAATGTCAATCAATAATAAAAAAAATTTTTTAAATTTAAATGTTATCGGCATTCACTGATGGCACCCTCTAACAAACGACAAATTGGTCCAATAAAGACAACAGCCATCAGGATTCCATGACACATGACGCTGAATGGGCAGGAAGTGGATATTTTAAGGAAAAAATGTAGAAATTCATTTAATTATATGTTCTTGTCCATCATGAAATAAAATTTTTTTAATTTTGAAAACCCAAACTTCCCGTTAGAGTAAGATTAATGCATTAATTGACTTATGTAAAATGAAAAATCAAGAATAATTCAATAGTAGATAGTCGAAGAACAGACCGAATTCCCAATGCATTAATTATGGAAGGGTTAAACTAATTTTTAATAGCAGTTTCTCGTAGAAATTGACGAGAAGAGCATTTGTGCCAAATATCATTGTTTGGAAATGATTTTTACTATTGTTTATCAACCACTAAAATTTGGCAAAGTGCATTTTTTTACCTTTCACTGCTTACAGAGCGAGAACTGTTCGTTCTTTCGGAAAAAAATGTAGATACCTTTTCGTAGAGACTTGAATTCTCCACAAAAGAGTCTAAGAGAGCATATACTTACCTGTCACAAGTAAAAAAGTGCAGCGCTCTAAACGCGCGAACCAAAACTGACCCTTCTAAGCGTTCCAACAAAATGTGTTGTTGAGCGCTTCCTTAATTAATTAATTGGAACCAAATATTAATTGTTATGACTCAAATTTGAATAAAATTATGGAATGTTCAAAAACGTTTTCTGAAAATTTTCCCGTTAGAATTTAAAACAAAAAAATAGTTTTTTCAGTTTTTTATACTGTTATGAATGTCTTTTTTTGTCAACTTTACGCATCTGTATTTTCAAACAATCTTTAGACATTTTATTGTCATTTTAGGAGAGAGTAGGATTTTTCCTACTTTACAAATTGGCGATCTCATTTTTTCCAAAAATTTTTTTTTCCTCTTTAAAAAATCAAAAACACATTTTTCGTAACGTTTACCCCCAGTTAAAGACTGAAGGTATGAATATTTTGGAAAATTATCTTCAGCAAACATTTTTTATTCTATATTGAAAAGATGAAAAAATTTTTTGCAGCAATGTTTATAAATAATTTTTATAACCAATTGCTGAAAGAAACTACTTTATAAAATTCTTTTCAATGTACATATTACTTGATCATTTTTGTCATACATCCTTTATTTAAATTTTTTCAACCCTATCGAAACCATTTCTTTTAATTTATTATAAACAAAATATTATTTATGAATTTTAAACAAAGTACTTCTATCTAATTTCAAGTGCTTTTCTCGATTACATTACTGAAAAATTTGTTATAAATAATATGATTTAAGAAATGAATTTTTTTTAAAATGAGTTAATACACCGAGTAATCGTTAGCACTTAGTGATTTCTCCAGAAAATGTTTCTTTATTTAAAAAATACGTTTTGACATTTTATTTATATATTCTCTCAATTTGTTACACATTGTTATTAATCCATAACGTTATAATTACAATAATCGAATTTTCTAAAATTTTTCTTACCAAGGATTTTTAGGTTTTTTTTATCTATTATTTGCAGAGCTATCCTGCTTTGAAGTTTTTATAAAGCCACAAATTGCTTCTGGAGCCTTACATTTTAACAGAAGAGGCGGAGCTTAGTGAAAGGTGTGCATGCTGCGTTCGAGTCCTCCTGCATACCTTTTTTTTTATAATTTTTTATTTTATATAAAGATGGTATCACAATAGATAATTCTTTTTTTTTGATGATTAAAACATGTTTGGTTTTTTCCTTTTATTCAAATTGATTCAATTTTTATAATAGATAAAAAAAATAAACAAAAAAGAAAATTTGAATGTACAGATAGAAATGTACGATACATGGAGTGGTTTAAGTGTCATTAGAGTCCATCAGAAGAGAAACTATTATAGCTGTCCTATGAACTTCAGAGCTTATGGAAAATGTGTAGATTCAAGATCAAAGACTCGTTAATTATTTACGATGTGAAAAACATTGTAAATCATAGTCGGTTGATGTTAAGGGAAGTCTATTCCCTTGTAGGGAAATTGTGTAAAGTGTCAAGAAAGTGCTTGTCTACTTATTGTCTTATATTCTAGGATACGATCACGGATAATTAAACAACAAGCTACAATTAAAGGTGATACATCTTAAAATTGCTTCTTCAAGATTCATGGCTCAGCTTTTTTGCCGTAGTATGATACTTGGAAATCTTCATACATGTCGTATAACAGAGCATATTAATTGTAAGCTATATCGAGATTCATGTCGCCGTATGAGTAGGACTTAAGAACAGATAAATTCTTTGACATCTCTCAAATGAATGTGATTAAAATTACTTATGCCTTCTGTAGCTTCATTTCTACGTGCAGTTTGGGATGCAAGTATAACATATCTAGGTTTTCCGAGTTGTGTTGATGTCTTTACAACCCACACATATTTTGTTGTTTTTGGAAGCAATGGATATTCATACAATTCCTAAGATCAAAAACTCAGTGTTATTGCCGGATCCTCTCCAATGTAATTCAATAGATGTATATTTCTCATATCTGAGACTGTGATGTAGGAAATCGTTCATTCAATTTTTATGAGGGAAATTTTCACATTTGCATTGGCTGCAGTATGTATAATGGTATTTAGATCCGTATTTGCACGTGTCAATGCACTGATTCATGTTTTGCATTGACAAGAATGTTCTGATAATCTTCAGCAAATGGGTATAAAGGCGGACCCCTTCTCGTGGGTATACCTGGTAACTCTACCCATATTATAACGGGACAGAGGCTAAAAGCCACTATCACCACTACTTCCTTATATGTTCACAATCGAGGCTCTGCCTTTAGTGGAGTTTTTTACAGGTATTTGCGTACTTTGTGTTTGCGTCTTTTACAAAGCAGTAAACGCAAAATTGTAGAAGCTTCTAAGTATCATAGCAGAAACGGTTTAAACACAAATAAACAAACATAAACTTTTGGCATATCTCCTTTTGGCATACTCCCTAAATATCAATGAATGGATCCGAATTTTGCTCGCGATCTTAGGCTGCCGCCTCTGGAGGTCAGCTGGTCCTTGCCATACTGCTGGACCAATCAAGTGAAACAAAAACAAATATCAAAACATGCGGAGATTGAATGTTGAAGCAGGGTAGTGAGGTTCTCTCGGGGCACAGACGATCTAATGTGCCCCTACCCCCTGGAGAGTTCTGAGCTGCCTTGTTGTAGGTCTCTTAAGAAAGCATGTGGTTAGAGAATCGCACGAGAATATTGTATGACGATACTGCGAAGGTAATTCCATCTTTCATTATTGATTGATCGTGAGCAAGGATTTACCCTTTCGTTTCTAGTTTACAAAGGTGTTTCTTGAGGTCCTAACTGGCCCCTTTACTGTAGCTCCTGTGATGATGAGCAAGGGAATGTGTTGGGCTTTTCCAGCACGTTGCCTATTTACTTTTAATCAAAAAGCAATACGTAGCAATAATACTACGCCATGGTACTTGACTTTGGCTAAGGAAGTAGCCTCAAGTCCTACCAAAACTAAATGACTTCAATTATTTTACTCTATTTTATTTCTATTTATATTTTATCTACCGTGTTCTGACTTCCTTATCATTTTACGATGCAATGTGTCATTTTTTTTTAGAAATGCACATGCACTAACTACACTCGTAATTATATATTTTTTAGAAATAAAATGTTTCTTGATACAATACGTATAAGGGACTGCCGCCCTTTACGGCAACATGAGCAAATATAGAATCGAGCGTACTTGAAAAAATATCCACAAGCAAATCCGGCTTTACCCAGAGTTTGCGGCGGGGCCATTATTTACGTGTGAAGCCAGAAGAGCTACAGAAGACAACCGGATCCCACACCAACAACCAGAGTGGATCAAGAAGAGGACCCAGGAAGTTGGACATCTCAGCACCCGCTGAGACCCGAAACGTTCAAAGGGGTGGAGAATGCCGCTGTTAAAATGACGGATGAGCTTCGTCTTCTTCAATTAAATCTTTATCTTAACATTAATTCTACAAAAGAAGCATTTGCACTTGTGCATATACAGAAACATCATAAAACATCTGGATGCTAGAGAGTCATACCGATATCTTGGACAGGCACAATCTCCCTTACAGGATGTGTCTGTCATCAAAAATACTCTCCGCAGTGAGAACATGTAAATATGGGACTCTGAATTATTGGACCCTAACAAAGTCAAAGCCACGAATATGCTCGCTGTCCCAGTCTTGCTATACTCATTCGGAGTTCTTAAATGGCTCCGAAAAGAGCTTAAAGAGCTAGACATTATCACGAGGAAAGGGATGACATTACATCGAAATCATCACTCGCGATCTTCTGTCCAACGCCGATACTTTCCCCGTGATCTGAGTAGGCGTGGAGTATTGAGTTTGGAGTGTCTACATGACAGGCTATTGATAGGCCTGGCTTATGACATCCATTAGAGTGCTGATCCTCTTTTCAAGTTCGTGAACAGCTTTGAACTGTTGAGAAGGATTGCGTTCCTACATAGAGCAGCATATCAGGCAGCGCAGAACCTCGGCTCAGTTTTCGACCCTAGCAGCCCAGACGGTCTAAGGCTTTTGCAATTGATCGGAGGGCAGCGAAAGGTTGATATAAAAACAACCGAGCAGTTAAAACTGCTCGACGAACATGTAGCAAAGTCCTTACATGGTGTGTTTTACCGTCATCTCGAAACACAGGACTTGTTACACCAGCTGACTTTCCAATACCTTAAGTCAGCTGGCTTGTTCTCTGAGACCGAAGGATTTATTATGGCCTGCCAAGATGGTGTAGTTTCCACCCTCGCCTATCGGCGTGATGTTATGCACGAGCAAATCGAGGACACAAGATGCCGAGTTTGCCACGGTGATGTAGATGAGACGCTATTCCATGTGTTATCGGCTTGTCCGATATTAGCGCGCTCAGCCTACATTCACCGGCCCTAAGAGTGCTGTATTACCACCTTCGGCACTTTTATGAAATAGACAAGACACCAGTGCTGCCCTATGTGCCTGGTGAAATTGAATCAGTCGTTGAGAACAGAAAAACAAAAATTCTTCAGAATTACCTGCTCTCTACGTTTTAACGCATTGAACACAATAAGCCGGATATTACTCTTTTCGACCATACCACCAAGCACGTATATTACATTGAGTTCTCAGCCCCGGCTGAGACAAATATACGTGCAAAAGAAGAGAGTAAACAGGAACGCTACAGAGAGCTCATGGAGGTCATGAGAAATGTCTATCACGAATACACAGCGCACGTGATAGTCCTGGTGATTGGCGCCCTCGGAGGGATGAAGGACCGCTTTCTGACAGAGCTTCGAACAATACCAGTTTGCCGTAGTCAGGTTGAGATTCCCGCGGCTCGTGTGCAAAAAGCGGTCATCCTCAGGTCTCTCCGAATCCTGAGACGGTGGCCCTGGGATTCCTGGCCAGACACCTCTGACGAATCGCAAGATATAAATAAATAATATTATTAGTTTTTATTGTATAATTGATAGTAATTTCGGCTGCAGATCGGTGTGGGTTCATCTAGCAATGGAAAATCGATAAAAAATTAACAAAATTCCCGACTGTAGGTAGACACAGCGCCATCTAATAGAAAAATATCAACGGTTGAGAAAAAAAGCAATACCGGCGGTCGGTAATACAGTCAGTAACTAACCGACTGTATTACCTAACGAAAAATCGGAAAAAATTGTCGATGGTAGATAGGCAGAGCACTATCTAGCGAAAAATCAGAAATGGCACCGACGGTCGGTAAGTTGCTGACTCTGGTGGTAGCTTATCGACCACGGGCATTCGGTCGGTATGGTAGGATAGGCCAAAACCTCCCTTATATTAACTACTCATGCTTTACATTGACGAGATATAGAAAAATGAATCTAGCTTGGACACTGGATTCCGCGACATAAATTCGAGTTACGACATATATTTATAAATTGTTTCAAAATCAACATCACTATGATTTGCAATCGCTATTATTATTGATCATTAGATCACTCAATTAAGATTAATATGGATGCCGAACGCGACCTAGATTTGAGGCTTTACGTTCCTCCCTAGCAAAATATATATAAAATTTCCTACCGTGCTTATCTGCCTTTCGGTTTTCTTTTATGTTAACCCTTTTACTTGATGAATGGTGACCATGAGCCAGGGCGGTGATCCCATGAAAGAAATAAAGATGATGCCCAAGCTTGCACTTCTTTTAACACGTGATTTCTTGACGTCACAAATCTTGGTTCCTTTTTGGAGTAGAGCGACAGTAGGAAGACAGTCAGTGTGCTTTGTTCAGCGTCCCAGGACGAAGAGAATATTCGAAATGAAGTCAATGGATTTAATTCAATTTTTCTAAAAAGTAAAGGAAATTTCCTAAAGTTTCCGTTATTTTGGGAAAGTTTGTATGCATCTACAATGCACTAAGAAACGTTGTTTTTCCGATTTAGAAAATTCCGAATGGTTGTTTTAAAGTGGTTGATACAAATAGGCTCGCTCCGTATGATGATAATGAATCATTGTTGACTCTTTCTGGATGCCTAATTTCTGTTGAATTCAGGGTTCTTGGAACTTCCAGTCTGAGATTGTTGGCTCGCATTGATCATTCGATTTTTTATTATATCTACGTTGAAAAAGAAATCCCCATAATAGTTTTTGTGTATTTCATGTTGCATTCGAAAATCAAAGCGGTGATTGGTGAAATTACCAGGCGTTATAACGGCAGTGAAAGAGTTTCAGTCTAAGTCCCGATCAGTTCTTCGTATTCTGATTTAATCGAGTAGGCAAACTAATACATGATTTAAGTTTAACATACAATTAGTTACGATTAAATCATACACAATTCAATGTACAAAAAAAATGTTAATTAAATGTAAAAAAAAAAATTGTGAAAGAGTTAAATTTCTTTAATTAACACATTATTGTTTACGTTATCATTATACCTTATCTTTTGAATGTTTGTGATGATCTCCAAGCATGCACGTACGTTATGATAAAATTTCATGCATCCGTTTTCAAGATTAAATGATAAACCTTGTTGCGAACGGTATGTTGTCTTATTGTTTACACTCTATTTTGTAGACAGAATGCTTTACTTTTGGTGCCATCAATTGCAGCAAAACTGCTTGGTTAAATTTCACATCATAGCAGATAAAATTAATGATGTAAATTTGAAATGAATACGTTGGCAAAATGATTATTTCTTTTCAACTGATCTGAAATAGGAACTCTGAACATTTATGATTCCATAGTTGATGCGACTTAGATAAAAAATTATTCCGAAATATGTAGGAACTGTCTAAAAATAAATTAGTGAGCATTAACAATTTGTCATGATAATGATAGTAATGGTTTTATAACTAAAAATAAATGGATATGTACTGTTCTGTAGCGATTGTAACTACTTTTTTTTAGACAGCAAAAAATACAATTATCTTCTTTATGATTTTACGGTTCAAGTTGAGATTCCAGTCTGTCTTTTTAAGAATTTTGGTTTCTATGTCTTAAGTGCAATAATCTAGAAATACCTTTTTGATCTTTGAAATCGTTATTAAAGTTTGTAGACAACTAAATTTTTACAAAATTCATGGCAGCATATCCCTTTATCAATGGTACAAGGATTTTTGAAAACCTAAAAATGAATTAATATTTTGACTCGAGTAGAATTCCAGTCATTTCTTCCTTACTTTGTTTCAATGCATGGCAGTGTAATCGTGTGTAAAGAAGTCAAATCATAATTTAATTATTTTATTGTCACATGCCACAACTGGCTCAGGGGGCTCTTTGTTTCTTTATTTTAGTAAATACAGTTGCTAAAACTTTACAATAATTATCTTCCAAAGAGTAATAGCCAAATTATGGCGTTGAAAAATACTAAAGTATGTCTTCTTATTACTTTACAATGATTGCAGTTTTTACACAATAAAGATTGATGGCCTAAACTAATGACATATTTTTTTGTAATGTTATAATCCTAAAATAAAATTTTTCAGAAGACGAAATGATGATGTACTTTTTTAACAACATAGGCATTTTTGTTCACTGTAATTACTGCTATATGTAATGAATTCATTGATGTGACTGGTATCTTGAATTACTTCAAATCATATTTTCACTGATTCTTTAATTTACGTATAAAGATCATTTTCACATCCATAATCTTGCGATAACTCTTAGGAAATACAGGGACTTTGAACCAGATCTTCTGTATCTTGATTAAAAATACATTGGGATAAATTTTTCAACATTCTACATTAGTGCATCCACTTTCAAGAAAATACATCGAAACACACTCAACATTCACGGAGTTCAATGCTATTTGTGATAAATTAAAAATGCATAGAGTTAATAACTGTTTTTCTTCTTTATTCTTCCCTGGCAGACGAAAGTTGAAATTTAACATTAATTCAAGTAATTCTTGTATGTATTACAACATGTTTGACTCAAATTAATATCGAATTTCAACTCTTGTCTTTCGGAGTTTATTCAATTCATGAATTTGTTATCAATTTAATTATCCGATAAATACCCTTTCTTATTTAACATCACAACTTAAATTATTGCAGTCGAACTCCTATAATTTTTAGGACTTGGGGCAACTTGTACTAGAAATTAAAAATTTCGGGGGCTCCTCCACTAACAGCTTAACAGCCAATCGAAAAATTTGTCTCCCTATAGTTACATATTCGTCACACATTATACATGTTCGATCAGTGCGTGGAAATAGTTAATAAAAGAGAGGGAACTCTTTGCGTTGCCCACAAAAAAAGTAAAAATTACGGGGCTAAAAATTATGGGAGTTCAACTGTATTAACGTGATAATGATTATTTGCTGAATACTGTCATATAAATAATAGTTACTCTCCATTCATATCAATGTATATTATAATTAGTACTAGTATTCCTTTTTTTTATGTAGGATTCAACCAAACATTCGATGACAATATTAGAATATATGATATAGAATTACTTTTCATTTAGACTCCATAGCCGACACAGTTGGTCATTTGTTTTTAATAAATAATTCTTTTCTGCATTGTTTGTAATGAGTTTCTGATAACTTTTTTATTATTAATGCTAGTTATATCTTTATTCTTTATCTATTGACGTCATACTCATAGTATTGACTAATAACCATTGTCTGAAAACTCGTGATCTGAATAACATAATGTGATCTCTTTCAAAATTATTTTAAAGTCAGTCAGTGAATACAATTCAGTACAAATTTGTTTTATTAAATACTATGGAACGTTTCTGAAAAAATACTGTAATATTTCTACAATTATGTGATGCGTTTTTTCTGTCTCAGCAATTACTATTTTACACAGTAACCCAGTCAATAAAAGGTTTCACTATGCAAAATGTATGAGAATTTGAAAAAAAAGCTAAGATGATCATAATTTCAGTATTTTCAATATACAGTTTTTTTTGAGTACATCGTCTGGATCATGATTTTACACGTGCTCATTTTTGGAAACTTTTTATCGGAGAAAAAAAAGTTTCAACTCAACAATGTCGAAATTTACAGACACTACATTTTGTTATCATAATTTTATGTACCGTATATTTTCGCCAATAATGAAGTAATCGTGAAACGGTTTTTACAACCTTCAAATTTATATCATGATGCTTGTCATTTTTCTGAGTGAAACAAACACTGGGAACTCTCACTACCTTCAGTAATTTAATAGATGTAAGAAGCATTTAAAATTCTTATTCTTCCGAAAATTTCAACTGCTTATCGACTGGGCTACATTGAATTGTAGTACCAATGTCAATTATCGATTCATTGATTATTCATTATTTCATGCAATTTTGGTAGTCCCCAATGAAAAATTATTTGCATGTATCAATTAATTATATAAACTTCGGCTAATAATATATATTAACAAGAGTCTAAGATAGCAAAAAAGTCATGCAATAATAGCTTTAAGCATAGAAGCGTATAATCCAATACTCGTATAGATATTATCTAATCAAATGAAAAAAAACACTGACTTTCCATTTTCTTTTATGACAGAAATGTATATGTTGTAGAAAAAACAAATTACTCTGAAATTTAACACTAGTCACTATCAGAAACCATATCTTGTTTGAAATGCACTATTAAAAAAATCATCTTGAGAAATCCAATTCTCATTGTTTTCGAGCTGATCAATTCTTCCTCGCTTTTCTTGTTTCAATTTTCATGACAATGGTACATCACTAAACCTTCGGATGAATGTGAAAAAAAAAACTTTATTAACAAAGTTTTAATACACAAATAAATCACGTATCTAGTTACCAACATTAAAACTGTCAGGACCCGTAATTTTATACTTCAATACATTTGTTGATCAATTTCTGATTGTATAGGAATGTCATTTCGTACTATGCTTTAACTGTCATTAAAATCACAGATAAGAGTTAACTTTTTTCTCGAAAAATTTAAAATGAAAAAAAATAACTACTCACTTGTATAATTTTTTTTTTTTTAATTTTAAATTCAACAAATTTGAGATTTTTTCGAGATGTTTGAAAATTGTGCAAGCGTAATAGCGAGATTATACCTATACACATATATAATCTCAAATATAAAATTGTAAATATGTATATATTAGCATCAACGTCAAAAATTTTAGTCATCGATAATTGAAATAAAAAAAAAACAAGCTCATTTATCATGTATTATGTAATATTTTTAATCATATTACTAATGCCATCAATTGCAATTCCATTATATTCTGTTACAATTTGTTCATATGTTATCCCCTTATGAATATATCGAATATACCTTCGTACATGCATCAGAAAAGTGTTACTTATAATATTCTAATAATATTTTCTACGATTAATTGTTTTGCGGACATTTTTGAAATGTATTTTTTTGAGTAAAAAATCCTCCATTTTCGAAATTAAGTTAATATTATTCGAAATCAAACGTTTTTATATTTTACCTTAATTCCTACACAGTAAAGATATAGTGTCACATATTCGTCGACTTGCATCCGTTCACATCTATAAAGCTTTTTATTTGTTACTGTACAATTATTTTTATAGTATTAACGATCGTAATCACAATGTTTTGATTAATTCTAATTAGTATATTTTTATCAATTATGTTTGTTACAAAAAGTTTTGAAAGAGTCCGAAACTCATTATTCTTACATTGAATTTTGAAAAACCAATAAAAAATGACTTTCCATGTCGAAATTTGAAGTCTGTTTCAAGTTATTGACTCGTAAGTTTGATTGACCTTTACGGCTTTTCGATGATCGAAAATTCCCTGTTAGGTATTTTCAAAACAAAAATAAGAATCTTTTAATATAACCCACCTTTTGATTTGTTTTCTGATATTTTGATGAGTTATTTAAGGCCCATAAGTTTTAATTAACATTTTTAGTATTTAAATTAGAGTTCAATTCATCTATTTCTAAGTTGTGAAGATTATACTATGAAGTGTAGCAAGACACACTCCCATATTTTTTCACCATCAAATATAATGTAATGGACGCATTTCGATTTGAATTGCATATTATAATATGGAAATGAAGTAAATAAGCCAGCATAGCCTGAGTCAATCAAAAAAACCTTAGATTCTTTTTTCCTTTAAATTAAGACTTCTTTCATTTCATACTAAATATGACTTTTTTCGAAACCACTGACTTAATAATGGATCATTGAAAAGATTCAATAATCGTATTAACAATTATAAGAATAATTAAAATATCCTTGGTATTTATAATTCAATACGTTCTGATAGATTTTCTTTTAACACTAATGGAATTTTCAATTCATACAAAGACTCCCAATTTCGACTCGGGTTATGTGAAGTAAATAATATAGTCATAATACTTGGAATCAATAAAACCTCGAATAGATACCAATTTTTAATAGTAATTTATTTTTCGATAACACATTTGGTCGACGAATACATAATATAAATAGATTAAATAATAATTATAATATAATTTTCCAATACTTACAGGCATAGAGAAATAAGATTTATACTATCTTACTCTGAAATATTATGTACAAATTTATGCAATGGTATTAGGTTTTTTTAATAAACGTTTAAAAGACGTTCTTTCATTATAAATATTCAGTTATATTTTAATATAACATTATGCAAAACATTCAAACATCGTTTTATTATAGAATCCTATACTATTGCTTAATATTTATTTTAATGATCTTCTTTTTATAGAATTTTTAATTAAATTATGTTTCTTTATCGTAAAGTTGTCTTAGATGATACATTCAAATTTTTCTCCAAATTTTATTTTCTATTCATTGACGCATTATTATAATTTCGCAGTTTCTTCTCTCTTATTTCCATTCAGATTTTCTGGCTTCCCGTACAGAGCAATGTGTTCAACGACATCCATTCCTTTTACTGTAAAAGAAAAAATTTACTGTATTGAAACGAAAATTATAGTATTTCAGAAATATAGGAATATACAGAAATAAATTCATCGTGGCCATACATTTTGAGGACTTCGAATACGGTTTGAATTGACAATTTCGTTCTGACTTAATTGTACAGTCAAATAAGTATCTAGCAAAAAAAAACTTTGTAACTGATAAGAACATTTTTTCAAAAGATGTGCAGTCAAACTTCGTTTCTGTTGACAAGTTGGTATAAGATTTCTCTCCAATGTTAAATTCCTCAGTTTTAAAGGTCGCGTTCGCTGTCTACATTACTTATCCTCATTGCTTATTTGCGCATGTGCATAAACAATTTTGAACTGCGCAAGATCAGAGAAGAGAGACCAGTATAGAAGTTCAGTCCTTATGGGAGCTAAGGAATGTAGCCAACGTTTATACAAATGACCGCAAGATGGCACGCCAACCCGACATCTCGCCGAGCTGAAGTGAAGGGCAGAGCTTAGTTTCGTTCTCGGGTAGTAGGGAGCGAAAAAAATATAGTTTTTTAAAAATTTTTCTCGGGCAATAAAACCCCTATTGTCCCAACAGCCTTAATCCCACAAACAGGACTTCTTGAAGTCCTATCTATCACAGTAAGTAGAATCTACTGAGTAGATAGAAATGAGACAAATAAAAAAATAATCTTTCCTCTGTGTTCCGTAGGGTAAGCCCACCCCACTTAAGACTTTAAATATTACTTTACTTTCCATTCCGGTAAATAGAACGATAGCTCAGGGGTAAATTCTCTGTTTACGAATCATTCGGTGACTGGTTCGAATCTCGCCAGTTGCATTTTTTTTTATTCATTAATTAAATAAAATTTATTACATTTTTTTGTAGCAATACTAGTACCCTTTTTCTTTTCTGGGTAATGGATAAAAATCCTAAATTTTGAAAATTATTTTTTACTTAATTTTAATAACAACAATGAACAACTTATAAATATATATACTATATTTTTAAATTCTGGTATTACTTACTACAAGCCTTATGTAGATATTTCACCATGTCATTCGGTCATATATTTATGAGTTGTCCATTGTTGTTATTAAAATTAATTAGAAAATGATAAAAGAACTTTTGCATTTCTATCCATTACCTAGATAAAAAAAAGGGCACTAGCGTTGTTACAAAACAAAATAATAATATAAATATTATTTAATTAATGAATTAAAAAAAAAGAAAAAGTTACTGCTGAGATTCGAACCAGTCACCAAAGGATACATGAACAGAGATTTAATCCCTAAGCTACCGACCCATTTATTTCAAATGAAGATAAAATCATATTTAAAGTCTTAAGTGGGGTAGGCTTGCCCTACGGCAGAGCCAGGCAAAGTTTGACTCCATGGAAGCCGCTATCTGCGGTAATCCTTAGGTTACCATACCCACCAATAGGTGCAAGTGTTGACCGAAACTTCGTCCGGATTTCTAACACAGCATTGGACTTCTATACTAGTCTCTCTTCTAGTATTGATAAATTTTGAAAATGACGATAAAAAATGGCTTTTATCAACAATAACTATGTTATACATAGAAGAGAAAGAAAGAAGATTGATATTGCAAAGAAGTCTGCAATACCAATAAATTGGCACGGTAACTAAAGAATAATTAGCACGATTGTTTCCATTTCTTGAGATCGAGTATCTCAAAGAATAGATCAAAAATAAAGAAAGTAAGATGATAAAAATCTTCGTTACACTATAAAGAATAAATAATGTTCTAAAAATATTGTCGATTTGAAAAGTTATTGATTAAAATGTGCGGGCTTGAGCAGGCGAAAATTATTTTTGATCATTGCTTATATGCGCATCTGCAAAGACAATTTTAAACTGCGCGAGATTGAGTCATGCCCAAAAGAAATTGCTTCATACCTCGGTCGAAAGTCCGTCCCTCCCGCACCGATTTCAAAGACGAAAGCGGAAGATTTGTGTACTGGTAAGGTGATACGCGCGCCCTCTACAACAGCTGTTAAGCTATGCTGTCTAAACGTAGGCATTCTTTTAGTTCTGTCACTTCGATATGTAAGTCGTCTTATAATTTATATTAAATATATAAGTTAAATAGTGATATCCAACTCATGCAAATGAACAAATTTCAGAATGTTTATCAACAAATTCAAGTTTTAACAAAGATCCATGTCATATGTATATGGATTTCGTATTTCATGAGAATATCATGAATAATTTCCGTAATTCTTGTATTAATTGCAAAGACAATGAAAAAAAAATATGCACTAAAATAGCGTTTAATTGAAAATAGAGTAATTTTTTGAAGTAATGTAAAATGTGATCTTTGAAATGAAAAAATAATTATATAAATAAAATTTTCCTTTTTTAGTATAATTAAATTAAAATATTCTTATGATTTTTATATGTTTTTAATGCCTGCCCCCCCTCCCCCCGCCAGTAGCACTCACTTCGCTCGTGCAGACAAATGTCGGGGCAGGAATTAAAAACATATATGCTATTCAATTTTAAATATTTTTATTTTTTTACTTTCCACCGAGATATGAAGAAAAATAGTATACACTACACAGGCAGGAAGTTGAAAGCAATGGAAACATGACCATTGCAGAGATACAATTTGAAGTAAATTCTGCTGCTTGCTTATTATTACTAAAATCCATTCTTCCATGAACTTCAAATAAATATTAAATGAAAAATTGATCTACAACTGAACACCTTCTAATGCCACTAACAGAAAAAGTATCCCGAAGTGCCACCTCTGATTTTTTAGTGACTCATATATGTTATTCTACGTCAAAATTTTAAAAGACACGTATTTTTTGTGCCAATGCCCCTTCTTTAGAAATGAAATAGCCGTCTGTACATAACCACATTTTAGAGCAAGATAAGGAGCAAATGGATATTAATCTACATAAAAAATCATGAGAAATGCATATTAGTACACATTTAACAGTTGTAATTTATCAATATTCACTATGCTTATCAGCATAATCAAAATTCAATGAATGAAAATTCTATCGCTTATTTCTAGAAAAAACTGACTGCAATCGAAAGAGCAGAAAAAGAATAGTAGATCCCTGTTTTTGCATTCTGGAGAGAATACATATATAGTCAATGTGCAAACTGTCTAAAAATAAGAAAAAACCATTCTTTGATATTTATACATATGCATACAAGATCGAATATGATTCCTATAAACTACATAAATTTGCAATACACTCATTTTCGTATTTTATTCATTTTACTTTCAAGTCCCTATCGATATCAAATTGACCCGACATTGTAAAACGTTCCATATTCCAAATAAAATGTATGTATTAAGCGACAAAACAACCGTTTGTATCGATCATGTCATTACTGATGAGGAATCATCAGACTCTGTATAAACGTATTTTAATCACTTTTGACACCATTCCAAACTACGAATATTAACAATAATTTTGAGAATATATTCTTTTCAGTGATGAATAAATATAATGTCATTGAAGTAATATAAGAAGAATCTTTAGACTTTAAAAAATCATTTGAAGATTAGGAAATAGAAATTATAGAGGACAATAAACAACCATCTGCCCTTCAGAAACTATAGTTATCTACTAACACACGTACAACTGATGATGGAGACTTAAGTTACAAGTCAAAAGATGTAAAATATTGGCGAAGTAGAAAAACAAAGAATTAAGGCTTAAATCTGTTCAGCATAGTTTTAGGGAAGCTCCATCAATACGACGATTAAAACGATGGGCACATCAGCTAAATTAAGGTGGTACGTACAATAAAAAAATCGATAGAGTTTGTGCTCATACATTAGATAATTTTGAAGCCGCTGTAGAGGTTAGTATGATAGTACATGATTCTGATTAAAAAATCGTCATTTAAAAAGACTCATTAAATAGTTTTGAGAAGAGTGAACAAGTTTCTAACATCAACAACACTCGAAGATCAAAAGATTTTGTCAAAAAATCGGAAGAATTTGTCTCTGATTTAGAAGAAAAAATTGGAACTTACATTTTATCGAATATTTATGAGTTATGAATATAAATTTTTGATTATTATCATTAACTTTGCTCATATTTTTTATTTTTAGATCAATTCAAGATTCGGCTGAGACATCTATTTTCTTCAAACGTTAGTTCTAAAAGTTTATGATTAATTGACTTAGGGTCTGGACATTGTCCTGAAGCTATTGATACTGACAAACCATCAGATTTAAATTTACACTTAAGAAGTAATATTATCTACTTACAGTCACTTACCCACAATCATCTGTCATCTTCTCGATACATTGATCTTTCTAAATATGCTTGGTTTGAAAGTGATTACACAGACATAAAACCAAATAAATTTGGAAACCCCATAAATTTTGCATTTGGTAATCGCAGTAATGTATACTGTGATATCCCAGAATGCAAAAATATCGCGATTACCGACCGTTTTTGGTATAAAAATCATTATGTATAGAACATTTTTTCAACCAATATGGCGAATGTGAGTCATAAAATTATTAGATTGGTCATTGTGCTTCTAAATGTAATGAACGTATGGAAGAGTGAATGGTATTTATTGAATTAATAGAAAAAATTTCCATGATTAATAGTCCCGGCATGCATTTTCCTTTCACAATGCTATTATCCATATAAAAATGTTTCTCTTTTTTTTTAGACAGTTTGCACATTGACTATATATGTATTCTCTCCAGAATGCAAAAACAGGGATCTACTATTCTTTTTCTGCTCTTTCGATTGCAGTCAGTTTTTTCTAGAAATAAGCGATAGAATTTTCATTCATTGAATTTTGATTATGCTGATAAGCATAGTGAATATTGATAAATTACAACTGTTAAATGTGTACTAATATGCATTTCTCATGATTTTTTATGTAGATTAATATCCATTTGCTCCTTATCTTGCTCTAAAATGTGGTTATGTACAGACGGCTATTTCATTTCTAAAGAAGGGGCATTGGCACAAAAAATACGTGTCTTTTAAAATTTTGACGTAGAATAACATATATGAGTCACTAAAAAATCAGAGGTGGCACTTCGGGATACTTTTTCTGTTAGTGGCATTAGAAGGTGTTCAGTTGTAGATCAATTTTTCATTTAATATTTATTTGAAGTTCATGGAAGAATGGATTTTAGTAATAATAAGCAAGCAGCAGAATTTACTTCAAATTGTATCTCTGCAATGGTCACGTTTTAAATAATAACTATCGCACATGAGCAAAACTCGCGTAGTTTAAAATTGTCTATACACATGCGCATATAAGTGGAAAGGACAGCCAACACGGCCAGTCTGGTACAGTTAAAAATTGTCTTTGCTCATGTGCATCTAAGTCATAGGGCTAACGAACTAAGAGACCCATTTCCTCTTTGCGCAGAAAAATATGCAGAATCAGAAATTTATAGTAAAAGATACGGTAGTGTCCCGTGCGCCAAGGATCAATCGCCTCCATCTTTCTCTTAAATCACTACGACGCTCTACCGAGTCACTGTCCAAATTATCAGAATGAATTTTGCTGGTAACACCTTGAAATTGAAGTATTTTCTTTATTCTAACGAAATGATGGACTGATATCAAGAATTCTCAAGGAAAACAAATGATTGCTTTCGATTATGCATACTATTGAGTATCATTGTTGCTTTATTTATAATATACGAAATTGAATAAATTTCATTGCGAAAAAATTAAGTTCAATGAGAGTTTATTCATTGAGCTATGATTCGTTTTTTTTTATCGAGTTAGTGATTAGAGTTTTTGATTGATAGAAAGTTTCCTCACTAACAGACTGTAAAATGAGTGACAAGTTATTCTTTTCGTGCGCCAATATACAGTTGATTTAAGTATTTTCAAGAGAAAAAATGAATTGTTTTTTTTTCGGTTATGTTTATAATAAAATTTAGTACGTTTTATGACACATTCGACATAACAACCAATGACTTGACACGACTGTTTAGTTCCGTCATGTTAGACCTCAAACGGTAACTTTTTAACCTCGGTCAAACTTAGCTAAAATATTTCTAGGCATCCTAATTTGGACTAGGGATCGTTTTAAAGGGGTTGTGAACTCATCATCAGGGTAAAAAGTGGGTAAAATTGTATTAAAAGCGGTTATCACATTTTTCAAGTGAACTATCATAGATATAAAAAAATGTTTTAAACAAAAGTTCTAGACAATATTATAAAAGGTTCCGACACTGAGTGCGAGAGAGAAAGCGTTTCGGACGCACTCTTACCACTCATTGTTTTTCACTTATGTTACTCCATTATATTGATGTTATTTTACACCGAGATAAGAGCTGCAATGTTATTTTGTGATTTTTATGAAACATTCCAATGACATAACGTACATGTCACTATTTATCATATCACGTGTTACATCGCGGAAACGCTTAATGTTTATATTACTGGGTTCACATAACATTAATATTATTTTAATTTAACAAATACGTTGAAGTTATGAAATTAAACTATTCGGATTATATAAGTGATAAACATTGATTCATGGGGTTTTTAAAAGGGTACAGACGAAACAGCAACATAATTTGACAAGGATGTTGTTATATTAATATTATATTAATGTTATTGTATGTATATATTATATGTATGCAAAAAGGTTTCGATGTTATATAATGGTAATGTTAATGCGTTACAAAAACATAAGGGTCACTATCGTGACATTTTATTACAGTCTCAATTCCATGTAAATGTTGAGTAACATGGAAGTAACAATTAAGTAGCCAAACAAAAAATTCAGTAGAAAGAAAGGAATATATTATAAAAGAAGAGTGCAGTCAATTATAACCAGCTGTTCATTTTTATGAGATTCTGTACAAACAGGGCCGCCGACCAAAGTAGATAAAACTGGTAGTACGGGTGACCGAAATCCAAACCCGCACGTGGGGCTGCAAAGTAAAAAACAATATGTAGAACCAGGTGCTTTCGGTCAATTGAGGTTGGACTCGTAGTGGTATGTCGTAAGGTCTTGGGCAAGATGCGTGTATCCTCGTGCCTTTCTAAAGACGCGAGAATATCACGTCCCAAGTAACGCCTTCTCTAAAAGTAGAGCCACTCCCAGAATTATGCCCTATAAAGCGAGGTACTCTAATAAAATGTCCTTCTCAGGACACGAAAACAAGGATTCAGTATAAACAAATTCGACTTTATAAATGCACAAAAAAAAAACGAATGTCCTTTGCATCACATGATTGAAGTAAAATTTCTTCACC
Source organism: Chelonus insularis (assembly GCF_013357705.1). Lineage (NCBI taxonomy): Eukaryota > Metazoa > Arthropoda > Insecta > Hymenoptera > Braconidae > Chelonus > Chelonus insularis. The sequence goes on from NW_023276778.1 coordinate 360,056, forward strand.
TCCATCTGTATTTATGTAACGATCGAATTCTAAATACGTATTTTCACTTATTTATTGGCTTCAATATTTTAAACAAAATCAACATTTGATGTTTTTATAAAATCGTAGCAGTCACGCCAAGTTATTGGTTGTACTGTTGATTGTGTCACAAAACGTACTAAATTTTTTTAAAAAACAACCTAACAAGGAAACCTCGCGAGGTGGTCACTATCGATTTAGCTGAGGTCTCTATATAATAATCTACGTCGAAAATGATGAGCCACGTATTTTTTTTTCTGCGGAGAAACGATTTGAAGGGGTAAAAATCATCCCTAAAGTTGACACCCTATAATGATGATTTTTAATTTTCACATATTTCTAATCGAAATTCTCCAAAATGACCTTATACGTTAAAAACAACATAGAAAGTGATGAAAAATACCTTTATTTACATATATATAAAACTTGCGGATATACTTTTTTTTTTATTAACAATAATAAAAAATCTATAACTCAAAAACTATTTATTATTTTTTAATGAGACCAATTTCGATCAGAATAGAATAAAAAATTACGAGATACATGTCTTTGCAATTTTTAAAATAACATCAAAATCGATGCCAAAAAAACTATCCTTTTTTTCGAAAAATCTATAACTCAAGAACTAAAAATTATTTTTTGATGGAACCAATTATTATCAAAAGAGTATAAAAATTTACGTATCTTTACAATTCTTAGAATAACATTAATGACAGTAAACAAAATCGCAATTTCAATTGTTATTGATTAATTATTTATCGTCATAATAATCACCGAATAAAATTCCTCATAATTAGAGACTGAGTAGTTTATGATTAGTTAAAATAGTATTTTTTGTTATCGTCATGTGGGCAAACATAGACATAATTCTTATCACAGTCAGTGATAAACTATTTTTGAGGAAAATTATTTCTGTAATTGTAATATACAGATTATTCAATGCTAGCATTGTAAATGAATGTAACATATTCTAATCATTTGAAAAATTGTAACATTATTTTTTCACATTCATCGTTAATACTGTAGTGAATGGATATTTTTGCATCTTGTATTCATTTTAATTTTGGTTAATAGTCATTATTTTATATGTGTATAAAATTGTGTGCTTGAAATAAAAATATTATTATCTTTTATTCTAAAAATTGTGTAACACTCAATAGTTAAAAATGAAAGTTAACCCCCTTAATGTCATTCGGATACGTTTAACAACATTTTAAACTATGAAAATTATAGAGACACCTGTAAATGATGCTGAAATACAATTGAAGAATCACTTTGAACAAATATTATTGAATGCAGTGAATGGGTATACTAATATCGAAATGATGGAGGAGAATTCATTACATTTTGGAGAGCCATAAAAGGATTAGGAACCAGAAATTATAGAAGACGAAGAATATGCATCTGCAATCCATGAACCAAAAGTGCCTGATAAAGCATGTACTACTGATAAAGAGAGCTTAAGTCATGATTATAAATTGCGAGCAGTTGAGTATTGGCGAAGTAGTAAGAAAAAGAATTTAAGTATCGATAGTGTTAAGCAAAAATTTAGAAAAGTACAGTCCACTCGACAATTAAAACGCTGGGCATATCAATTGAACCAAGGTGGAACATACAAAGGAAAAATAGCTTAAATTTGCAAATATACGTTGGAAAATTTTAAAACTGCAATCGACACTTGGATGATAGTCCATCATTCCGATTTAAGAAAATGGGCATTATTAGCTAAAAAAATTTACAATTTGATGATCTCCGTTTTCAAGCATCTCCAACGTGGATACTATCATTCAAAAGAGCTCATCGTATTGTTTCTCGTAAAATTAACAAATTCATATCATCAAAAACGATTGAAGATCGTAAAATATTAAAACAAACATCAGAAGTATTCGTTAACGATGTAAAATCGAAAATTCAATCATATGGTTTAGACAACATAGATAATTCTGATCAAAGTGGCTCTTAATTAGAGGTACATCCAGAGAGTACTTTAGTTCTAAAAGGAGGAAAAAAAATAGAGGGCACAGTTCAATCAGTTTTTTCGACAACTTATATTTATACTATACAACCAACGATATCGGCTGATGGAAAATTCCTTACTCTCCTCTTTTCTTGTGTTAAAAGAACCAACTGAAAAACTTGGTCTACGGGTAGGAGCATTGCTTTTTAAACCAGATAATCTACACATAGAAATATCGAAATCTGGGAAATTCACTTCAGGTAAAAAATTCAATTCAAATATCATATTATATGATACATTCTGAAACTTTATATCCTGATTTTTTTCAAAACTCTTCAAAATCTTGTTAAGGGATGTATTTTTTCCAAATATTGAAGGAAAAAGTTTACTTCTGATTGATTCGTGGACTGGACATTTCTGAAGCTCTCACGCCTGCCGAACCGCCGATTAAAGAAATTGAGATAACGATTATTCCTAAAGGGGCTACTGGACAAATTCAACCAGTAGATGTTTTTGGATTTCAGAAAATGAGAAACTTTGTATGACATTTTCCAGACAGTGACCTATTACGAGAAGATGATTTAAGTTTACATTTGAGAAATGATATTATTAAATAACAATCACTGACTCATAATCAACTTTCGTCTCTGCAATACATTTATCTTTTTCGTTATTCATGTTTTAAAAGCAATTATACATTTATTAAACCAGATAAATTTAAAAATCCAGTCGATTGGGCATTTGGAGGTAACTATAAGTCTCATTGTAAAATTCCAGGATGTAAAAATATTGCAATGATCCGTTGTGCATGGTGTAAAAAATCATTGTGCCTTGAACATTTTTACAATGATTATCATATATTTAATACGTACGATAAATAAATGATTCATCTTCTTCATTTTGATACAAATCTGGAAAAAAGGGAGTATTTGTTTTGACATCAATTTAGATGTTATTTTAGAAATGGCAAAAATACGTATCTCGTAAATTTTTATACTCTCTCGATAAAAATTGGTTCGGTAAAAAGATAATTATTAGTTTTTGAGTAATAGATTTTGTGTTATTTTTAAATAAAAAAATGTATACCCGCAATATACATTTACAAATAATTACAAATATGTGAAAATTAAAAATCACCTTTATACGGTGTCTACTTTGGGTAGATTATTATATAGATACCTCAGCTAAATCGACGGTGACTACCTCGCGAGGTTTTCTTGTTAGATCAGTTGGTGGAAATCATGAAAAAAAGGATTACAGATGAACGATTATCAGAAATTATGTGGACTGTATTTTTTAGATAGTTGAATGCTGGAATAGCCAGGACCGTTGAACGGTGTCACTGAATCGGCTGACACTATTCAACAATAACATTTAACTATTCATTACCCGCTAAATTAAAAGTAATGAGTTAGATAATAAGAGAGTCCATCTTGTAATACTTTAAAATGAGTTCATTGAAACTGAGTCTATGAATTGTCTGTGTACAATCTTGAGTTCACCGATAAGTGGACTGATGACTAGAAGATCACTGGAAAGTTTTAAGTTTTTCAGCAAGTTGTTCGTATATAGATTTTGTGTTTGTGACAACTTATGAAGCCGTGAGGCATCAACGCCGCCATATTTCACGCCTTTTGCAACGAAGGTGCTGAATCAGACTTACTCGAGCTTATTGTTGAGATTTTATGAGAGTTGAACTGTCTACTAAGTTCACAATCATCACGATAGATCATTGACTGATGAGTTATTCCTTTTTTGAGGAATATTCTGGAGAGTTTTCTGAGTTTTCATTAGAGAGTTTGACTGCGTGAGCTGTCTACGATTATACATATATTGAGTGGACGGCTACAACGAGTTGTCTGTCGGTTGGCATCGTCCGATGATGCCCTGGAGTTGACCAGACGTACACCAAGTACGGACACAGAGAAATACTGGCAATAACCGAAGAATACTGACTGACTAATACAGAACTGAACAGAATTGTTCTACTCAAAAAATTGCATTCTAGAAGCTTCTAGGTCCTTGAGAAGGGATATTTACTCCCAGGAGTTAATTGGAGTAGTCTCATTGACGTAGATGAGTTGGCAGGAGAGACATTTAGTTACCTGATAATTCGGTGGGAAGAAAGAGGTCAGGTGGTAGATAGAATACCTCTGACGAAGTCAAAACAATTTTAAATATTATGGATTCTTAGATCGTAATAATTGGCGTTTAATGATTATAGGACTTTTTGTCGATCTATTATTGCCATTATTTATGCTTGGCGCACATTCTTGTACAGCTCAAAAGGAGAGGGCTGTTTCTGATAAGATATAGATTGCTTTGTGATATAATTGAAAATAAATGAATTACCTTGCAATCATCATAAATAAATGAAAGAAAAATAGAATTCCATCGTAAATTTCAGTTTCTGCCCATTTAAAACGATTTTATTGCAATAAAAAAAAATTCATTTTTATTTGTGTGATATAGCTAGTAACGTTATTTCGATGAAAAAAAATTTTCGTTGTATATACTCGAATACGTTGTGCAGATCCCATTTTCAATTGTTTACTACAAATTTGACTGTTATAAACAAGGAGAGTGTGTTTTCATTCATCTTATATGGTTTGTAGCTCTTTTTCAAATGAAAGAAAAAATATCTTGCATTCATCCGATTTTCAATTGTTTATAACAAATTAAATTGTTATGAACAAAAAGAGTTCTTTAATATCTGTGTTATATGTTGAGTAACAATTTTTCTGGAAAAAAATTTGATGCAGTTTCGTTCTGGGGACATCTCCAAAAATAAATAATTTGTGTTGGGATACATTGAAATTGTTAATAAATTCTTTTAGGCCGTATGATTGATGGCGCAGATCAAGAGAAGACAGCGGGAAGTCATCTATACATGCTTAATTCGGGAAAAAGTGGAGGTGTTCCTGGAACAGAACTGTACTCGGAATATTTTCCGTCGGTAAAACTTACATACATTGCATAGAACAAATTTTTAATCGTTCATAACATGTTAAATTGTCATGAAAAAAAAGAGTTCATGTCTATTTATGACAAATGATCGGTAACTTTTTTTCGGTGAAAGAGAAAATTATATGTTGGAAAAACTCAAATATCTTGCATAGATCTCTTTAACTTATATCTCTCTCAACATTCGTCGCTTGATCACACTTCCTGTAACGCTCTCGTCACGCATTCACCGGCTGACTGAGCTCGTTCAAAATCCATTCAGATCTTGTTTATAATAATATCTTAAAAATAAATTTTGAAATAAAAAAAATGCTGATATCTTTTTGACTTCTTGACTTTTTGACTTTCATTAAAAGACAGAACATTAAATTTTAAATCATAATTCAATTCAAATTTTCCTGATTCAATTTTATAGTAACGGTACACATAGTCATAAGTGAATCTTTATTTTTTACGAAAATCAAATACATATTCATTTGTTGAATCATCCTTAGAAGTGTCTTCTAAAGAAGATATTTTATACAAAAAATTCAAAAGTACCCTTAATTCACAACCTTACATTAATAATGCTAGCGAAAATACAGTAGACTCATGCCTAGAAAAATGATAAGCTAACAAAAGAAGAACAATCCAACCATTCTAATTCCTTTGATTCTCATTCATGAATTTTGACGACGATTAAAGAATAGTTCTATGAAACTTTACAACTAGAAAATTAGATTAAGGATGTTCTAGACGTTTGAATTCTAAAAAATTCTTTACTCATTTGAAAATTTCTGATTTCAATCTTCTACCTTGATCAGAATAAATTTTTAAACAAACACTCTAGCTACAAAACGTTTAAGAAACTAAAGATCTAGTAATAGTAGAAGCTTGATAATTAAGGAAATAAATTTTTCCAGATCTTCTAGTAAAATAATTAGTAACAACAGGAAAATACTTATCTTTAGAAAAAATTTTAATGAGAGAACCAAACCTACAAATCGCAACTCTTTCAGTATGAGAACCAACATCATAAATTTAAAGAGTATCACATGATTTCTCATAAAATTCCTTTTTTGCAAAACAAACCTCACATTTCTTACATCTTCCTTAAGAGTAGCCCAGAAGAATCTTTATTGATTTTTAGAAATTATGTTACAAATATCGAAATGACCAGGAGAAGGAGACTTATAAGCTTCAGAAATTATTTTTCGTCATACCCGCGCGGAAGTTCACTTTTCCATTGGAGAGGGGATGAACTTTCCACACAGGTATAACAAAAAATCATACTCAGCCCTAGGGGAAACAATTAAACTATCATAAATCACGTGTTTACAACCCTCGCCTTCGGCTCGAGTTGTAATTTTACACATGATTTGAACTAGTCTACTTTTTCTCCCTAGGTGTAAAATGTACGATAATTAACGTTTTACGAGAATTCTATTTTTTTACTCCAAAGAATTATAGTAAAGTTAAGAAATTTTAAAATTTGAGTCCAAAAAAGAAATTTAAGATATTATTATCGTTCTAAAATTTAATCCAATCGGAGTTATTATTATTTTCAAAGACATTATTAAAAATATTTTTATTAATGAAACCTATTTTCTGACATTTTCTACAGTCACACGAGCTCTGAAATTAACTATTAGCATTTTCATGAGTTTTAGCAGGTGCAGGTTGAACTCCGAAATCGTATTGAAACAAAATTTCTGACCAAAGAGCAACTTGATCTATAGGATTTCCCAAAGAAAGTAACCTATCCAAAGAAGCATGATCAGTTCTAATAGTGAATCGTGTACCAAGAAGAAAAAGATAAAAATTTTGAGAAGTTGTATGCATCAATACATAAATGATTTCTTCGGCTATTTTCTGTAAACAAAAGTTTCACTGAAAATTTTCGGATGATCATAATCAATAAGAGATACTGCTTTTTTCCTAATAATAACTGTACATTTTGAAAACAGATTAGATGCTCATATTATTATTTTGGCATTCATAATTTGATATGATTTTATCACGCTTTAAATAAAAACTTCCGTACAAACGAAAATCCTAACAAGAATCATTGGTATCCGAAGTGTTCGCTGCAGTACCAACTATTGCTTAAAGAAATATGTGAGTATGAGAAGAAAAAGTTGCTTCAAAAGAAGTAACGTATTCACATTGTTGAAGGTGTAGCATTATGGCGATTTTTTTTGAATATTCTAACGATCACATACATAACTCAGTGTTGGTTCGGATACAATCAAGTTGGCCAGAAAATAGTGAAATACTTCTACTGCCTACACATCATACTTATAAAGTATTTGAGTAAAAGTATTTCAAATACTTTATTTAAATACTCTCAGATTATTTGTATTTGAATTACTTTTTTTGTTTGTAATATATAATTTGTAGTAAAGGAGCAGAAATTTTGTCTTACGATAGAATTCGAATTCGTTACTTCTATCATCAATACTTACAAGTAAATTTTTTTTTATTAATACTATTACACAGCAATAACTCTCTGTAATTGGCTTATTTGCGGACAAAGTCTCGGAAATCTGCTAATTTGTATATAAGCACAAAATTTTTTTTTTTTTTTTTAATTTGCGAATCGTTCGTACTTGGAGGGCTTCAAGTCAGTTAGTCGGAAATATTTTAAAGATTGTAATGCGTGATTCTGTAACTGGCGCTTGAGTCGACTCACTGGACCAATCATAGAGTAGTATTTCTCTTATGACCCAGCAGGCAACTCTACGGCCTTAATGACGCTAACGAACACGAGGTCTGACACTTGTGGTGACAGTTAGCTCCAGGCAATTCACGCGACCAAATCTTCAGTTCGTGCACAAAACTTTAGTTTTTAAGTGAAAATTTTTATCAGAGATCTCTATCAGTTCATTACGAACAAACGTGACCAGTTATTTTGATGAACATCACTGTTAGTGGTCCAGGTAGACCAGTTTTGTGTTGGTGGGTGCGAAATTGTGTAGGCACAGATGCTATATTGCCTCACCGAGAGGTACATCTACGATACACTGACGAACAACTCAGTTGTATGTGTGTGACTGTCGCTACATAAGAGACTGATTTAATTATGTCGAGACAGTTATTGTTGCTAGAACTTTTCACTTTTCCATCCAATTCTTCCTGGATGTCAGAACACGAATACTTTTACTAGTATTTTTTTATCTGAAAGTGATTTGTGTACAATTCAGAAAATCTCAAGCCGAGTATTTATATTTTTTTTGAATAATTTCAAACGAGTGTTCTTGATATGTATACATATATTTGCTTTATATTATTTTTAAGAAGAAAAAACTTAAAAGTATTTGTATTTTTATTTAAATACTTTTTAGAAGGTATTCTTTACACGTCTGTTAACATTCAAAAACATACAGTGTTGTGATGACAGTATACTGTTAGTAGACTATTCAACTATTAACTGATCCATTTTTAGAAAGTATAATCAATATTTTTACAAATGATCCAACGAATGATACTCAATACGAAAGTAAATGAAAAATGTGTATTCAAAAGTTTAAATTCTCCTATTTTAACAATAAATTTAGCGATGACTAATTTATATCGCTCCTTTAGCAACTGAAACATCTTCATGAGTAAACTTACATAGTATAATCCCATTCCGTGAAAGGAAAAAGAATGCAGATGCAGAAAATTAAGATACAGAAATTGAATAATGGCTTATGAATTCGATTACATTAGATCGGCTTTCACTGCAAATTTGAGAAAATTCAAATATTTAATAATCGGACGCTTGAATTATTAACTGCCCAGTAAGAAGTTATAGTAATGAGTCTGATTTTGTGAATCCCGAATTTTGATATACCTTCACGTTTCATGATCCCAAGAGTCGAATACAATATATTTACTGTAGTTCTTCTCGATTATCTCGCGACTAAAAAATGATATCGACGCGGGACCAATTGCTTTCGACACATAATTACGCAACTGATAACTGATTAAGTTTTTAACAAACCTTTCTGCGGAATTAAAAAGCTGAAAAAAATGGCAAACAAGCTAAATCTTATCATTCTTTTCACTGGGAAGTTAGTCGTGGGGACTTTTTGGGTCACACTCAGGCCACTGGAGAGCACTGATATTTTAATAATTAAATGATTCATTTTTCATAATATTAAACGCCAGAAAAAATATAGCTTTTTAATAAACCGCAACAAACTTTCAAAATTTACCGAAAATACTCCTACAGTTTGTTCATGGTGTTTGACATTATAAAGTAATTGTTGAGTATTTTTAGTAATTATTTTTATGATATTTTCGTACGATTTTTAACAATAAAATCTGTTTATAATTTCACATTTTATTATTTTTATTCCGCTCGCTAACATTAGTAATGTCAATCTATACCATCATCAATTTACCGATAAAATATAAGAATTAGAATGCAATAAGAATAATTAATACTAATAATATACAATCATTCATCAATTTTTCTATAATTTTATCAGTAGTATTATCTAAAAAAGAAATCATTTCTAAAGGGGCATAAGTAAAAATTACATTGAAGAACTTTGCACTGAAAAATTTTTCAATATGCAAATCATCAATAATTACTACTTGTTACGTACAATACACCGTTAAACACTCCTCGGGTTTACAATTTCGAATGTCACCAACGAACGACAGCATTTTTAGATTAATTTGTTAAATGCTTTGAGTATCTTATTACTGAATATTTGAATTGCCATTAATTTGCAGTGATAATGTCGGAGGAATATAAGATAAAAAAGCTTTCTCTCATTAGAGACGTAATTCTTTTGATTGATAATATGAATCAATCATTAATTACTAACTAAATAAGCGGAATACTATATAAAATAATAAATAATTCATACAAGCTATTTACAACACTTTTCTACTAACTTTCAAAATTTAGATGCAACATTCAATAAGCATTGTGTCGTTCCTAGTGCATACTTAATCATTCTGATGATTCAAATGCATAAATGCATAGCTGCCACGTCTACGTCTAGTCTATAGATAATCTATAGGCAATGACATATCCTGAGTCAGAATTTTACTATTATTTTGCTGCTGAACCCCCTAAAAATCTATATTTTCCCACTAAACCCCCTGAAAAAATTTATTTTAACTGCTGAACCTCCTGACAGAAATTATTTTGTCGCTGAACCTGCTTACAATACTTTATTTAAAATAAAAATTTTCGTCTTCATCCAGAATATCTACGCGTTTTCTATAATTATTATGAATTTAGTAATGAAATCTACATTATTAAATTAGTTTTATCAAAATTTGACGATTAAAAATTATTTATAATGATTTTAAATAATTTCTAATAGTTAGTAATGGTGACGACATATTTTCTATAATATTTTATTGTTTATAACAATACATTATTATATTTAGTATGATTTTTTTATTACTACCGAGTACAGAATGTTTTTATAAACTATTTTTAATAGTATTCAGTTCTTTCTATTAACATTTATTTAAAAAAAAATTATTAAGTTTTATGGAAGATGTCTTAGAATGTCCCGCCTTCCCCTGCACTTAGCCACAGGGCCTTTGTACAGGGTCTGTTTGCACAGTAAAGGCGGTCGTCTTATGTCTTAGGCCTGCAGGTTTCCTAGGTTCCCAAGTTGCCTTGGTTCCCTTCTGAGCCCCGAAACAGTCCCTGTCGATTTCCAATATATATATTATGGTGGTACGAAAGAACGTTATTTCTGCCTTTGGAGATTCTGCTAAGCCCCATGGGTCCCCCGGTTTCCTCAGCCTTAGGTAGGCAAGATCTATAGGCCTGGTGTCAACCTAAGAGGTCGTCCCAGTTCCACAAGAAATCGTCCTACCCTCGGAGATTCTACCGGTTACCTCAAGGGTCCTGGTTTCAGACTCAGCATCAGCAAGGCTGTACTACAATGGGGTGTCGCCTGGTTCCCCAAGGGCATCGTGGCGGCAATAGCACTTTTTGTACTATTCAGTCATCAGCACGATAGCTTACGCCCTTGACTGCCCTCTGAGAAGCCTCCCGCTCATCCTGGTCAGAGAAAAGACTATATTATAAATGGGTCTTGTCTCAGCCGGGAATCGAACCCGCTACCCATAGTGCGCTAGGCTGGCACCTTACCACTTAGGCCACGATGTCGGTAAATTATTAAATTACTTTTAATAATCAGTGATTATTAATTGCAACTTTTAAATATTTTTTATATTATTTTGAATATTTTAATTAATTTTTCATTATAAGATTGAGTTACGATTAATAGTACTTTATTTATAATATTCATTATTGTGGATTTAAATAAGTAAAAAAAAAAATTTATAAATTCGACGCAGCGCAGTGGATGCAGGGACTTGGACTCGATCTCTCGACGTTATGCAAAATTCTCGTGTACAGAACTTAGATGGGTGACCACCGGGAACACTAACGTTTTTTTTCTACTTCTTGCTGGACCCCGTGAATGAAAAAATCCCACTAAACCTCCTGAATTTTTTTTACGTTAAACCCCTTAAAATTCTTCCCGCTGTAGCCCCGGAATTTGTATGAAATATTATGCCACTGAAGGTGCTGAATCGGGAATTATGAAGGGGGTTCAGCGGCAAAATATAAAAATATTTTATATTGTTTTTCTTATACGGAAAAATAATTTCTTCCCGCTGATGCTCCTGACTTTCAGGAGGTTCAGCAGCAACATAAGAGTAAAATTCTGACTCGGGATTTCTTAAACAGTTACAAATACTGTTCTCGTCAATTTTTTGATATTTGAGTGGTTTCAAGATTATTTATATAAATTTTTCTACATTTTGTAGACATTTACCGTCTTCAAAGCCGTCAATAATTTTAACCGATGAGTGAGCTCTCTAATCGTCAATTGATATAAATTCAATATCATTCAGTTAAATCTTAATTTTCCCGAAACTTCTCAAAACTTGAATATTCTTTATCTAATATGTGTGTTTATAAATGAAGTTGTACTGACATAAAGTATTATATATTCAATTTTCTAATGATCATATTATGTTGATAAAAATTCTGTTCATAACACTTTTTTAATCATTTTGAATTGAATGTCTCTATGTAGATAGTTAATTCTTCAATATGCTGAAACGTTAAATGCTATACACCGATTTTTCTACACGCAGGATTTGGGTAATCGATTTTTTTATTTGTGAGAAAATGTATTTCGTAAGAATTATTCTAAAGATAAACCCATTATTTATAACGCGGATGATGACGAATGATTATCTGATACTTATTGTATTAAGCTTAACTAATGATCATTTCCCACAAAAAAAGTTGTAAAAGGAGAAGTGTTTCTAACGTGTAATACGCCTATATTAGTTAATAACCTTGAGCAGAAAATTATTTTATATGCTTCAGGGTATATAAGTGCTCACTCATTATGCCTGTTAAGCGAAGCTCAAACGGCTAATTATAGACTGGTGATATAAGTGTAATTCGAATGGAGTTATAAAAAAAACTATCAGAAACTCTTCCCACTGTGTCTCTCATTTACCCTCTAAAGTTCCACTCAACAGCCGTAACTAATTGTGCCCTTATATTCAACCTTTAGCATATAAAACATCGTATGTATCACAGAATCCAAGCGAGCTATCATCGACTTGAAATGATAGCGTCAGTCAAGACATGTCGCGTTCACGCTCAAGCCGAAGGCGAATTCGCGTCTCACACCTTATGCTGAAATCATCTGTCTAAAGTGATAGTAGCTCGCTTGGGTTCTGGTGCTTCTAGATATATGAAGTATCATTACCTAACGAGAGTAAAAAAATTAATCATAGTCTTAATGATCAAGCAACTGGGCAGCAGAAATTATTTATGAGGAAAGCATACTCTTTTGAAGAAAAAGGATCTTATTATCTTAAGATTCCATTTTCGATTTAGCAGGTGAATATCGATTTATTAATTTTTTTATGTTACAAAGAAAAATTAATTTACATTGGATTAAAGCTACTTTTATTGCAGCTCTTGATGTGTTTTTAGTTTTGCCGAACTGTAAAGACATTTTTTTCAATAATTATTTTGGTAACTTAATAATTACCTCTTTGTAACTACTGGTAGTTTATTAATATAGTAAAAAGGATAAAATACCTCCATAGAATCATTTTTGTCACGTAATTTAATGCTATCGTATACTTTACGTACGTCAATTTCACGTGACATTTTTTGTGGGAATTGATCGCTGTTTAACTTATTAGTAGTGTACATAGGCACTCTCTCCATTCACCCCTCCACTTCCTTTCTTTTTCTATTAACATTTTAATTCTTTAGTCATTTTAATAACATTTGCTAATATTTATAGTTTTAATCTCAATAAATAATAAGTATTAAAGTTTAAAAGAATCCAAGGAGGTAGCTGAAGAGCGACGAGATAAAACAACTGATGGAGGACCACTGACCAGAGATGTGGTGCCAAAGAGTTTGTACCATCCAAATACTATCTCATTGAAGTTCAAGTCGTCTAGCATTATTTGCGCTACACCCATAAATACTTTCCTTCCTTCCAGTCGGCCGTAATCACCCCACACAGTCACCTAAATGAACAAAAATTAGAATACGTACATTTATATGTGAACTTTTTATCAATACTCTAATGACTTAAATTGATAACGAATGATGAAATCCAAATAATGTTAATTTCAGTGTTGATCGGTTGTTAAAAGTCTTGTAAAGATTTTCTTAATCGAAAAGTGATATAGAATTTTTTCGCTTATTCACGAATACAATACAATGCTTATCGCGCCTGCACCCTCCTAATACACAAAAAATTCTAAATTCTAAAAATCTATACGACCTCTAGCAGATTCCAACAACTTTGTGCGCGTAATGTGCATAATAATGTTATAAAATAATGTACTGATGGAACAACATTTCAAGTACAAACCGTGTAGTATAAATACATCAATTCCGGATACGTACACTTTGTGATGGTATTGAAAGAAATCAATTCATAAGTATTAGTAATAGACGAAAGACGGCTGAATTTTATCGTAAGATAAAATTTTTGCTTGTTTATAACAATTTTATTGATAAAAAAAATATCAGTGTTCTCCGGTGGCCTGGGTGTGACCCAAAAGGTCTCCACGACTACCTTTTCAGTGAAAAGAATGATAAGATTAAGCTTGTTTGCCATTTTTTCCTGTTTTTCGATTCCACAGAAAGGTTTGTCAAAAACTTGATCAGTTATCAGTTGCGTAATTATGTGTCGAATGCAATTGGTCCTACGTCGATATCATTTTTGGTCTTGAGATAATCGAGGCGAAAAATAACTCCAAACGCACATACGTACATGCACAATCACAGACTTCAACTCAAGAACTATAGTAAATATATTGTATTCGACTCGTAGTTACTTCGAAGGAAAAACAAAGAAAAACGGTTCCGTTGGAAAAACTCAATGATATTACATTATTCTGATTTTGAATTCTTTGAAACAAATTCAAACGTCGTGAAATTAAAGGTTGATTTTCCGTCACGTTATGCGATTAGTGACATTTTTTCAGTTGAAGGAAAAATTTACTTTTTGAAGAAATTTGAATATTTTACATAAATCCTGTTTTCATTTGTTTATAACAGATTTTATCATTATAAACAGAAAAGATATGTTTTTATTCATATCACAAGGTTGGTAATTTTTTTTCAGTAAAAAAAAAAGTTTGCGGTTGAAGAACTCATTTATGTTGCACAGATATTTTTCTTCATTTGATTGTAATGAATGCAACTGTGATAAACGATAAGAGTATGCTTTCATATATTGTACATCTAGAGTAGCAGTAGATACTCGGCGCCACGTCACATTTACACTGCTGAGTCAGACGCTACTCTATACTGTGAAATTTTGCGTGACGTCATGATGCAGTGCTCGATTGTAAATATCTTGATAACTAATCAAAATTGCAGTATAATTATTAATATACAATCAATAATAAATGTTAGCTTTCATTTGAATCCAAAATCAATTTTATTCATTGAGTATTTATTGAGACACAAAATAGGCCACGCCCTTAATTCTGTTTTCCACACATTTCAATTCGATTTCTAGCCTCTTCTTTTTCAGTCTTATCTAAATGCCATTTGACGCAAACCTCTCTCTCTCTCTCTCGTGGCCAAGATTTTTCTACAATATATATATAGGTATACTCCCACTCTGTGGGAAAAATATCGGACGTACAAACAACAGTGACGTGGCACAGGTTTTTACAAATATCGTACGATAGCTGTTTTTGGCGGATAGTTTGTAACTCAATTTTACAACAAAAAAAAACGAAATTTCTGTTGGAAGAGTACAAATTTATTGAATAGATTCCATCTTCTATTGTTTATAACAAATTCCCTTGTTATAAACGATTTACAAAAACAAATAAGTAGTCTGTGGGCTTCCTCACAATGCCCACCGCATGTTTGCAAAAATTGATCACAATCGAAATACAGTCCAAGAGCAGTGTATAAGAAGCCCCTATGCAGGTATGCATTAATTTTAAAAGTTGATAAAATTGTTTGATGGCAGTTTTCCGTAGAGATTAACAAAAGAGCATTTGTGCCAAATGTCATTGTTTGGAAATGATTATTACTATTGTTTGTCAACGATTGAAATATGGTAAAGTGCATTTTTTGACCTTTTACTGCTTACGCAGGCTATCAACAAAATGACTATCTCTTTTTTTCCAAATTATTTTCTTTTTCCTCTTCAAGGAATCAAAAACACATTTTTCGTGACTTTCACCCCTATTTAAGGACTCAAGATATTGGTATCTTGAAATAGTACATTTCGCACCTAGGGAGGGAAAGTAGTCTAGCTCAAACCACGTGTAAAATTACAACCCGAGCCGAAGGCGAGGGTAGTAAACACGTGGTTTAAGCTAGTCTAATTGTCTTCTCTAGGGCTGAATATGATTTTTCGTCATACCTGCGTGGAAAGTTCAACCCCTCTCCAATGGAAAAGTGAACTTTCCGTGCGGGTATGACGAAAAATTATTTTCAGCAAACTTTTTCAGCTCCACCTGGAAAAGATGAAAAAATTTTTTCCAGCAATGTTCACAAACAAATTTTATGAACAATTTCTGAAAAATACAATTTCATATAATTTTTTTTAATGAACTTATTACTCGTTTATTTTTCAAATGAAACCCAATCTTTTGATTTTTAAAACCTAATCGTAACCTCATATTTTTAATTATTTACAACAGAAATATTATTTATGAATTTTAAATCAAGCACTCTTAAATTATTTCGAATGCTCTTTTCAATTACATTTTTTTAAAATTCATAAATTGTTATTTTAATGGTTTCTAGACATCTTTTTGTGTTATAAAAAATACGATTTATATTTTTTTTAAAAAAAAGATGAACACACCCAATAATCGTTAAAACTTATTTATTTTTCTGAAAAAACTTTTTTACCCATAGAAATATGTTATTGGATTTGATTTATTTACTTTTTTTTTTCTATATTTTTTCATTAATTAATAATATTATAACTGTAGAAATCGAATTTTCTGGAATTTTCTCAATCAAAGTATGTATTTTAGTTTGTTCTTCTATTGATTATATTCAGAGTTATTCTGCTTTGAAGTTTTTATAAAATTATAAATTTGCTCCTGAAGACTTACAGTTTCACAGAACGGGCAGAGCTAAATCGAATGTTGCATACTGTATTTAAGTCAAGCGGTGTGCATTTTTTTTCCATTTTTTTGCCTTTTTCACATAAAAGGTCATACAAGTAATAATCGTTCGGTAGAAATAATTAAGACATAATTTTGATATATTCTTGAGCGAGAAGAATCTTATCCACTCCTAAAATACCAATGAATCATCCAAAGATTGTTTAGAAATCCAGATGCGCAAGGTTGACAATAAAGGAGAGAGAAAAAAGACCTTCATAACGGTGTAAAAAATTGAAAAAATCGGTTTTTTACATAAATTCCGCGGGAAAATATTCAGAAAACGATTCTGAATATTCCATAATTTTTTTAAATTTTGGTCATAATAATTAATATTTTTTTTCCGAACAATTAATTGAAAAGGTGCACCGGAACGCCCAAAATGGTCAGTTTTGGTGCGCGCGTTCAAAGCGCTGCACTATTTCACCTGTAACAGATAAGAATATGCTCTCACTGCGTAAGCAGTAAAAGGTCAAAAAATGCACTTTACCATATTTCAATCGTTGACAAACAATAGTAATAATCATTTCCAAACAATGACATTTGGCACAAATGCTCTTTTGTTAATCTCTACGGAAAACTGCCATCAAAAAATTTTATCAACTCTTTTAAAATTAATGCATACCTGCATAGGGGCTTCTTATACTGCTCTTGGACTGTATTTCGATTGTGATAAATTCTTGCAAACATGCAGTGGGCATTGTGAGGAAGCTCACAGACTACTCTTTTAAAATTAATGCATAGGAAATTTACACTACTCTCGGACTATTATCCGTTCTAGAGATTAAAATAATAGCTAGAGCTTTATCACTTAACTATTCTCTTGTATAAAAAATTTATTTTTTCAAACATATTCCGAAAGTTCGCTAGTGGAAATATTCTTCAATATTTTTCTTGTGGGACTAACAGGTTTCTCGTGGGACTCGAAATATCCTTTTTCTTGCATTACGTACTGTCATCACTCCTTTTCGTATTATAGTCTAGTAATGGTGCAATTTAATTAGCGAATCTAACCTCCTATTTCGAACTAAGGTTTTTTGTATGTAAAATTACATGATAATTCCAAAAAAACTATTTGCAGGCAAAAAAAAAAATGTACGCGTCATTGAGTTTTTTGATATAAACAATTATTTCTAACTAAAACCTACACATTTTCATTAATAACTTTTTAGTTATGCAGAAATCGACGATACTTCATATGAAACTTTTTGTTCTGTACCGTTTAACACAGATGTTTGTTATTTTACATTTTTTATTTCCTTCCTATTTTTTGAGATATTCAATCTCAAAAAATGGAAAAAAGCGTGCTAACTTTTTCACAGTTATCACACTAATTTATCAGTAGTACAGAATTCTTTTCAATCGATCTATTAGCATAAGATCGATAGAATTTAGAAAAAATTTCGAATGAAAATCTTTTATTGACAGAAAATGACGACATAGAAAACAAAAAAAAAACGACTGAAATTTTCGATATTATGCTAAGAAATCGTTTTGAGATCGATCAAAGAAAAGTGAAGTAACAAACATTTGTGTTAAACGGTACAGAACAAAAACTTTCATGTGAAGTATCGTCGATTTCTGCATAACTGAAAAGTTATTAATGAAAATGTGTAGGTTTTAGTTAGAAATAATTGTTTATATCAAAAAACTCAATGACGCGTACATTTCTCTTTTCTCGTAGAATTTTACATACAATAAACCGTGGTTCAAAATGGGAGGTTCGATTTTCTGTTACCCCTAATTTCATTTGCACCCTCACTGGACTATTACGTTTTCATAAATTAATAACTAATGATTTCTAACTGTAGATAAAAATTTAATTGTAACATGTAACTGATCGAAAAAATGAACAGATGATTGCTAAATAACGATAACAAGATGGAATTGTTATAAATAGTAAGAAGTGGTTTCCGCGTATTGCATATTGGTTATGTTTATTGTACAGTAATATCATGTTTTATATCAAGAAAAAAATGAAATCCTGGTGAAAGGAATATCTTTGGACATCTGCAAAAATTTGCGCTGTACTCACACTCTACCGACTCTCGGTGACTCGAATTCGATTTTGTCAAAAAAAAAGAAATTTCTAAAATCATCTACGGGCACCAAGCTTTTCTTTAATGTTATTGTGGAATTTATGAACTGTCTGTAGTATTGTTAAATCATTCTTAACAAATTTTAAGAATTCCTACACGCAGAGAAATGTATAGTAAAAATTACCCTGAATTTTATGGTAATTTGGTGACACTGCCGGGTGAGGATGAAAATTACTTTACACAACCTGGGAAACAAAAAATTAAATATAATTGTATATGATTGGATCCAAACAACCATATATGCTTAGATCCAAATATTGGCACTATCTGTTCGGATCGTAATAGATCTAACTATATGTATGTATATATAGTTAGATCTGTATATGATTAGATAAAATCATATATAACAAGTTTTGAAAAAATATCCTGTAGTATTTTAGAAATATTTTTATATAAAAATATATAATTTTATCTAGTTATATATTTTTAGATATAGAAATAAATATAAAAATTCATGATTAATCATAGTTAAACTTTTTTATTAAATATTATATTGATATGAATATGACAATAAGATTTCTATTATTATGAAACGAGTAACAATTTTTTAGAAAAAAAAATGTAGATATTACAATGAAAAATATTTAAGTTTCTCTTAATTGTAAATTTTTTCTATGGCCTTGTTTTATTTCGCCAATTTTTTGGGTCATAGAGCGTTTGATGTCAGCCGATGTATAAGCCACTAGTTCCGGGAGTACTGACTTAATGAGCTTCTTCCATTCCATCTTATTGGCGTAATCCAAACAATACTTTTCAAAATAAGTGAGATATAAGTTACTTTAATAATATATAACTCTGTTGAATTATTTTTTATAATAATAAAATCACACTTGTAATCGGTACTGATAAAATTACAAGTTCGAGTAAATATATTGATACATTTTAAAAGAAACAAGAAATATCAGTTCGATAACTTTAATTAATTAATAGTTATCTCATTTAAAAGGAATGATTTAAGAATTTAACGTTAAGTATGATTTTATGGGATTATTAACTCACTAATTATTGTTGATTGAGCTGTACTATGCAGGGCATATACTTTTTCGTTGAATTTTTCTGGTCCTTGAGCGCGGGCACTCCGTCCACTACGCGTACATTTCAACAGAGATTCTTTATTAAAAATACCATCCATCAGTTCTCGAGCCATACTTGTCGGTGTGCCACTTCTTTTTCCTTCGCCTAAGGCCTCTTTGATACAAAATATTCCTTCTCCAATGGAAATCATCTATTTTTGAAATGATTGATTATAATTATTATAATCGTTATTATATCAATATAACACGTAAAATCATTAGTGTGAGCATCACATCGATAGTTACGAATAAATACCTCTGCTTTCAGATAATTAGCTCCTAATAATTATTTATCTTCATCATAAAAATCTTCTTCTTGGTTTTTTTTTCTTCGTCTTTCTCATTGTCTTTATTATTTTCTGTAATATCTAGTGTCTCATCTTCTACTATTTTCATGGCACAATCGTCTGTTTCATATTTTTCTTGTTGGTCATCACATCTTTCTACAAGTCTTTCTGTAATTTTTTTATTTGTAGAACTTTACTCAAGTGCCCACTTCGTATAGTAGAGTCAATTGATTCTGATGAATCAGACTTTCATCATATGACAGATGAATTTTCAACTTTATGATGTTACAATATGAGAACGAAAGGCATGACCCTTCGAGACAAGTGGCGACATCCGTATCATCAAGAAGAAACTCCAGAGTACTCATCACTCCACCTATGGGAGCGAACACTCCTAGCCTGTTTCAGGACAAGCAGAGGACCCAGAAATCGACCGTCGGTACAGAAGACTCCTGAATAACCATCCAAGGTCACGAGAAGAACATGACCACCAGTTTCAGTCAGGAAGGCGCTGCAAGAGCGAAGTGGAGGGGGAAGCTCCTACATGGAAGGGGGTCCCGCCAAGACGACGCCTCGAGCACGCCAACCAGTCAGTAGTCAGTCGTTAAGAGAGTATCAAACAGGCTGTCTTAGAGTATCACTCGCTCAAGAAGCTTCAGTCGACGAGTACAGTCTAGTATTGGGCTGCCGTCGTTGCCGTGAACGAAACGCTGCTCGTTAAGTAACATCTCGTCAAGTAAAGTCAGTCCGGGAGTCGGAAAACGGGGTCGATCTCGTGAACGTCCACGACGAATCGCTGTCCAGGAATCAAGGTAGCTGCTGAGGAGGCTCTGGAACCTTCAGGGAGGCACCGGGTAGTCAAGGAGTTTATCAGGACTTCCAACAGCGAGGGACACCAGCCCTGCAGTCCCGACCAGGGTGAAGCAACAGCATCTCCAAGAGAAGAGGACACTCACTGGTGAGCTCACACCTAATACCTCCTCGTAATTCAAGGGCATTAGGGCGAGTCCGTGAGAAGACGCGGAAACAAAATTGTAACGCCTGTCCGATTCTTAATTAATGTAACTTGCTATTGTAAAATTAATTAACTGGAGAAACAACAATTGTTAACTTCACCGTCCCGTACCCGGGTCATCAACTCGCTTTGTCATAAATATTACTTACTGTAAACTAGCTTATAGGGTACAATATAGCTCGCTTCAGGACGCGGGGGGGGGATAACCCTACGAATTATTGTCTGGAAACTATTCTTTTGTAATAAAAGTTATTCTAATTCAATATCCGCCTGGAGAAATTATCCCGGTCAATCCCTTGCGTACCCTTGTTTGCATGCTTTACTGGAGTGGAGACATTCCAGGGGAGGTGACACTGTAACTATAAGGGCATCTGTCCCGAATAGTTGACTTGTATCTCGTTCTCGTTGTCGTTCAGCAAGTCGGTGCCCAAGAAGAACTCACCAAGGTCGTTGACTATACTCTTTCGTATCATTTACATTGTTGTAGCAGACCAGCGATGATCGACATAGAAACAATTCCCGATAAGGTAAGTGAGAAATACCTAAACCTTTCTTGAAGCACCAACAGATAGTAAAACAATTCAAGGTCATACTAGAACGAGCCGACTGGCACACCACTACAAGAATCTGGTACTCTATACTTCCTTTATCAACTTCCTTTATTTCTGAGCTAATTGCGTTGGACGCCCTTATTTCCAAAAGTCTGAACCACTGAGCCTATTCGAAGCATTCCTACAGTCACTGAGTTTCCCATAGATCCACGCGGAGAAGCATCCCCGCGCCTTTCCATAGTCCGAGACTCAAACATAACCTCACATACACATTTTGCAAAAGTTCAATCGCCATTATGTCTCAGTGATAAGAATTATTCATTGAAGATTGTATGATGTACATTTTTCAACTCTAAAACGATTTTATCGATAAATGCAAGATAATTATCGCCAAGTTTTAATCGAAACTGTAAATAATGCACAGCAAATTATTAAAAAATAGATTCGTTATGCGCACGATCAAAAGATTGCAGCCATCTTGGTTTAACGTTTGCACGTGAACAGTATAGTGAGGGTCTTCGGACTACACAATACTATGGTCGCTATGACAACAGCATGCGTAGAGTATACATATATTGTATGTGTGCTACAAATGTAAACAAAACAGTTCTGTTTTTAGTGACAAAGAATCTTGAATTCAGATTATTTTTTCAGATTTTATTCGAAAATTCAGTCTATTAACTTTAATCTTTTTTTTTCTAAAGTAACCTGTAAGTGAGCTACAAAATTTTTTTTCTCAAATATTCAATGAATCTTTAAATATACAATGAGCGATAACGACAATTATCCATACACATTTTATTAATATTTCCATTTTTTGATCTATACATTTGAGAAAAAAAAACTATTGATTAAATATTATGGCATTATCTTCAGAGGATAATCAATCATCGATTATTAAAGAGAAATATAAAATATATCGGGTAGATGACACAATTCGGATGGGTATTGTATAAACTTATTTGAAAATTATAATATCTAATAAGGAATTAACAATATTTTTTAAAATAAGTGAGATATAGTATTTTTACTTAAATTTTTTTTGTAGATACTTTTGCCAACAATATATCGAATGGAAAAAGTAAACGCTAATTTAGATAATATTGATCAACCTACTGAAAGATATCTAAATACAGAAGATTTGCAACATGCAACCGAAGTTTCAGAGGATAATGTTTTATCTGAAAGTGAAGATGAAGATAGTGGTAGCGAATCTGCTGATGATGATTCTAAGGATAGTGAAATTTCTGAAGAAAGTGATGAAACTGATATTGATGAAGATGAGCCAAACGAGCATAATAGTGATAACATTCAACTCAGTGACATCCAATTCCACACTGACGAAATAGGAGATAACATCTTTGAAAATGTTACCATGTTGCATGACAATAGCACTATATCCGTAGATCAGAGTGTTTATGATTTATTGAATCACTATACTCGAAATAACATAACGAAAACTGCTCTGACAGATACATTAAGAATGCAATTAAATATGCTTCCGAAGGAAAATGAAATGCCGCAAACAGTTTATCGTTTATTTCAATATGTTTATAAAATTGCACCACCATGTCATGCTGTTAAACATTTCTACTGTAGAACTTGTTTATTTTACATTGGTAACAATAGAAAAATATCTAGCTGTCCGTCTTGCAATATAACTGTACAAAAGTGCAAAAAGTGATTGTTGGCCAATGATGTGTACAATAGCAGAACTTCCTGAGCGGTTTCGAGAATCATTTATGATTACTCTGGGTTTGTGGTATGATAAAGACTGCAAACCACCTATAAATATCTTTTTTAAACCACTAAGTTTAAAATTACAGAAATTTTTTGAAGATGGTATTGATTGGGTTGATCCAATAACGAAAAAATCTTTCAATTCTAAAATAGTTGCACCATTAGTTATTGCTGATGCTCCAACTAGAGCTCAACTACAAAATGTTTTCAATTTCAATGGCCGATATGGCTGTAATATATGCGAAATTCGAACTAAAAAATGTAAAAAAGTGAAAGGGAAAAGTCGTCATCGCATATACCCTTGTCATTATAATAAAAAACTTAGAGATGGAGAGAGAATGAAGAATCAAGCTCGACAACTAACTGTATACCATAAAAAACAGATAAGAGGAGTGAAGGGAGCTGCTATATTATCCAGTATACCTCAACTAGATTTAGGTACATGTTGTTTACCAGAATTTCCGCTCTTGTGAATTATTCACCAGAACAATATTTTCAGCATTTAATAACTCTAGTCATGGCAATTTTTCATTTACTTTAAGATTCTATAACAATAGATGATTTAAATAGAGCAGATAATTTACTACGATCATTCGTCGAAGATATTCCAAATCTTTTTAGTGATAGAGAACTAACTTATAATACTCATCAACTAATGCATCTTGTTTTATCAGTTAAACAATGGGGTCCACTATGGGCTAACTAAGCATTCATTTTTGAAAATTATAATGGTTTCAAAGCTAAAAGTACTCATGGTACTAAACATATGAGCCAACAAATTATAAACAATATACAAATATATCAAGGCATTGGTATTTTAAAGCATCGCATAGACTTGCAGAATCAGTGTAATGAAGAACATAATGTGAGATATACTTATGAACTTTTAGGTAAAAGTGTTAGCCATTTGAAGTTAAATGATATAGAACGATCGATATTATCAGACATAAATATTGATGTTACAAAAGTTCAGATACACACCCGTGCGAAATTGAATAATAAAATTTATACAACCGATTTATACAAAGAAATAAAAGCTAATAGCCACAATGTTCAGCTAAAAGCAATTAATAATTCCCATATTTACGGATTGATTAGATGTTTCTTTGAAATTGAACATCAACTGTACTTGATACTTCCAAAATTTTCTGTAGAACATGATGGAATGTTTATTCACTATAAAACAAATACTTTAGTAAGACATATTATTCCAATAGTAGAAAAGGACGAATTTTTATTAATTAAAATAGTGATCTACCATACAAATCATTTGTGTAGAGCGATATGTATGTAAAAGACCTAATTTATTACGAAAAAATATGTAATATTACTGTTAATACTTTTTTAAATTTAATAAACAGTCGAAAAATTGAAATATAAATTATTGTTTATTAATTATTCCATAAATATCTAGCATAATTATTTTTTAATCGAGAAAATTATCTGTTGCGAAAGGTTAATCGCAACCTGTCAGCTGGACTCGCTCTCGTCCCAGCTCGTGCTCAGTCGAGCTCACCCGATCCGCTCGACCTATCCTAGCTTTTCTTTTAGCGCTCAACTAATTACAGCTCGTCTTCTTTAACCTAGCCAATGATAGGTGCCCTATTATTGTGCTAGGTTTACCGACGCGAGCTACAACGTGTTTGCAGCCATTAACGCTCACGCGACGCTCCCGTACACATGTTCGATTACCGCTCTTTCTATTTTCGCACAAACTAATTGTTTCAAGCTCTTGATAAATTCTATTCAGGCTCAATAAAGTTCAGTTAAGCTCTAACATTGTTAATACACTATTGTTAACGTGATAAATCTTTTATGTTTATAATAAAAATCCTGATTAAGCTCTAGAAAAGTGTCTTTTGTGTGTGTGCACCTCCCCTGACCACATCCTACGGCGTAGCTCATCTGCTATCGTTATTCTTAGCTCAAAAAAACATTTACTAAAGAGAATAAACTATCTCAGGCAATTTATTTGCAAAAAAAACATTGATCCTTCGAGCCGGATGCGGTCAGCAGTGAAGTGAAAAGTGCTCGTGGAAAAGACATTTTTTTGTTCCGGCGTTCGCGCGCTCAAGCGAAGTATCACTCTCTCGTTCCTGCTCAGTGACTCTATAAGCTCTCTCGCTCACACTTGTTGGTCGGGAGTTTAGTTCAGTGTGGTTCTTAGAAGTGACCAACTTTTGGACTTCAAATAAATAGAGTGAACTTATTTACATTTTTTGTGTGAGTCTTTGGTGCTAGTGTACAAAAAGTGAGTTGTTGTGCTGGTGCTCGAAGATTCTAAGCTCGTCATTCACAATGACCAACGTATCGATGCTCAAGGCCGACGTCGAGCTTCACTTCACAGCTCAACTAGCTCTTCAAGATGGAAGAAAGGAATTTCTTTTTAGAGCTCTTGATGTTTGTCGCTCAGAAGATGTGAACAAGCTCTCTCTTTCTCAGCTCGAATCCAAGCTCTCTGTTCTTGAAGAGACGTGGCAGTTGTTTAGTCAATTAAACAATGAACTCGCCACGAAATTCTCTCAGCTCTATCTTAGCTCCTCGTACAAGAAGAAGAAGGTTTATCTTGTAACGTTAGAGGTCTATGACGAAGCTCGGTCAATTCTGACCAACCTCATCAGCTCTTTCGACTTCCAATAGTTCCATCACCACCAGCTCTTGGAGAATCCAAAACCCTAGCTCTCAAGTGTCTTCGATCAATGCTCAAGCGACTCTCAAATGACTCTAAGCTCAATCAGCTCTACACACAATTTATGAACGAATATCAAGCTCTAGGACATATGAGACGTGTTCCAGACGTTCAATTAAGCTCAAGAGGAAGTCCAGGTATTGCATCTGGTGATCGCTCGAATGAGATGACCTTGGCACATGATACTTCGGTATCAGGAGGGTTGAGGGTCTCGGTAGAGGGGTCATCGGTGCAACCCAATAATCTGCCTCGTTTTTATTTGCCTCATCATGAAGTTCTACGTGAGCAAAGTCTTACCACAAAGTTGAGAGTCGCCTTCAATGGATCAGCTCAGACAACCATATAGAGCAGTACAAAATGGGGCACGACGAATTATAATCTGCCCCCGCGTGACAAAACATATCGTGAAGGACAGAAACATCTATGTGAACACGGGGGCCTGATTTAGCTGATGTGTACATCATTTGAATTGCAATGAATGAACCGTTCTAAAATTATGCTAAACACACATTAAGCTTATATTTTTTGTTTTTTCACTTTACTAATATTTGACATCTCTTGACTTCTATCCTTAACTTAAGTCTTTCTTATCAGTTCTACATTTGTCAGTAGAAAAATCTGGTTTATGAAAAGCAGATGCGTTTCATTTTCCTCTACAATTTTCATTTCCAACTCTTTAGATTGTTCTTCAAAGTCTGAAAATTCTTCTTGTATTATTTGAATATCACTATATTCATTCATTGCCAATGACTATATATTCACAAAATTATTGCTTAAAGGTTTCTCTTCGTTATTTATAAGTGATTTGGGAACAATCGTAGTTTATATCAAAATTGTTGGGAAATTTTTTTATATATGCAGAGTCCGATAATCTTTTATCTGTAATAATACGATCGGTACACACAGTTGTTAGTATTACGTAATACCTACATTTTATCTGAAATGTAGAACGTTATCTGATTTCAAATGAATCTAATATCGGTAGATACTTATCTGTGAAATTCGTTGAATACGAAGATAAGTGTGTTCTACATTTATGTAATTTATAGAAATCATTTTCAATCTTGTCTGTGTATGTATAGATATTAGAGAGTGATACTCTCATTAGACCCCCCAAAAAGGCGTTTCAGCAGAGAAAAAAAAAATATGTGCCTCGTAAAATTTGATGTAGAATAATGTATATCAGCCACAAAAAAATCGGAGGTGACACGTCGGGATACCTCTTTTCTTAGTACTTTCTATGAGCTAATGCAGGGAATATTAGAGTATGCTATGGTAATGTCTATGGCAAAAGTTACTGTTCCTAATTCATGGATCGTGGCAAAAAAAATCGTCCTCCGAGACCGCTTTGAGGGAAGCTTCTTTTGAAATACAAAAGTTGTTGAAGAAACTGATTGAACTGTGCCCTCTATTTTTTTTCCTCCTTTTGGAACTAAAGTACTCTCTGAATGTACCTCTAATTAAGAGCCACTTTGATCAGAATTATCTATGTTGTCTAAACCATATGATTGAATTTTCGATTTTACATCGTTAACGAATACTTCTGATGTTTGTTTTAATATTTTACGATCTTCAATCGTTTTTGATGATATGAATTTGTTAATTTTACGAGAAACAATACGATGAGCTCTTTTGAATGATAGTATCCACGTTGGAGATGCTTGAAAACGGAGATCATCAAATTGTAAATTTTTTTAGCTAATAATGCCCATTTTCTTAAATCGGAATGATGGACTATCATCCAAGTGTCGATCGCAGTTTTAAAATTTTCCAACGTATATTTGCAAATTTAAGCTATTTTTCCTTTGTATGTTCCACCTTGGTTCAATTGATATGCCCAGCGTTTTAATTGTCGAGTGGACTGTACTTTTCTAAATTTTTGCTTAACACTATCGATACTTAAATTCTTTTTCTTACTACTTCGCCAATACTCAACTGCTCGCAATTTATAATCATGACTTAAGCTCTCTTTATCAGTAGTACATGCTTTATCAGGCACTTTTGGTTCATGGATTGCAGATGCATATTCTTCGTCTTCTATAATTTCTGGTTCCTAATCCTTTTATGGCTCTCCAAAATGTAATGAATTCTCCTCCATCATTTCGATATTAGTATACCCATTCACTGCATTCAATAATATTTGTTCAAAGTGATTCTTCAATTGTATTTCAGCATCATTTACAGGTGTCTCTATAATTTTCATAGTTTAAAATGTTGTTAAACGTATCCGAATGACATTAAGGGAGTTAACTTTCATTTTTAACTATTGAGTGTTACACAATTTTTAGAATAAAAGATAATAATATTTTTATTTCAAGCACACAATTTTATACACGTATGATTATTATTTAATAATTAGGAAGCTCATTCACAAGATATTTGATTAATCAATTAACACGTATCCT
Source organism: Chelonus insularis (assembly GCF_013357705.1). Lineage (NCBI taxonomy): Eukaryota > Metazoa > Arthropoda > Insecta > Hymenoptera > Braconidae > Chelonus > Chelonus insularis. The sequence goes on from NW_023276778.1 coordinate 388,497, forward strand.
TATGGGAGAATGGAAATTTGTTCGTCGCGACGGTGTAATAATTGATATTGCATATGGAAATAACAGAAGGATTTTGATGCAATAACTAGTACTTAATGTTCATATATTAATAATTACACATATTAATTTTCAAAACGATTAAGAATCCGGATTTCTATAAAAAAATTTCTAAAACATCACAAAATCGCTCTTTATCACGAATATGAATTTTTACTATCAATATGTGGCAAAGTTGTAAATCAATAAAGCGCGCGTTGATTTAAAACACGGTATATGAAAACTTCTAAAGATGAACAAATCGTACATTATATTTTAAGACAACTTTGAAAAGAAAACTCGAATAATGACGTAAATAAAACTTAATATTTTTTTACTCTTTAATACATAAATAATTTTTTTTTAAATTTTCTAATTTCTCAATAACTTTTTGCACTTAGTGACTTGTACAATATCTTTCTTTCTTCCAAATAATTTTCTTAAACCTCATTTCACATCCTTTTGGTAGGCTTGTATGATCATATTATACGTGATTTTTGCATTATCTATTTTTTCCATAGTATACGAAACACTTTTCTCTAACGGTAGTAGATCTAAAAGAGCTGATGTGCGGTCGAGTTTGTTAAGTGACTCTTCCCACTGCTCACAATTGTTAATTATATGTTCTTCAGTTACATTGAGTTTACATATAATTATTTGGAGCATCATCACATTATCCACAGCATTATGTGCTCCAAAAGTTGGAATATCCATTAATTTAGCTAGGGCAATTAATGTATTTGATCCTTTTTCTTTAGTGCCAGTAATATTCCTAATAATACCATAAGTATCACTAAATCCATGAATTAATGGACTAAAATTCTTCATCATATTAACATTGTTAATAGCTCGTATTAAATGTGAGCGATCAAAATTACACTTATAAGCAGTTTAAATTATTTTCAACTTAATTCTAATTAGAAAAGAATAAAATTCAATAATAGCTGTACGAAGAGGTATAGATTCAACCCTAACGTCATTAAATAATACATTTCCTGCATCATACGTCAAACCATTAATTTTGGATACTTTTTCAGAAATGTTGCGTTGTGGATTGATGTAAACAGCAAATTTGTGATCTTTATAAGCAGCAGTAATTTGTAGGATTTCCGCTTGTTTACCAAAACCGGATGTTTCTAAATCAAAATATGTAATAGCTAGAGACGTTGTGTCAATAGTAGAGATATTGGGAATTTCCAAAATAGTTTCATTCTTGAATAACCCAATATTTGATTCGTAAATAACCCTTTCTCTTGTTTCTTTGTTATTCCTTAATTGAGTTTTTCTTTTCTTTAGAAATAATCGTCGAGTTTTGAATGCAGGCTTATTTACTTTCACAGATATTTCTTTCTATTTTTTTGGCATGTTTGACAGTATTTTTTCCTGGTGACATGTGTAATTTTTTTGCAATGTCACTGATATAATGTTCACCAATGTTTTTTTGACAGATTGAAAATGCGAAACGAAACGCAGTAGACTCAGAAGAACTATAAAATCTACATTTAGGAGCTTTGCTTGCCATAATTGCATTTAAACTTTCATTCGCCGGATTAGATGTAATCACACTAACTTGGTGTAATCACGCCATTCACCACAGTTTTCATGGTTGTTGAAACAATAACAACGAGTGTTTTTAATTGCAGCAGCCATCTTTTCATGTTCAAATTGATTTTGTCGTGCGGAATAAGTAAAACAGCACTTTAAAAATTCAATTGCATCATTATTTAATTCTTTGTGACGTCCTTTTAATTTAAAAAGTTCATTTGAAACACCCTTACAGGTATGATTATGATCCGAGTCGGATCATCCGACAATTTGACAATATCATGATTGCTTACATTACGTACAGCCGCAATCGTACAAGAGTCGTCATCACCGACTAAAACTCCGAGTTCCATTTTACATGCTTTCAAAGAATCACTTTTTTCAGTGACAGTAACCGCAGCTGCTGGTTCGATTGCCTTAGCACTACCTACAAAATTGAGTCTACAGTCATGATCGTTAGGATTATGTCCAAGATCACACAATCGACATTTTCTGTGCATAGATATATAGTCTAAAACTTTTCCGGTCTCTCTGCCTTTGAATGCACCGAACCCATTGAGGCTATCGTATTGCCTTCCATTTCCTCTGGTTGACTAACCCAAATCGAAAGAAGCCACGAAACGTATAATAGACCCTTTATTAAAATTAAGAGAATCAGGAATAATAAATCCTGATTTTATGTGGGTAGGACTGTGAAAAAAAGAAAACAAAAAGTCGTCTCATTATAATTATGTAAACATTTCAATACGATGTAAATAAAATTCATTTAAATATCAATTTTTATACAAATTAATAATATACGTGTATGGCTCAAAAAAATGTATGTATAATGTAAATATGTATGTGAGAAATTTTCAAAAAAATTGCATAAAAAAATCGATTATAAAGTTATAAATAGACAATCATCATGATTCATTATAATAATATATAGCAACGAATACGTTGTACAGCTCTTATTCTGTCATCGAAATTCATAAAAATAATGTATGTAAAATATCACACATACATATCTACACTTGAAAAAAATGTAACTTCTCAGTATTTACAGTAATTTCATAATTGTTTCTTTATTTTTAATTGTGAGTTTCCTTTCTAAACGAGTTGCCACCATGGAACTATCTTTCGTCAATGCTTTACCGGCTGTACCTGCTTCTCTCTCATGTCTTTTAAAAACTTTTGTTGATATTAGCGGTATATTCATAGCTGCGAAAAGTTTATTAACTTGAGCATTTTCCATGCCACCGTGTAAAGTGCCTGTAATTTGATCCAATTTACATGAGTCATTTTACAAAATACATTGCAGATAATAAGAACAGAGTAGTGCAAAAATGGATTATTTTTATTTACACTTACCTATAGCTAATTTTGTGTTCAAATCGAACCGTAGCTTTCCATATTCCGTTGCTGACATATGAGTTTTATCCGTAGAAAAATGATTTATTGTCAAACATTGCCGACATTTAATCGGAAAAATAATCACTGCACCTTTTTATACTGATCCTATTCTAAATCTAAAATAATCATTCCACCACAGTTTTGACAATGCTGATTATTTCCAAAAGTATCAATATGAATGATACAACGTCCATCATTCATATTTTCTTCAAACGATCCAATTTTTTAAATAGAATTTTGTCGTAGATTTTTCCCAATTTCCACTAAACGTAGTTTATTAAAATACACTTTTTCTGTGACTCTTTTTCTTTTCCACATGAAAATTTTTTTAATTTTATCCATAATGATTTAATTGAAAACTCACGAGACCCACATAAAAAATGATCTAGGTTAATGTTAACCGTTTTCGGTGTATCACTATAGGTGCGCTACTATCTCGTTTTCAATTCTACCAATCTTATTTCATTTAAAAATTATCCAACGTTGCACAATCTCACACTTTAATCAACGACAAGGAATAAATTAATTTATATATTTTACAGCTATAGTTCTAAGTATATGTTTACCTACTAATTAGTTTTAAGCATAATTGCATCAAAAATTCTATGTTATGCTGTAAAACGTAGTAATTTTTTAATTATACATTTTTTTACATGCGAGTGGTACTTCACATTCAAAATTTCATAACTCACGATATACAAAATCGAATTTTTAAAATGAATAAGTGTATTAATAGGTGTTGTATTATAGGGTGTCAACTTTGGGGGTGATTTTCACCCTTTCAAAACATTTTTCTGCGGAAAAAAAATTTGTGGTTCATCATTTTCGACGTCGATCATATAGAAGCCCCAGCTAAATCGACGGTGACCACCTCGCGAGGTTTCTTTGTGAGTCAAAATCTTCTCTCTAGCTCTTCTTCTCATGCACTGAGCATTAGCTTAAATTTAAATCCCAACCGGAATGCAAAGTCCTCATTTACCCTAATAGCCAAATTAACAATTTTGGAAAAATCTTCTTACAAATGTTCCAACTCTTTATCAATTTCCTGCAATGCGAATAATCTTAACCAGACGTCTAGCGACTAATTTTAAATTCATTTGTGAACTCCAGTGTTATTGCGTCTAGAACCTCTTGCAGTTACAATTGACTCATCAATCAAGAGAATGATTGAGATCAAGACAATCGTTAACGACGACTAACCTTAACTGATGCAAGAAAGTAAACTCTAGACTTACTTCTTTTCTTCAAATATTTCTATTTTACAACACAATATGAATATTTTAAGATATAATAATAGTGACAAAAATTATGCATATTTATCTTCAGGAGATTGATGTATATCTGTATGATATTGTGAGTCTTTGCGATAAAAGTAATGCATGAGTGAAACTCCCGAGAGGTAAACAAGAATTGTCCCAAAAAAATTTTACCCATCAAGAATTTTATTTTTGATAAAAATCACTATTATTCAACGCAAATTAAACACGAAACTAAGCAATTTATCATTTACTTTCATGCCTATAAATTTTTTCGTATCCTTTAAAGTAAAAATAAAATAATAAAATTTTGCTGAGGCTAAACTTGTGCAGATATTATATATATAATTCCAACTCAAGTGCATTACAAGGAAAATCTCACTCTTCAACAAATAGAAAAAACTAATCTGATAAGTTCTATTACTCTTAATTGTGAATGAAAAATGGACCTTGGTAATCTTTGTAGTATTTATTTGGGAATACTCTCTTGTTTTGATCGTCAGAGCTTTTCTGTTATCATTGATTATTCAAATCGAAGGAATTATTATTATTACAACTATGTGGAGGGGCCAACTTCACTCTTGGTCCAGTAAAGGTGCAATTTACTTAGCGAATCTAACCTCCCATTTTGAACCAAGGTTTATTGTATGTAAAATTCCATTAGAATTCGAAAAAAACTAATCGCAGGCGAAAAATGTACGCGTCATTGAGTTTTTTGATATAAATAATTATTTCTTATGAAAACCTACACATTTTCAGTAATAACTTTTTAGTTATGCAAAAATTGCCGTTGTTGAATTTACTAAACTGCATAGTTATTTTTACTCTAATTTCACCCTAAAAATTACTATGCAGTTTGGTAAATTCAACAATGTGCACAGTAATTTTTACAATGTGCACAGTAATTTTTATCGTCACCCTGCAGTGTCACCAAATTACCATAAAATTTAGGGTAATTTTTACTATACATTTCTCTGCGTGTAATGTTTTAGTCATTTAAAGGTGTTGAAGAATTATAATATTTGATATTTTTGAACAATCTAGAATCTGTATCCATATCATCTTTTCAAGTATTTTGCTCGGGTAGTTTTTGTATTGATTAATCATAGCGTTTGTTGTCGATCAATCGAATTTTTCTATGATTTCGTTTAAATTACACTTATACACTACGTAAAATAAATGTTATCGTAATTTCATATAGGAGAGTATAGGAACACGTAATATTACCGCAACAAACAAATTCTTGTAGGGTGATAAGGAGAGTATTTGTGCAAATTTTTATTACTCGGAAACAATAATTACTATTGTTTATTGAGTGTCAAAGTTTGACAAATTGCGTTTTTCCACCTTTCACCGCTTACGTAGGAAGAACGTAGGGAGAATCTTTTTTTTTAGAGAATCGAATTCTCTACAAAAAAGTCAGCGAGAGCACCTGTCTATCGTGGACAGATGAAAATGTACAGTAGAAGGCACGCTGAAAATCGAGCATTTCAGGCGCTCCGACAAAATATGCAGGTGAGAGCCTTTTCAATTAACATAAAAAAAAAAAAAATATTTCCAATATCTAAGAAAGTCTGGAAAAATTCTGGAATGTTTAGAATCTTTTTTTGAACATTCTCCAATTAAAATTGAAAACAAAAAAGAATTTCTCGATTTTTCATAGTATCTGGAGCGTCGTTTATTTTTTAATTTTTACGTGAACTTTGCACCTTTATTAACTTTCCATTAGGAAGTTATTGTAATTGGGTCGATTGGTGAAATTTGCATTTTTATTAAATCTCCATGTTTCAAGATATTTGCAAGCATACTGACATATTTTTAGAATGATGTGTGTGTGGACGTATGTATGTATATATGTATGTATGTATGTATGGATGTATGTATGTATGTATGTATGTATGTATGTATTTATGTATTTATGTATGTATGTATGTACGAACGTCAGCATTTTTTTCGTTTTCGATATCTCAAGAACGAATTGAGATATCGACTTCAACCAAAATTAATTCGAAATATATTATTATAAAGAAGACCTGAAAGGAATTTGAACGAATTCGATCGAGCCGTTTTTTTTTTATAACAAAATAACTAAGAAAGAAATAAAAAGATAAGCTATTTGAAATACTTTTAAGCCAAACAATAACAATTTCATTTGAAAATAAAGTCGATATTGACTAGATATTATTGTTCACAACCAAACATGATATTAATCAGAATTCGATTCTCTACAAAAAAGATGTTTTTTATATCTCCTACCGTTCTCCCTACGTAAGCGGTGAAAGGTGGAAAAACGCAATTTGCCAAACTTTGACACTCAATAAACAATAGTAATTATTGTTTCTGAGTAATAAAAATTTGCACAAATACTCTCTTTATCATCATCTACAAGAATATGTAACCAAGAAATTTTTGTTCTTATTCTTTAATTTATGCACGTCATTCCAGTACGAATAGAATAATCTATATTCTTAAGATTTTAATAACAATTTACTTTTAACTATATTGTTTTATATTCCATAAGATGCTCGCTCAAATAATTAATTGATAAAGAAAAATGAATATTGAAAATATTTACCTGTAGTATACAACCCTGGAAATTCTCCCGAAATGCAAGAGGTTGTTGGTAAAAAGGCTCTAGTGTTTTTCTCGCTGTTGTTGTTTTTGCTTTGGCTATACATTTCTTTCCGTTGACAAGATAAACTTTGACGTATGGAGCTGTTTAATGGTAATTATTTATATTAATCATTAGTATATTGTGACTAAAAATATAAATCTATTGTATACATCTAACTTTAAATGGGATCGTGATTCATAGCGAATAACTGAGAAAATGTAGTACAATCATCACTGGGAGAAACTAAAAATCAAAACTGTTTCTTTCTGGAATGATCTATTTTTTAATGATTGTAATTGTTGTATGCTCTTGAAAATTTTGTAACCCAAAATAATTTTCTATGGGGTTTAATTAATGTTAAATATTTGACAATATTTAATGAGAAATATAAATTTTGACGATCACTGATGACGCAATTGACAGCTAAGTCAATGGTCACGTGGCTTGTAACGTCCTCACAAATAAAAAAAAATGGGGCAAAGTCTTATTGCTAGTGAAAAAAATACAGTACCTGGGTTTATTTACAGGTATCATGATTTTTATCACAATGAAATGGCCTTTATATGAATAAATAATGATAAATATACTTTATGACAATGTTACATTATGTAACTTTATAAAAGCTTCTAACTACTGACAGAAGAAGAGGAATTCTACTCAACCGCTAAAATAGGAAACATCACATTTGGATAGGTAAAGTTGATAAATTTCTGCCACCTGAAAAAAGACTAATAGGACTATAAAAGTCTGAATAGGTATATAAATAGTGATCGTGAAACCTATAGAATTCTGAACTTTCCTATCGTCTTGACTCGGAGGACCCTAAGCCGGTCAGTCTAAGAATATTTGAATTTGTTTAATGCTGGACTTGTCCACCGGCGCATAAGTCGACTCACGGGACCTATCACAATGAATTATTTCTCTCATGGCCCAGCAGACAACTCTATATTCCTAACAACGCCAACGAGCACGCAGACAGATACTTTTAGCATCAGTTAGATCCAGGCAATTCGCGCAGTTAACTCTCTCACAACTGACTCTCACAGTCAGTCTCACAACAGAGTTATCAATTTGTGCGTAAAACTCAAGTTCAATCGTGAGATTCGTAGCCTGACATCTCATTAAACAATTAATAAACAAACATGAACTAAACTAATCAGTCTAAACACTGTTAGTGGTCCAGGTAGAGCAACTTTGTGTCCGGTGAAGACGCCATAGACCCTCACGCACAGGCACACTTACAAACCCACGAACGAACAACTCAGTTGTATGTGTGACTATCACTACAGAAGTTAATTGTGTAGTAATTGATGTTTTGTTTAGACAATTCTTACACTTTATCAATAAACAATAAGATAACTTGCTCATAGTTATTAGTAAGTCAATGTATTTTGTAGGGTTAAGTTTTTTTATCATAAATGAAAACTAGTAAAACGTATTCCGAAATAACACATTCTTTTAATCTAGACTTTCTTGTATCAAACCTAATTTTTGATTATCTAACAGGAGATAAATAGGTCACAATAGGAAAATACGACTTAGAAAGTGATTCTATTATTCACCAATTCGTCATAAGATTATTTAAAAGATTAATTAATTAAACAAGCACTTAGCAGTATATTCTGCTCTCACGGACTATTTATGTAGAGAATTCGATTCTCTACGGAGAAGATCAATTTTTTTTTGTAACCGTTACCGTTCTCGCTACGTAAGCGTTGAAAGGTAAAAAAACACAAGCAATAAAAATTTAGATTATTGCTCTCCTCATTACCCCTTTTAATCATTTGCAACCAAAAAAGATCTATTTTCATTCTATAATTGATGTACTATACCATAGGGCTTAAACTTACGGCTATTAGACTAACACGAAAATATTTTGTAAATCGTATTTTCCTTTTGAACGAATCGATTTCATATCGAAATTGTTGCCATCAAATCATGTCTGCTCTCATTGTAAAGTTAATAAAATTTTTTAATAGCGGTTTCTCGTGAAGATTTACCCGTTGAGTCATGCTTTTTTTTACTGCATATTTTAATCTAAAATTTTGTACTCGGTGATTCTTGGGGCCACTGATCACGAATCTGAGGTTCTATTGTTATAATTTTCAAATCCGAGATGGCGGACCATATTTGTAAACTTCAATCAAATTTCACTAAAATTGGTATACCGAGGTTTTTGGGGATGATGATCACGAATATGAGCTTAGAATTACGGAATCCAAGATGGCAGCCTAAATTTTGTGCAATAGAATCGTTTAGACCAACCGATCAGACATAATTCTATTGCATGTTATGGTCTGAATTTTTGTACTTGATTGTCTTTTTGTGGTGGCTAATTACAAATTTGAGGTTAGATTTACAAATTATAAAAGAGTGGATCAAAGATAGCGGACTAAATTCGTAGAATTCGATCAAATTCCGAAATATTTGGTTTCATAGAGGTTTTCAAGGTCACAGATCACGAGTCTAATGTTAGTGTTTCGGTACTTTTCATATTCAAGATAGTGGATCCAATTTGTCCGATTGCCAGTAATACATATTTTTCCACCATCTTAGATTCGCCATTTTAAATTTTGCAAATATAACTTTGGTTTTGTGATCTACGAACCTCAAAACCCTCGTGTACAAATATTCAGACTGAAATATGCAATAAAATAATGTTTGTCTGGTTAGTCTAAAATAAAACTTCAGTTTCACATATCATGTCCAAAATCTTGCACCGCCATTTTACTTTTCGTCAATATAACCTCAGATTCATGTTTAGCTAAATATTATTGTTTAGAAATGATTTTTACTATTATTTATTAATAATTGAAATGTGGCAAAGTGCATTTTTTGACCTTTCACTGCTTACATAGCGAGAACCGTTCATTGTGGATACCTTTTTTGTAGGGAATCAAATTCTTCACAAAAAAGTCGGCGAGAGAATATACTTAAATTATCATATAATTGATAAATAATAGTAAAAATCATTTCTAAACAATGATATTCAGGACAAATGCTCTCCTCATTAACCTTCATGAGAAACCGCTGTCAAAAAATCTTTTTAGCCCTTCTAAAATTAATGCATACCAGCATAGTGGCTTCTCATGCAGCTGTTGTTTAAAATCCACTGAGAGAAAATTCACAAGAGGTTTCTATCAGAAAGACGTAATCTTTCCCTGAATCTATAACTTCGTGTCATAGTAATTCTTCGCTGACTATAAAAATTACTAGTTACTCAGAAATTTTAAACCTGACATTATGGTACTTTCTGTTAGTATAAGTGAATGATTTTTTAGAATCGTACAGAACCTTTTATCTCTCACCACGACTATTAATGAGATTTTTAGTATCTTTTACCGATACTTGTCTTTGATACCCTTGTTAAGAAAAGTTGTTGTGAAAAAATACCCTTAACTTTATGTTAACCGCATGCTACTTTCAAAATCTGAAAAATTATACAAACTACGCGTATGAATCATTACAAAATCATCTGAGTAAATTTTACCAAGCATGTTTAGTGAAATCTCCCCAAAAAAAAGAACCTCTAATTTTCCGACGACATATGCCTACGATTCGGATAACTATCAATGAACACGTAAGCGTAGTCTTGTTTTCACACGAAAAAATTCCATACAGTAATAAAACTAGCCTCAATTCCCATTATCGACGAAAAAAATCATTCTCTTCTATTTAAGAGTACGCACTTTTCGGGTACATTTAAGGTCCGTGCATATTCAATTTTAGTATTTTCTTAAACTTCTTCGAGGAACGATTAAGTTGATTAGTTTGTGTAAAAAACGTAGAAGTGTTTTAAGTTGTGGTGTTTGTTCACTAAACTTGTAATAAGAGTGCAAGTGATATTGTTTCTGACAGCGAATAATTTTCTAAGATACATAAGATGCGTAAAAAAAAAATTCTACAGTAGAAAATTTTACTGAAAATATCAATAGAAAATATCCCTACAATCCATTAAAATTTAAACAGAAAAAATGAAATAATAATAGTTTTTGCAAGTAATATATATCATTGAATAACAAAATCGAGAATTAACCATACGGATTTATGTTGCAATGAATCAGATTACGATTTCGATTATGCATATGATTTTTTTTAGAGAAAGTAAAAAAAAAATTGAGTAATTTCCATGGATTTGCTTCGTCGCTAAAATAGTTGCTGCAAGGTTATAAAAAAAAATCGTGAATCATTTAATCCCTACGTAACTTCAACTCCTAAATGTTGTCTAGCGCAATTCTCGCCATCTTCCGAATTTTCAAAAATTTCAGGTAATAAGATGCGATTATTGAAACGAAATTAAAAAACTACGGTTTAGCATGATTTTCGTGGTAAATTAGTTTCGAGATATTAAATGGATGTCAGCACCATGATCTCAACTGACTTCAGTCATCCATGCTTAAATAATGCTTAACCCGTATGGAGAACTGATGATGTTCCAGATTTTAACGAGTAATTTGTGTATAAGTAATACATGTACTAATATGATGTAAAGGTAATGTCATCACAAAAAGTCCTAAAATCAGTGAACACCAATAATTTAAATCTAAGAATCAACATTATTTAAAATAAATTGTTAATTATTAATGAACTTACGTATTTTAAATATGTTCGAAATTTCATGCTTTCATGATTTATAGACTTTTTGTAGTTCTATCATTGTCATTATTTATGCTCGATGCACATTTTTGTACTGCTCAAAGAAATGGGGCTGTTTCTGATGAGATCTTACGATTTTTTGTTCATGTAAACTAGAGAAGAATATTGAAGAAACATAAATTAATTTAGAAAATACTTAAGTCATTTGTTTATTCGTGCCTAAGTTAAAATGACTAGTTACCAACTTTACAATCTATGAGTGACGGAATTTCATAGCAATCAAAAACTCCATTCACTAACTCGATTAAAAAACGTATCATTGGTCCATGAATAAACTCTCATTCGATTTTTCTGTACCGCACATATACGTCACCAAATCTGCGTATCCAAGCATGTAATATGAAATTAACGAAGAACAGAAAATTTTTTTTTTCTTATTTCTTAAGGGAAATAGAATGTGTTTATAATATTAATAAGCAAAAATCTCCGGGGTTCCATGATCTCTATAAACGAGAGAGTGAAACATTGGTCCAGCACTGACCGGGTGCATCTCCAAGTGGCGGATAGGAGCATTGTCCGGGTAGTACCGAGTGGAGGCCTCGGGGGCCACGAGGTTTACCGAGTGCAAACACGAGAGAAGCTGCTAGCGAGTGCAGCTTAGGTGCGTATGCACTTTAAGAGGTACCGTTGACCAAGTCCCTAAGTCAAGGTGTAAGTCATCGTGCTGAAGACTGAACGACACTGAAACACTGTGTCGCAAACGATGCCCTTGGGGTACCAGACGACCCTCCATTGTACCTAGCCTTAACTGTGCAAGAGGCTCTGCATAGGTGGACCTTTATTTCCTTAATACTCGTGGGATTCGGATAGACGATTTAGTTGACATTCGGAGCAGTGGGGGTCCTGGTTTTTCTAACGAAGAGACAGGACTTGGTGAAGCCGCGGCAGGACGGACCAGCAAGGGCGGCGAGGCGCAAAAGGAGCTGCCTTGTAAGGAACGACCTGTTCCCGGCGAGGAAAATCAGGAGAAGAAATTCGATAAACCTAATTCACCTTTAGGCCTCAATAAGAAAAAACTTCGCGGGACAAAGGAGAAGACAATGAGGAAGGTGAAGCTGCTCGAACTGGAAAAATCCAGGGCTAGCACACCCAGAGCGAAGGCAAGGCAATTTCCAGTGGAACCGGGACTGACTTTAAGGTTGATACCGGGGCTACTAGCTCCAGCAAGTCAGGGTCCTCTACTGAAGCCACGGGTAACACCAAAAGGCAAAGGTCAGAGGATTGCACCCCCCCCCTCCTTCCCTGGCGTGAAATGTCGAGCAAAGAAGGCTCGCATAGCATCTAGACTCAGCAGCTTCGCTGAAGAGGCTGCGGAGGGCAAGTGGGTGGCCATCGTACTGGACATTTACCCTTCTGTGACCCTCAGTAAGCAGCAAGGAGAACTAATGCCAGTGCCGGAACTCCTTCGGGCCCTGAACGATGCCATCAAAAATGACACTTTTCTGAGATTTGAGGAACATAACCTCAACAGAGGGCTCTTGTGGACTATCTTCATGAACGAGCAGCCACTTGGCTCAAGGAGATAGTCCCCTCCATAAAGGTCTTGGAAGGAGTAAGCCTTGAGGTTTTAGTCGTTAGTGTGGACGACGAGTCGCTGAAGCTCTTAAAAAGGTTGGAAATAAGTCTTTACTGTGGACTAGGCTGAGTTCGTTTTCACGAGACGCCAAAAGCTGCGGAGGGGAAACAGGTCACACATGAATAGAGATAATTACCGGTGGCAGGGACTTCCAAAGTGGTACCTCCTTCGAAAGGAAAGAGGAGGCATACGGTAACCCTCTTACGGAGGAGGGCGTAAGAGAGGACGGTGACTCGGCTGGCCCATCTACGCACGAATAACAGCTTCCATATACTTCCGCATCCCACATCCTGTCCTCAACACGTGAAATCAAACAGCGCTGAGATCCCTGTGATATCGGGGCAGTTAAAGGTTTCGCAGATTAATTTGCATTACTGCTACCTAGTCGCGGCACTATATTGTCGTGATCTAGCGGTGAAGCACACAGATGTTTCCCTGATCCAAGAATCTTATTGTAGGGAAGGAGAGCTTCTATGAACTGTAAAGGTGATAGGGACCCCAGAGTGATATATGGGCCGAAGTGACATTAACGAGGGAGGGGCTAGCTTACTGGAATACCTCACAACCTGGAAGTCCTGAACAGAGGATGTGAACCTACATTTGTCACCTCGATCAGGCAGGAGGTCATCGACATAACTGTTTTTACGGCGAAAATTTATGATTTCGTCAGGAGGGTTGAGGTGGACGAAAAGGAAACTCTATTGGACCACCGACGCATTGACTTCACTCTGGCGAGGGAGGTGAGCAACGTGGAACCGCAAGTCCGAAGGGACCCAAGGGGTACCGACTGAGGCCTGTTTAGGCAGAAACTGGGAAGACTCATGGAAAATGAAATGAAAAAAAAATTTTTTTTTAAAACTTACATTGTTATTGAGGATTAATTTTGACTAATTAAAATTATAATTACATTCAATTTCACTGAACAGAAAAGAAAAAAAAATTGGCTGAGACTGGGATTGAAACATGCTCTGCAAAAAGTCTAATGCTTTAACTACGAAGCCAATATTCTTTTAATTAAATACTCATGTTTATCAATCGTCAATTACATGTTTGATTCTATTCTCAAAAATTTTTCTTTTCTAAGTCAATCATAAGTATTAGTGTAATTCTGTATCAACAGAAACATTCATCAGTTCATTCTGCAATTAAATCAATAAAATTTTTGAGAGAATTCATAGTAATTTCAAGTATTCAAATAAAATTCATTTTGCATTGCATTGATAGGCTAACGCCACGTGCACAATCATATCTTTTCTTAACTTAAGAAGCGTGTTAAGCTCGTGTGGGAGGTCAATAATACCGAACACACCAAGTTCAGTATTTTACGGACATTCAAGTTAACATTCAGTGATTACAAGTAACATTCAGTTAATTCTAGAGACATTCGTCCATTTATCCAGTGAAATAACAAGTAGTACAGTGTACATTGTTCATTGTTAGTGCTAAAATAAAGATTATACATTTTTATGAACTTGACGACCTTTTTAGCTCTGTTCCGGCACAATCATCCCTATCCTTAAACGGTTAGGTTAATTTAACTTCCAACCTTTCGTCAACAACATGGTTGAATACGCCGATTTTGAATTGAGCTTGTTTTATAACGTTCATAACTAATGGAAGTAATAATAATACAGGCCTACAAAAAAAGTATCCTGCGTGAAAGATTAAACCACCTGAACTTTATGTTTTAAGGGTCGCTGAGTTTGAATATGATGCGAGAATCACAGAGTTGGTACGTGTTTTCACAGAAATCAGCGATAATGTTGAAAATTCATGTTTTTTGTATAATATGGTTTGTGTAGTTAAAAAAAATGCGAAATCTTAATGTGCAATGAAAGCAATTATACAAAAAATATCTCGCTAAATTGATATAGTCTTTACTTAGAGTTAGAATTACCAATTGATTTCATATTTTCTCATCATAGAGGAAAAATGCTGAAAATATCGGATATTTGTCATTACACAGTATACGATCGTTGAAAACGCAAAAATACCAGTTTTTGTAGAAAAAATTATTCAGAATATGTGTTTCTAGATCTGCTTAATTTATATTTAAAGTCAAAATTTGCTTTCGGTAAACCTAGACTTATGACTAGATTATTTACTTTTATCTGTGAGTATGAACTCATATATCGAAGTACTCGTTTATTTAGTATATCTATAAAATGGATCATGTGCAGCTGATAAAACTGGACTTCTTCTTTAGAAGAACAATTTTCGCTCTTGTTACGCAACGCTACTCCATTTTTTGACTCATTTAATGATTTGGCAAATTTCGTATAATAGAATGATTTCTTATTGTAATCTGAAGTTACAAAATTGCTGCTACTTCGAAAGATGTTAAAGTGACGGCAATTGCCCTGTAAATGGATGTGTAAAATGATTTACTTACCAGTCTTCCGAGGTACCGATGCCAGTGGAAGCGCAATGCTTGCAGGCAGGTGTTAGGATGTGGGAATGATGCCGTAATGTGTTCGACGACGGGTTGATATTATCCCTGTCAGAGTCGAAAAGCCCTTACACTTAGGCCTATGGAGGTATAAGGGTTATCCTCCCTGGGACGGTTGGCTAACCTGTGATTGGACAAGGATTCCTAACGTGCGGGATTTTGTATATCATTGTGGCTTTTTTCAATAAAACTTCTACTTCTCCGCAAACTTAGAAATCCTTATCTCTGCATCACAAGGTATTAATTTAGCAAAAGTACCACAATCGTATATCCTTAAGCTTTATGCATAACTAAAGCATCTATTGTTCTCAAAAGCAAAAAGCCTGCTCAGTTAAATAAAGAAGATCCTAGTAGCTCAGCACAAATATTAAATGAAGTTATTTCAGCAGTAATTCAATTGTCAACAGATGATAATTTAGATAAACAAGAAGATTTAAATACTAAAACAAACGAGTACTATCAAGATGATGAAGAATATGATCCATTTAACCAGAGCAAATCGGTCCGTTTATAGTGATAGAAAGAATTGAATGATCTAGTTAGGAGTTTAGGTTTATCGAAAGACGCGTCTGAACTATTACCACCAGATTTGAAAAAAATCAATATGCTAGAAAAAAAACTAAAGCTAGCTTTTATCGAATAAAAGAACAGTTTCGAAAATTTTTTAAACAAGATAACTTGGTAAACTGTTTTAACGTTAGAGGATTAGTAGATTAATTAAAACCAAATTGATACAAAGATTAAGATTGGAGGTTGTTCATTGATTCTTTTACACAAAGTATGAAGGTCGTATTACTTCATAATTCAAACAAATTTGCACCAGTATCTATTACTCACTCTGTTAGTTTAAAAGTAGAATATTCCAATCAGAAAATTGTTTTAAAAAAAATAAAGTACGCAGAATATAACTGGAAAATTTGTGATGATCTCAAGACTATATCCATGTTATTGGGTCAACAATCAAGATATACGAAGTATTCTCATTTTCTGTATTTATGAGATAGCAGAAATAGAGAAAATCACTATAAAAAATTGAATGGCCTAAACGGAAACAATTGGAACCCGGGTCTCAAAACATACTGTACTAACTATTAGTAGAACCTACAAAAGTCTTTCTTCCGCCTCTTCATATTGAACTTGATTTAATGAAGCAGTTTGTAAAGGCATTGAACAAGAAAGAAGCATGTTTCCAATTATTGAAGTGTAAATTCCTTCATATATCGGATGGGAAATTGAGAGGAAAAATTTTCTTTCCAATGGACCTCAAAAACGTTCTTTTCTTAAGGATAAAAACTTTGTTAATGCAATAAATGATGATATGAAATCTGCTTGGCTAAGTTTCAGAATATAAAAATTTTTAGGCAATAATAAGAGTCATGATTACAAAGTCATTGTGGATAAACTAGTTAAAGGCTATAAAAAATTAGAAGGTTCAATAAATCTTTAGTTACATTTTGTTCATTTACATTTAGATTACTTTACCCCTCATCTTGGCAATTTCAGTGAAGAACGAAGTAAATCATGTAAAAAGAACGTCTGATTCTAAGAAAACGCGAAAACAAAGAATAACTTATCATAGTTCAGAAACTAATTATACTCAAATAGAATTGGAAGTTCTAAGGTTTAGCATATTTTTTTAAAGCACAACAACTGGAGCTTTTGCGTTTTCAACGATCGTATACTCGTATGATGAGAAAATATGAAATCAACTGGTAATTCTAACTCTAAGTAAAGACTATATCAATTTAGCGAGATATTTTTTGTATAATTGCTTTCATTGCACATTAGGATTTCGCATTTTTTTTAACTACACAAACCATATTATACAAAAAACTTGAATTTTCAACATTATCGCTGATTTCTGTAAAAACACGAACCAACTCCGTGATTCTCACACCATATTCGGACTCCGCGACCCTTAAAACATAACGCTCAGGTTCAAAATTTAATGAGTCTTATTATTTTCATTTACATTAACTGCAATAGTCACCGAAGTGTAGAGCATTGTAATGTAAAG
Organism: Chelonus insularis; assembly: GCF_013357705.1. Taxonomy (NCBI): domain Eukaryota; kingdom Metazoa; phylum Arthropoda; class Insecta; order Hymenoptera; family Braconidae; genus Chelonus; species Chelonus insularis. The sequence goes on from NW_023276778.1 coordinate 406,041, forward strand.
TACTCCATTTACATGGTATACATGTATTACTCGCACATATACATACACCAATTACCCATCGAAATGCAGGGCTCTATCAGTTTTGTATGCGGATTAAGCATTTTTCGAATGTGGTAGACTGCGGTCAACTGTGATCACGGCGCTGCTATCTGTTGAACTTCTGTGAACGAATTTCCTTTGAAAATCATTTCAAATCGTAGGTTTCTAATATTTTTTTTGTAATTATTCAAGTTTTTTATCTGACATTATTTAATTTAATGCTAAGGAATGTTGCTAAGAGTACGTTAGAAGACATTTAGGAGCTGGAATTGGATAAAACTAAATAATTAACGATTTATTTTCATAACCTTGTCGGAGCCATCTTGGCGTTGAAGCGCGGCAAATTAATTCATAGTTTTTCAGTTATCTTTTTAACGTTTTCAATAAAAAAAATCAATTAAATAATTAAAATTGCGATCTAGCATACTGCATTATAGAATAAGTTTTAATTTGGAACCAAATTTTTACATGAAAACATCAATTCGCAAAAAAACAAGGAATTTACGATCATATGTACTTAGATAGGGAAAATCGGCCGCTCCGTGACTTCAGCCCAGCCTCAAGGCTAGACTTTACTTAAAGTTTTTGTCCTATTAGCTATAGCAGAAAGCACCTCAAAAAAGGTACGACGAAATAAATTTTAATTACTGCGTTTTATTATGTAAAATTATTTTATTCATAATACAAAACGTAGCAAGAATGTCGGCGGATAACTTTTTCCAGCGAAAAGGAGTCAAAAACAGATAATGTAATAAATAGCAAATCGATCACGAGACACGTTCATTTTAGCAGTATGAATGGTAGTGACAAAGGCACAGCCATGTCTCTATTCTGCTTAGATCACTATCTTCGATTTTATGCTTTTTAAAATTGAAATTTCTCTGCGATTATGACATAAACTTTATAGAAAAATCTTTGAAAACCTCATTGATCAGCAACGATGCGAAATGCCGATTACTATTGTGTCCTGAAGATCATTTATTTACGACAATAAAAATGAGTCACGTTCCGTGGACGACAATTTGAGTAAAAAGAATTTGTTTCCAAACGTTCGACTTTTTTTTATAAAGTTAGTACTACTATGAAGTTGCTGCCTAATTATAGTCATTTCCACATATGGAAATAGTTAAGCAAGTGGAATACAAAGTAATTACTGAGGCGCTAAATTATAAATGTAAATAATTTTTTGTATAAAAAATCGCGATATCCTGAGAACGGTCAAAGATGAAGCAAAAGTAATAAAATTTTTAAAAGTGTATCTATGAGGGGCTACACTATGTAGCTGAAAACTTATTACTTGATAAAACGAATGTTTTGAATTAATTCGTCACTAAATAATTAACTCTCTAACCGTTTATTTCAGATTTCTTCTTCTTTTGTCAGTTATTTACAATGTTTATGGCTGTGTTCATGTATCGACGTATTGACAGTTCGTGCATTCATTATTATAAAATCTAGTCGACTAAATTTATTTATTGTAATTTTTTTATTTATCGTACAAAAAGTCGTAAAATCTTATCAAAAGTGATGCCAAGTTTTTAAAAGATAAATTACAACTAAAATTACTAAATTTGTTTCGATTTGATCGTTTTTTTAATTTTAAGTTCTGACTTGATTCATGTTTATTTGTTGATATTTATGTGAAAGCCTCTTTCAAAAAAATTGTTTTTCTATCCAAAATTATCTTTATTATATATTATTAAGTACATGATTTTTCTAAGAATAAATAATCCACTGAATTCTAATAAACATAATATATTTAGGAATTGAAATCCTTGGCTGTGAATGATTTGAGAACTTTATCTCGTAAGGCTATTTTTGATGAGAATACCTTCCTTTGACAAAAGAACTTAAACCCAACTGATTTAATACCGAAACAGATTTTTTAAGTTAGCCTAAGAGTAGAGAAAATTTTAAGATTCGGAATGAAAGGCACAAAAATCGTATTGATATTGAATTAAATCCAAATAGACTGTAAAAATTGATTCCATACTTAATATACATCGTCCCTCATTCACATTTGCATGTGGCCAATATATTTTGCAATAACTGAAGGAAATTTTCAAAAAAATCACAATTTTTAAACAAATGCATTGTGCTATTATATATTGTACTCACAGTTTCTTTAAGGGACGATGTTCATACTAAAATAAAAGATCAGTTTGTGTAGTATATATGAAATGTTACGAATGTGTAGTATAGAAGAAGTCACTAATAAAATAAGAACCTGGAAGGACTTTGCTGCCGGGTTTCGGTTGAAGATCTCTTGCACGAATGACTTCAACTTCTAAATAACCTTTTTTGTGACTTAGAGCTAACTGTATATCTCCAAGTGAAGGAGCTCCAAGTACTTGTCTTCCAACCAACTGACCTGGTCCAAGGCCGTCAATGAACTCACTAAGTTGACCACCTTCTCCTGTCGATCTCAAACATGGAGACCAACTGCTGTTTTCAAAAAGAATATTATTAATAATGTTATTTTTGATATTATTATTTATTTTTCTTTATGAAATAATCAAGAATAAAATCAAATATTTTGTCAACATACATTCAAGTGTATAAAAACCTACATTGTGTTAATTTAAATCACTGTGAACAGTAATTTAGATTACTTTCTATAAAAATTAAAATAAACAGTTTTTCAACAAACAATATTAAGGACACGTTTTCTATAAATAATTAGACCTTCGACGAAAGCTTTTAAAAGAAAGAAAAAAATGATACGTTTTTGAAACATAAGCAATCAAAACTCATGTCAAGTGTTCCGTGATGGAAGAAGATGCTTTGAAAACTTTTCAACTAAAATTTTTTAGAGTACATTTCATAGTGTAAATAAAATGTAACAGATACATTCTAAGTTAGAGATGCTGTAATACATTTCAAATCATACAAAGCTTGTTTACCATACATGCAATCATGCTAAAAGCGAATTCATTCTTTTATAAATCTTAAATTGGTTAAATTTAGTGATTATTCAACGATAAAAATAAAAAAAAAATGATTTTTAAGATGTAATAAACTGAAAAAAATAATGTGAGACTTCATACTATAGTGTTGTATTATAAACATTTAAAATAGTTACAAGTATATCGTGAAATATATAACTTTAACATCCGGTATATGTCAAACATAGTGTCATTAAATGAAAACTTAGAATTTTTTATTTATGGTGACCATCTCAAAAATAGTAATCAAAGCATGAGTATTAAATGATGATCATTTTAGAATAAAAAGTTTCATGTGGAAAATGATGGAAAATCTGTATTTGGAATTTTAAGATTAGAGATTGACAAGCAATAATAAATGAAAATTTTGTAACTTTAAAATGCTATAACATTTGATGATAGCAGGTGCTGTCGCAACTGACACCAAAAGTTAAAAGTTCGAGTACACATAGCTTCATTAATACCTTCCCTATATCATAAGAGCAATTACGGACCACGGGAATAATTTTTTTTTATATTGAACGTCCAATCTCGAATGTTTAAATTCTAGGTTAGAATCAAAAACTTATAAAAGTCGTGATTATATTCCCCATATGATGTATTAGGATGTGAAATAATTTTTTCATTGCTCGAAATGTAAAAAGATCTGTTACAAACAGAAACTAGAGGCCTAGGTATGACAGGTTTATCCAAACTGCCAACTTTCCATTCAATATCCTTGATAAGTAAAAACTATTTTATGATCTATGTGACAATTCAAATAATAAATAATTTAAATAAAAATGGTATCAGTATATTTTGTCGTTGTTATCTGTAGAATAGAATGAGTTTGAAGATAATATCTTGCTTAGTTATCAAGATACTGATAAAAAAATTGATTTGCAATCCTCTTTTCTCATTATTACTTTTTTCGTGATAAAACAAAAACTGGTAGTTCAATTTCAATAAATACTTTATTAATACATCTTTCAAATGGAACTAATATTTTGCTTGGTTTTTGAATTATCATACAAACAAGCAAACAAACCTTGATATCTCTCTGATAATAAAAAAAAATTATTTTGCATCTTAAAACATTATATTTTTAATATGATTTTAAATTTTATAATTCTTTTTAGCTCAGCCCGAGCTTAAAAAATGAAAGATTAGAAACTCAGTATAAATAAGAATCATTCCGGTGGTTAAGAATTACTTATATGATACAGATAGGTCATTAATGGAGCCAAATGTCTAAAAGACCTCGGGAACACATTTCTGAAAAGACAGCACTACTCAAAATTCTTAAGTAAGTGCTGTAGAAACTTTCTAAGATTCTATTTTTTTCCTGCACAACCTTTTCCTCTAATCAAAGATGGAGTCACTAGCTAGTGATTCACTAAGCAAATCCTTAGTTATAACATGTCAATTTGGAGCATTCCTCACCTATGAGATAAGAGTTAATAACCAATTAGAATTTGGGGAGTCGTAGTTGTTTTATTTACTTATTGTCTTAATATTACTTGAATATCATAAATATAGAGTCTATGAGGTTTCGAGGTCTACAAAGATTATTATTGAGGGTATTGCAGTGTCGTTAACTAATTATTTTCAGAAATTACAATAGATTTTCTTTCTGAGACTGACCGTCATAAGTATGTGAGATGATCATCTTGCATGAAAGCACGGTCATGGTGCAATTGAATAAGAGGGAGACAATATTCTATGAGTTAACAATAAAGTAGCAATATTGACAATATTAGTTTTAATTGTAATAAAGTGATTTTTCCATGATATTAATCAAGTGATTATTTTTCCATTTCTCCTCACCAGTTCAGAACCCTAAATTTTTAAATTTTCTATCCAGTCTTTACGTCACACTCCATTCGAAAGATTTACCATGATTCATGTGTGTTTTCAATAAAGAAATTACACAAGTACGTATTCAGATAGTAATAACAAAAAGTATGTTATATACCTTCTGTCGATATTATTGTGTAAAAAAACTCGAATGTTTTGTGAGAACTTACTTCCCGTTTTCGTATAAGAAATCCTGATGAATAATCTGTGAATGACATTCTTTCTTTGAATCCAGCAATAAACAAATTAGTCCAGTGCATTCAGCGATTTGACTTTAAAAAAATGGAAATGGCTAAAAAATTGAGGAATTATTTAGGAAGTGACCAAAAACGGAGCTTCTTGGGGAAAAGCACTCCAATCCCGAAAAGAGTAGAAACAACCCCTTGGAAATTTGTTTTTTAAATATTTCGAGAACTATTAGGATGGGTATATCTGAAAATTCTACACCGAAAAGTACCTGCTATCGTGCATTAATTATAGAATAAGAATAAAAATTTTTTGGCTACATATTCTTGTAGAGGATGATAGAGAGAGTATTTGTGCAAATTTTTATTACTCAGAAACAATAATTACTATTGTTTATCGAGTGTCAAAGTTTGGCAAATAGCGTTTTTCCACCTTTCACCGCTTACGTAGGGAGAACGGTAGGAGATATAAAAAAAAAGTCTGCGAGAGCACCTGTCTATCGTGGACCGATAAAAATGAACAGCGCCGCGAAGGCGCGCTGAAAATCGAGCATTTCGGGCGCTCCGACAAAATATGCCGGTGAGCACGTTTTTAATTAACATAAAAAAAAACAAATATTTCCAATATCTAAAAAAATCTGGAAAAATTCTGGAATGTTTAGAATCGTTTTCTGAACATTTTCCAATTAAAATTGAAAAAAAAAAGAATTTTTCGATTTTTTATAGTATCTGGAGCGTCTTTTTTTTTAAATTTTTTTCGTGAACTTTGCACCTTTATAATTTCTTTGTTTATGAGCACATTTTATAGCCAATTTAAGAGCAGATAGAATTTTTCCTGCTCTATAAAATGGCTATCTCATTTTTTAAAAAAAGTCTTTTTTAGTACTGAACAAATTCAAATGTTGTTTTTGGATTTTTTCACCCTCATTTTGGGGGTGAAGTCATTTTTAATTGTTTATGAAAAAAAAGGTTTCCATAACAATCATGGTTATTGGAAAATTCATTTTTCATACTGAACGATGCATTTTCAAATGATGCATCCCGAAAAATTATAATCTTGTTTTTCAATTGTTTTTTAAACAATTTTTTTTACTTCATATATTTTTTCTAAGTTACTCCATTATTATTGCAAACTAGCTGTCACTTATTTATGTTCTCAAACAAAATTTTATAATTACTTATTAGTAATTATAAAATATTTTTTTACATTTCTTTCATTATTTCGAATTTGTAAATTATTTTTTATAGTTTTTTATGAAAAAATAAATTTTACGCACTTTTCTCGTGCGATTTCTACACGTTTTAATTGTCAAGGGGCGGGCCTTCTAGTGCGGGAGGTCACTTAAACGATGACTGTTGCAACGTGTAGAATGAAATATTTGAAAAACTCAAATATACTCTAGATTGAGTAAAAATTGTTGAAAAAAGACGTACAATGTACCAAATCGCATGAGAAAAGTGCTTATTCTATAATTAATGCACGATGAATTCACACGGCTACTAGACTATAAGACGAATGTATGCATTCATTAAAAAAAAAAACCGAAGAAAATAATTCATTTTGAATATTGTTGATTTGTAGATTTAAATAATTGGCGTTTGATGATTTTAGGACTTTTTGTAATTTCATCATTGGGGTTATTTATGTTTGGCGCACATTTTTGTACAGCCCAGAAAGAGGGGGCTGTTTTTGATGAGATTTCACCATTTTTTGTACATATCAACTGGAAAGGAATATTAAAAAAAATAAATCTGTTAGTGAGAGAACTTCATAGCAATTAAAAACTCTGATCACCAACTTGATAAAAAAAAACGTATGATTGCTCCATGAATAAACTCTCATTTTACTCAATTTTTTCAATTTCGTATATTATGAATAAAGCAATGATAATACTTCATAGTATGCTTAATCGAAAGTCAACGAGCGCTTCGCGATCAAATTCTTAATTTCAGCCCATGTTTATGTTATAATAAGAAAAAAATTGTAAATTAAAAAATCATAACCTGCAAAAATCATCTTATAATTTGTATAAAGACACGGTAGTGCCTCGTCGTGACATAAGGGCTAAATGGCGGCAATTTATGTTTGGCGCACAAGACACTACCGTATCTCTTGATGTAGGAAAATAAAAAAAAATAAATGAAAGTAATAAATAAAATGTAATAATATATTTTTAAGGGTAAAAAAGTTTTCAGAAAAAATCACCAAGTGTTAACGATTACTTGGTGTATTAACTTATTTTAAAAAATATATTCCGTAAGTTATATTATTTATAATAAAAAAAATGTTCGAAAAACAATGTAAATAGAAATTTATGAATTTTTAAATAATGTGATCGAGAAAAGCACTTAAAATTATCCAGAAATACTCAGTTTGAAATTCATAAATTTTATAAATAATATTTTTTTTATAAATAATTAAAAAGTAAAGTTACGATGAAGTTGAAAGGAAAATAAAAGAAAGAATGTATTACAGAACTTATCAAATAATATGTACATTCAAACAAATTTTATGAAATTGTTTTTTTCAGCAATTGTTTATAAAAATTGTTTATAAATATTGCTGAAAAAGAATCTAAAAAATTTTTTTATCTTCTCCAAATGGAGTTAGAACAGTTTGCTGCTGATAATTTTTCAAAGTATTAATATTTTCAGCCTTTTCAGAAAAAAGAGAAAAAAAGACGTTTACGACGGTATAAAAAATCGAAAAAATTAATTATTTTCAAAATTCCAACGGCGAAAACGATTCTGAACATCCCATAATTTTTTCAAATAATTAATTAAAAAGGCGCTCCACGGCACATGGAAAATTCAATTCTGTACAAAAAGGTATCTACATTTTTTTTCGAAAAAACGAACGGTTCACGCTGTGTAAGCAGTGAAAGGTCAAAAAATGCACTTTGCCAAATTCTAATTATTGAAAAATAATACTAAAAATCATTTCCAAACAATGACATTTGGCACAAATGCTCTTCTCATTAACCTCTATGAAAAACCGCTATCAAAAAACTTTTTTAACCCTTCTAAAATTAATGCAAAGGGAATTCGCACTGCTCTTGGACTACATTGAGAAAAAAATTTACTTCATACAAAAAATATTTCATTCGACTATTAACATCGAAATTTCAAATAGTCGCAAAAAATATTTCTTCGAAATTATGAATATTTGATTGAAATCATTTTATTTACTCAAATGAATAAAATGTCATTTGTTTTCATTCTTGTCGTAACCTTGAAAATTTGTTTTCGAACTTGTCGCAACATTGAAACAAAAGACAAAATATATTTTTGATAACACTACTATTAGTCTGAATAAAATATTATCTTGAGAATATTCGAAGTTTCTTTTATTGATTGAATAAAAAATTCTTTCATTTAACGAAATTTTTTTCTCAGTGTACTAATGCAGTATCCCACTTTACGTAGACAAATGGTATTCACATGGGCCAAGTCGTGAAATTAAGCAAATTAAGATTAAAAAATTGAAACTGTTAAATTAATATGGTTGGGATAAATATATGTTAATTTTCATTCAAATGACATGTCTTTCTACTATCAATGTTTAAATTTTACTTACAACTAGGTAATTTTGGTAACAATCGATACAAATTTTAACTATTTTCTGAACTCTTGCGAAATTCTTCTGGTATTCCTACAAAACTTTAGAAATATTTCTCTGCATATTTCTAGTAAAACTTTTTTTGAACGGTACTATATGAAAAAAAAATATTAATTTTAAATAGAATTGATATTTTATATTTATACTTATTTTTTTGACATTTAATATGGATATGTTAACCTTATGAGTATGAAAATTGTGCGTCGGGAGTACTCCTACTGAAAATAAATCGTAAAAGAAACTGTCTTATGCGCAAATTTCATCAAATACGATTCTTAAGTAAAATTAGTTTTATATTTCTTCCAATAATGTTATTTCTTATGTTATTATTATCGTCATAAATATTCACATTTACAAAAAGTCCTCTCATCCAGTTGGTAAGAGCCCTATTTTGAAAGTGCAAGATAAAAAGCTCCATTTTGTATTATGGTTGTAAAGAAAGAAGCAAAATGAAACGTCAATCATCAAATCAAGAAAGACTGAGAATAGTCCACAAAGCAATCACATATTGGTGTATGAGAATACATGAAAATTATCTTAGTTAAGTAAGATAATATAGGATTCAATATCACACTTTTAGAATTTTTATGTCGTGTATAAATTGTAATAACGCCGATATAGGGCAATGTCATCCTGAGTATACGTATAGTTGTGAAAGTTGATTAAAAAATTAGGATATTTTATATTAATTCTTGTAATATTACAGCAATAAATGATGGAATTATCGATAGTTACACTGAGAAAATTTTTCTTGAAAATTAAATATCATGTGTAGATAAAATTTACCAAGCATGTTTAGTGAAATCTCCCCAAAAAAAAGAACCTCTAATTTTCCGACGACATATGCCTACGATTCGGATAACTATCAATGAACACGTAAGCGTAATCTTGTTTCTACACGCAGAGAAATGTATAGTAAAATTCAGGGTAATTTTTAGTATACATTTCTCTGCGTGTACTCGAGAAAATCCCATACAGTTATAAAACTGGCCTCAACTCCCATAATCGACAAAAAAAATCATTCTCACTAAATTAGTGATGAAAGCACAAGTAATAGTGTTTCTGACAGCGAATAATTTTCTAAGATACATAAGATGTGTAAAAAAAAAAATCTACAGTAGAAAATTTTACTAAAAATATCCTTAAAACATGTTTAAATTGAAACAAAAATTTTAAAGTAAAATTTACTATGAATTGCTTGGTAAAATTTACTCAAAAACCGACAATAAAGTAGCTTTATCCAACTGCTTGGTAAATTTTATCTACACATTATACTTAATTTTTTGAGAAAAATTTTTTCAGTGTACGTTAATTCATAACGGCAGATACATGTATTTAGGATCGATTACTTTTATACCACGAAATAATTAATATGATGGTAAAAGCTGTCCCTGAATGACTCAGTTATCTGAGAGTCGTTGCTTAGTTCCATAGGTGTATTTCCTATCTTCTTTTTTTAGTGTATGTTAATTTATATCCTCTCAGATTTAATTGATATTCAATGTGTATGCTTTTTCGTTGTCTGCAAATATGAAAAAGTCTTTTTAATGCTAATTAAATAAGTAGCAACATATTTGCACAGTTAATGGTGACATAGTGATACCTTTTTGAGTGCTAATTTAAAATAAATCAAACCAAACAAAAGACAATATCATATAGTAAAATAGTTATTAATGTCGGATAGAAGATAATTAAACAACAAATATATGGAAAATATGCATAACAGATAGATTAAAAGTAAGTGAAGAAAGGTAAAGAAAGAGATAGAGAATGAGAGGGATGCATTCATTTTATTAAATTGTTAATAACATGATCATTTGAAGGTTAAAATTATTTTGAATTCAAATATTTCAACTTATGTTTTATATCAATTTAAATTTAATTTTTGCAATTTGTCTTCAATATTGAAGACGTTACTTACGAGCTTGCTTCAGAACTAGAAATCGAGTTAAGTGATCCCGCCGTGTCACTGACAACAGACCCGATGTATTTGCATCCTCCGGAACGTTGATACATCGGCATCACCTCTTGCGAACGTTGAAAGCTATTCGGTGTGCTGTTCCGTTTCCGGCTGGCGAAGCCGGAGCTCCTTGAAGCCATGTTCACGCCAGTCATGGTGCATTCTGCGTTGTAAACCAAACAAGAAATACCTCGATTTTGACTATTCTTTAAAAATTTATCCATCTGTTAGATTCTGCACTTTTATCTTCAAATTCCATTTAAACTTGTCATAAATTTTCATAGAATTTATATCAATAGTCGTAATTGAATGTTATTATTTAATTTATAATCTGAGATATTTTTCTATTGTTCTTTAACTTCCTCCCATTCTCTATCCATATCAGCTATGAAATCTTTGGTAAAAATAATGAGTTTAAGATCACCTTGTGTCCTGACGATAAACCTCCCATTTATTAAACCCCGTAATATTTTCATCTCTTAGGTTTTGTTATTTATAACGAATTGTAATTGTTATAAATAATATACAATTGTTTCATGCCTTTAAATCATTTACAACAATATTTTATTGATATTCATCGAATATAATTATAGTAAGAACTATTCTATAACTTAAAAGCATTTTTAATTATTTATAACAAATTAAAATTATTATAAATGGTTCAGAATTGTTTAAAGTTATGTGAATTTACTAGCAACCATATTATAATGATACTAAGTTCAGTTTAGAACAATATTGATCACTCAATGTGTAGAATTTATTTCAAGTGACTTTTTCACTAAACTTATTTTACAGTTTGTTTATTAGGAAAAAAAATAGTTAAACTAACTTTGCTTAAACTTATTCCAGATCTTTACATTGTATTATCTTTCGAATGGAATTTGTCAAGAGTCGATAATGTCATAGTTCTCGAAATATCGAAAACGAAAAAATAATCTGACATACGTACCTCCAATTACACGTTAGTATATAGGTATATTTTTAAATTTTTTGATATGCTTCAAAATCGACCACATTACTATAATTTTCTGATAGAAGGTAAATAATACGGAAATGTATTGTGCGCACGAATATTAATTTTTTAATCAGTGAAAAAAAAATCACTCATTTTTTTGATTATTAGCTAACTTCATATATTCATGTAAGTTTATAGATAGGATGATATCATTTTCGACTCTGCTTTCTGCTTACGTCTACTTTTTCAAATAATGTTGTGTTATTTTTAATCCCTGTTAACTATGAAACGCTTTGATTATACATTTTTGCGATTTTCTGTGTAACTTTTGCTATAAATTTTTTGTGTAGATACTCATTTTAACAATGACAATCATGATACTGATGTTGAAAAATGAAAGATGATAATATTAATAAAACTAAAAAAGAGTTTCTTTCTATCAGCCAAGATTTAGTTATAGTTAACACATCCCATACTTGAATATGTCAAAATGAATATTTACTTACTAGAAATAAGTTATATATTTGAGCTTTCTAGTTAAGAGAAGTATTTATTTGGTTATATTTAAAAAAAAATATAAGTTCAATTAAGTAATTATGAATCTGAATGCGCTTAATATAAATTGATAATTATATTAATAGTACTCGAATCAAATTCTTATTTGTATACATATTCGAAGAAAAAAATCAAGAAATTTCGAATAATTGTCACAATTAATTTGATTTCATCGATTTTTGTTACTCTTATATGTGCCATAGAGTTGTAGCTCGATCTTTTCATTTTTTATGTTCAAATAAAATTCGTTTATCAAAAGATTGAAAGCTACAACCAAGAACTACGGCGATCGAACCTACGACCAATAAAAACGCACACGACTTAATCTAACGCTTTAACCCGCTCAGCTATTTCGATGATAATTTTTTGTTACAAACATATGTATTTACATACATACATGCTTATCATAGTGAGTATTTGTATACTTTCTCTACATAGATATGCATATGTATCACCTTCATTGAACATGAACGTTTAAATAAAAGGTAATAAAAGTAATTACAATATTAATTGCTTAAGGCAGTTGTTTCACGCAGGTACCGTCGCTAGATCGGGTTTATTCCCCTGTAGTAATAAAATTAATATTTTTTATGGGATGTATTAGAAAATTGTTCCAAAATATGAAATATTTCATTTTAGAGTTTTTGATATTAAAATAAACCTAAAATCCAAAATTAATCTTAATGCAACATTGAAAAAATTTTAAAATCTGTACTTTAGTTATGCTACGTGATTGAAACACACATTGTGCTTATTTCGTATATGTACACACGTACACAGCCGTACATTTATTTGTGACGAGGATTTGACAACGTCGCATTTTAGTTGCCTATTTAACCTATACCTATATGTATACTATCATTCGGTGAGCATTTAAGTTTCTAAGCTTTCTTAGCAAGTGATAATATTTTGAAGTGTTTTTTATAAAGAAAAAGTCATGTTAGATCGATTACGGTTAAAGGAAAGATTTATCAAACAAAAAGTGCTTGATAAACAAATGAAAATAATACCAGCTCGTCGTAAAAGCAAAAATGATCCATTTGGAAGTGGTGCTTCAAAGTCTAACCTCTGTCAAGGAAGCCGCATCGTTGATTTAGAAGTGTTGAGTAGAAATTTGAAATATGTTGTAGCTCTAAAGAACCGATTTTCTTGAAAGATAAAGTGGATGAGAAACGTTTAGAATTGAATTCAATTTTTACGATTAACCCATTACTTACTGTTATCCTATTTTTAGAACACTATATTGCATATTTTTTTTTGAAGTATGTATATATTTTATCCATTATTTGTGATTAAATTTGTATTAATACACAATTTCTCTATTTAAATATATTTTTTTGGAATGGAAATATATCTACTTCACTTTAGTATATAATTTTTAAATTGACAAATTTTGGCGCGTTAAAAATAGTATTACTTTTTATTTTATCTAGTGTACAAGAAAAAAAACTTTTCACTTCAAAATACCTAAAAACAATAACTTATAAATGAGCCGTACTATAAATATGACACTGGGAATACGTGTGTACTATTTGACGCTGAAACGCGTTCAATCCTGTGCACGAGCAGGTTCTAACGTTTCACTTGTTCGATTTGAGTCGGTCTTGTGTTTACATTAGTTGATAGTTAGACGCTGCGAAACACAGTTCATTGTGGTTCATTCGTGATTTATAAATGAAACATACAAATAAAAAGTTGTGCGTGAATTACATATAAGATTATACAGGTAAGTAAAAATATTACGACTTTGTTTTATTTCAAATGTTGTAAAATATAGCTACCTAGTTGTAATTTGATGAGTGTATTTATTTACTTTTTTAAATATTTTAGATCATGGATCCTGTAAAAAAAAGGTACAAAAGGGCTTTGAAGGTATCCGAAATTGCAGACTATCTAGAAGATATCGAGAATTCTAGTGACGAAGATTTGAATGACATGGAAGACACTATATTGCCTCCAGAGGATGTTGATGAAATGACTGATATGGAAGAGGGCCCTGATGATATGGGAGTTGTACCGGTGTCAGATGTGGCTGGTCAAGTGGAATTCTCATGTACGATTGATAACGTCGAGGAACAATCCAATCAAGCCGCATCGAGAACAAACAAGGACATTATTTGGCGTAAGTGTAACCCAGTTTATACGGAGCTCCAAAGTGAATCTAACACTGCAAATCAATGCTTGGAAAACATGATTACAGAGTTAGAAGGAAAATCAGCTGTAGAGATATTTGAACATTTATTATGTGACGAGATCCTACAGTACATTGTGCATGAAACAGTTATCTACGCCAAAAATTATAAAAATGATTTGAATTTTAATTTAAACATAGACGAGTTAAAAGTTATTATATGAATTTTGATTTTTTCTTCTTATCATCACTTGCCTCAAAGCAAACTTTATTGGTGTAGAGATGAAGACGTACACATTCCATTTGTCGAAAAAGCAATGTTAGAGATCGTATTAATATAATAAAATCTTATTTGCATTTCAATGACAACTCAAGAATTGATAACACTGATAAAGCTTTCAAAATTCGTCCATTTATCAATAAAGCCAATTAATCATTTCGAAAGTTTGGGATATTTGACTCTAATTTAGCTGTAGATGAAATGATTATCAAATACTTTGGCCATCATGGAATACAACAATTTATAAAAAGGAAACCGGTGAGGTTTGGATACAAGCTTTGGGCCCTTTGTGGAGTGAAACCTCTAGTGAAAACTAATAGATATTCTAAGACAGAAAAGACCAAAGTAGCCGTAAATCAGCCAAGACTTATTCATAATTATAATAAAAATATGGAAGAGTCGATAAACATGACTGGCTGATCTCCGAGTATCCAATCCGTTTCAGAGGACAGAAATGGTACTGGCCTCTAGTTATTAGAATTTTGGATATGTATCTAGTAAACGCATGGATTATTTACAACTAAGTAAATAAAGACGAAACCATCCCTCTGCTGGATTTTAGACGAACTTTTTGTCAAAAATGTGATAAAACTTTTTGTAGCGATTGTTTCATACCATATTATACTAAATAAGCATATATTATTGTTTTCAAAAAGTTTATAATGATAGTTTTAAAAATAAAGTTGATTTTCTAATAATAGTAAAATTTTATCATTTCTGACCAGAAACTCCCATTGTCATATTTATAGGACAGGTTGGTACAACAAACATATATATATTTTTTAAAATGTTACTTTATATTACTTTTTCTTAATGTATTAAGATCTCCATTTAAACACAAAAATTACAATTATTTCAATGCTTGGGAAGTAATGGGTTAATTGTAAAAAATGTTGTATACATACGCAAGTATCGTCAGAAAAACGTCATGTCATAAACGATGCTTCAAAACACCCCTCGCGGTTTCTAGGAGCTGCAATTCTACAGTTAAAAAATCGTTAAAACTCGGTTAAATTTAAGTTAAATTCCAGTTATTTTCTGGTGAGAAAATGGTTAAAAACAGGTTAAATTATCGAACCGAAATTCAACCGTTTTTCCTCGGTTTTTTAAACTGATATTTAACTTGTTTTTACAAATATTTTTTTGCAGTTAAATACGCGAGATCTATTTTTATTATTTAACCAATATTTAACCGGTTTTTAACCAATATTCAACCGTTATATACGTCCAGATATATGAAAAAATTTGTCAGTTATTTAACTAGTTTTTTAACTCACATTTAACTTGTTTTATTCAGTTAGATACCTTATATTTAACCAGGATTCAACCGAGATTTAACCGTGAATATCCATTTAAATACGCGAGTTATTTTACTGCTTTTTAACCGAGAAAAACGGTTAAATTTCGGTTCGATTATTTAATCGGAATTTAACGGGTTTTTTTCAGTTCATAGAAACCGCGAAGGACTCTGATGTTAACACAAATTCAGTTCTTGGTAAGTCTTATAAAATATTAAAATAATAAGATTTTCACTATTATTGAATCGCTTTTTGTTTGAGTAATTATTATTGTAATCTAAATAATTGTTTACTAGATAAACTATTAATTTGTTGATTGTAACTAGGTGCAGTACATTCTGGAATTGGTTGCACGGGATTAACCAAAGTATTGACTTCTTTGGATATACCAACAATTTCTAAGAACTTATATAAAAGATATGACCAGCAAATGAAGAAGCTACAAAAGATAGTTATAAGAGAGCTGCTCAAGGAGTACGGCGACTTGTAACACAAAATATTGACAGAACGTGTGAAATGCTGTAATATTTTTTTCTGTTTTTTTCTACATTAGGCAATATTCCAAACCACATTTTTAAAAATCATTAAAACTGTGATGCTTGATGCCATCGAAAAAATGGTCTTAAAAACAGAAAATTATACTGAAAGATCGTCTGTTACAAAATCAGCTGTCGACATTATTCAACAAATATGCAAACAATGCAAACAAGTTTTTAGTGACTGCATCTAGTCAATGTAACGAGCCTTTTAATAATATAATGGCTCATAAAGTGCCAAAAAATAAGTGTTACAGTCGTAGTGAATCATTTTCTTATCGCCTTGCTAGTGCTGTTTGCATTAAAACTGATGATTAAAAAAAATTAAGACTTCAAAGTATCATTGAAGCAAAATTGCCATTTGCTGAAAAACGTTGAAATTTGATAACTGAAACGCGTGAAAATTTACAGGAAAAAGATGAAAACTCGGAAGGCATACAATATAAATCTAATTGTGGTTTTTACAGAGGAAACGAAGATACATGTAATTCTAACGACTCACAATTATAATATTAAGAAAAGTTATTAATTTCGTCTGATACGTGCAATTTAGTCTATTTCGATTTGGGAACTTCAGGTTTTCATAAATGTTATGAGATTCTTCAAATAGCAGTCAAATGAGAAAACCGTGAATTGACATTAATCCGACAAGAATTGTTTCTGATCAAGCTTCTATACATACAGGATTGAAAAATATAAATGGCGAGTGATTTTTACGTGATAAAAAGGTATCATCAATTTATTTGAGAGATGCTCTTGAGGCTGTTCAAGAATTTTTGAATCTTTCTTCAGTCATGTTTATTTGTAGCACATAATGTGAATTTTGATAAATTACATTTACTACGTGCTATTTTGAAGTATAATATAATATATTCATTTACTAGTTTTGATGTTTATTTATTTATTGTCATTCTATTTTTGTCTTTTTATAGATATATGAATCCTCAAAATATGTTTGGTTTAGTTGATTGTTCAATAAAAGAAATTTAATTCGAAAAACAATTAATAAGTTTTTAATTCAACTTTGAACTGCTCAAGATTCCCGTAATTTCATGTTAGCACATTCTACTGAACACTGTTGCCACATCGCTTCCACGTCACGATATAGTCCAGTAGCGGTGCAATTAAAAATAGGGGTATTTGCGAATTTAACCTTCTTCTTTGAACCGACGTTATTTTTATGTGAAAATTACTGAAAAATACTATGAAAATTGATCCAGTAACAATGGTACAATTTCTACGCCCAGAAAGATTTTTTTTACTTACGAATTTTTACAAAGTTGCCCCGTAAACTTTACTACGCGCGTGTACATGATTATGCATTACTGGAATGCTCCAGTAAAATTTACTGAGCTGCTTAGTAACATGTAAAAAATTTTTTTTAGCGTACAACTTCTATTCAAATTATTTTTTTATGTCTCTCATAATTCTCAGTAGAAGCGTGTGCAAAGTACACGTCTCAAGTGACTCGAAAGATGAACAATTTTTGATTCGATGTACAATTGAATTTATAAATTTAACTTTTATCCACTTTTCAAGCAAACAAAAATTTTTTAAATCACAAAAAATGCCAAGTTAACAATAATTGTTACATTTGGTAAAAGACAGAGGCCAATATACGGTAAAGAAAAACTTCATTGAAACTATTAATTAATATGTATGGTGAATAATTCGTTTACTAGACACACTTAAGTGCTCGTACAAGACTTAACTGACTCTCATGAGTCATATCAGTTTAATCTGGCTTATTTCTTAGCCGTGCACACACATACATTTGACATTGCAAATACACAAAAATGTAAACATGTACACAAACGTGAATTTGATTATATCTGACACGTCTTCTTCAAATTTGACGTTTTCATACTCTCAACACACACTCATTCCTGCGCTCACCATCTGCTTAAAATACGCTGGCCCTGGCAATGCATCGGTGAGCATATCAGCATTTCCTCCGCAGAAGTGTGTACTGATTTGACTTTCTTTTCTCGAAGCGCTTGACGAACAAAATGATATCTTGTTGCGTCATCGTGAATTTTCACCTACAAAATTACTCCTTTAATTATTTATAAAAAACTCAAACAAGTATTTTTTTACGTTCTTCATCAGAATTAATAAAAAAGGACTCAATGTTATAGATGACATGTCATTCCATTTTATTTCAAACTTTTTTGCTGTTTTACCATTTTTTCAAATCATTATTTAAAAATGAGAATTTTGTCACTTATAGAGTCATTTGGGATGTACAGGGTGCGACGTTTTACTGACATCCAATGATGGCAGTTTTGGTAGAATTTCAATTATTTTTGTAATTTTCTCTATTTCTAGCTTATATTCATTCTTTTATCTACATTAGTGTTTACTACCGGACATATATATCATTCCAGGCAACTAAATAGATAACTGCTAGTTGTCAATGCATTGTAGAAAAATTAATCAACGAACACGCTTAACTATTAGCCATAACATTTCTAAACATATCAATAAATGAGTTGTAGCTGATAATAATAAATGTAATTTTTAAAAACAAAAAATGTCCTTTCATACCCATGTAATAGAGTTAATAACCTGTTTCTAGTAAGAGAAAAAATTTCCCGTTGAAAGAACTCTTATTGATAGCATATATATTTTTTTTTTTAATTTTTATTAACAAATCGATTTTGTTTATCTCTATGTCACGTTGGTAGTAACTCTTTGTAAGCTAAAGAAAAAATTTCATTTTAAAAAAAATCGAATTAATAGCATAGATCTTTTCTTTAATTTTTTCAACAAATTTTATTGTTAGAAACAAAAAGAGTTTATTTCTATTTATGCTACGTGGTGAGTAACTATTTGTATGGAAAAATAAAAAAATTTCGTAAAAAATACTTTGCATAGAATCTCTTGTTATTTATTTACAACGAATTTCATTGTTATAAACAAAAAGATTTTGATTATAATTATGTTCTGTCATGGACGAGAGTCTGCAATTTTTTTTTTACATGTATTTACATAAAGTGAAAAATAAATAAAAAAATCAGAGTACTGAGCTGAAGAGCTCAAAAAAGGCAGAGCGATACTGTCGGGTGAAAAACCAGAAAAGAGTGCTGAGTTTGGCAGGTAGATGCAATGACGACGAACAGTTAATAAGAAAATCATGACAGAGACAGACTCATGGTACGATGGGCGTAAAACCAAGAGGGATTCTACGCGCAGGTAAACAAAGAGAGGGAAACCACGCATATGGGCAGCTCAGCATAGAAGAGTAGTCAAAGCAGGGATAATCTACTTTCCGAAAAAGGAAATTTAAATATCTTAGTCACCTGATTGACAGAGGAACCATGAAATAACCTCATTGATCTTGATGACTAAGCTCGAAGGACCAAATAAATAGTCCAGTTTTGCCCTAGGAGTTTCAGTCTCTTCTGAAGTTTTGACGGGTTTGGCGCAAACTCGGCCATAATTTTTAAAATTAAAATTACTTCATTAAATAAGATCATTTTTCATTTTCTTAACTCAATAATTTTCAGGTGAAGAAAAAAATAGCAAAAAACAAAAATCCTAAGTAATATTCTGACGCGCGGGGTAGCTTGAAAAGTGTTAAAAATCAAGGTTGAAGCCAACAAGCTAAATGAGGAGATAGCTGCAATCGACGAGCAAAGACAATTGTACATCATCCAACTAGCGCACAGAGCCGAGTATTTTCGAGCGATGCTTCAATCTACCGTACAACAGCCAGTTACACATAGCTTCGACTTCCTGCTACCTACACTTCGACCTTCGTAAAACAATATTTTGTCCACGTAACTAGAATGAGTAAAGAGCAATAAAAGATAAAGTATTATGAAGGAAAAAACTCTACATTTGTTGTACCATTGTGGTTGCCAGCACTAAGTACCCTTCGTATTTCTTTACTTTTCCATCTAAAATAAACTCTGCAAGGTTCTCGCACCTGTGTGGAGTGAAAACGATTATGTCTTGACGCAATAAGAGACCGTTTTGTTACACAGACGAAACAGTTCCATTGTTAACTAAAAGTTACCCAACTCCGACCACCTTCCTAATTCCGATCACTTTTTATTTTCGTTAATAATTATTTTTTAGAACATATAACCGCCAAGAACAGATATCGTTCAATATCTGTCAAAAAACGACGCCACGTCACTGCTGTTTGAAAATCCGATATTTTTCAATTGTTTTTCATGCAAAAAATGTTGCTTAAATTTATTTTTCATTTTCAGCAATGATTACAGCAAGGCAAGTTAATTTGTCTGTTGATTTGTCAAGGCAAGTCTGTTATTCTTGTAGACACTTTTAACACGCTAAGCCTCTTCAATGTTAAATGCCGTAAACAAACTACACATTTTTCACACACTATGAAATGTGTAAAAAGTATCTACGAATAATGTATAGTTTGTTTATTAACACATTACATTGAATACGCTTTATGTGTGTTATTTTAACACGTTTTTGAAATCTTGGGATTTGCAGTACACCAGGGTTGTTCTGACTTGGTCTAAGGTACTCTATCGACGGCCTAACATTTTTCTCCCCACCGAATAATTAGATGACTCAAGGTCTCTCCTGCCAACTCATTTTCGCCAATTAGACAACTCTAATTAATTCCTAGGCGTATACATCCCTTCTCTAAGGGCCTAGGAGCTTCGAGAACACAGACTTTTCGAGAAAAACGGTCTATATTCGTCAGTATTCGCCGGTTACTGCGAGTATTCGTACGTAGCTCGTACTCGGACGACTCTTGGGCATCATCGGACGATGCCAACCCACAGACAACTCGTTTTAACAGTCAACTCGGTACGTGTGTACTAGCAGAGAGCTCACGCAGTCGAACTCTCTAGTGAAAACCCAGACAACTCCTCAGACATGGACTAACTCACCAGTTAATCATCTATAGTGATAATTATGAACTCATCAGGCAGTCTACCTCTTAGAAGACATCCTCAGGAAGCTCATGTTGGTCCGCATCAGCACCTTCTTACAAAAGGCGCGAATGATGTCGGCTTCGACGCCTCACGGCCTCTTTGACAGTCACACACACAAGATCCATACACGAACAACTCGCTTGTGTCTGTGTGGCTGACGCTAACACAATGAAACTCAGACTACTCAAAAAAATCAGGCTACTCCTGGTGCAGAGACCAGTACAGGAAAACTTACAACTTTCCTGTGATCCTCTACTCATCAGTCAACTTATTTGTGAACTCTGTGTGAAATTTCCGTGAACTCAAGACTGTACAGACAATTCAAAGATTCTTTTATTGTTATTTTTCTGTTACTGTGATTTTAGTGTTTAATAAATCGTTAACTGTTACTGTTAAATAGTGTCAGCCAACTCATTTACACCGTTCAAAAGTCCCGACTGTTCTAGCATCCAAACATCCTAAAAAATACAGTCCACAAAGTCCCGACTTCTCACTCAGCCGACTCAAAGTCAGAACAAGGGTAAAGAAATTAAGTCTGACAAAAGATATAGGATGTATTAGTTTCTTTCTATCTATGCTACGATATCTATCTATAACAAATTCAGTCGTTATAAACAAAATAAGACCGTTTTCATCCGTGTAACATAGTTACTAACTTGTTTTCAGTGAAAGAAAAAAAATCATGTTAAAAGAATTCGAATTAATTGCATAGATTCCGTTTTCAATTATTTATAACAAATTTAGTTGTCATATTCTTTATCTTTTTCAGTTAGTTATAAATGAACATTAGTATTCATATGCAAAAATTAAATAAACTTCCATTTTACATTATTTATATTTTAAGATAATCTATAAATGAATAATATTATTTGTGCTTTTTATCAATATTAACGTAAGAAATATATAAACCATTCGCTATATTTGTACATTGGGAGTATACCTCTATATATATCGTAGAAAAATTGTGACTACAAGAGAAAGAGGTCTAAGTTAGATGGCATTCAAGTAAGATTGACAAAGAAGAGGCTAGAAATCGATTCGAAATGTGCGAAAAACGGAATTATGGGCGTAGCCTAATTTGTATCTCGATAAATACTCAATGAAAAAATCTTGTTTTGGATTTAAAGGAAAACTTACAGTCATTATTAATTGTGTATTGAAAATTATCCCGTAATGTTGAATAGTTATCGAGATATTTGCAATTAAACATTGCGTCGGAACGTTACGTGCAAACTTTTCAGTGTAGAGTAGCGTGTTACTCGGCACTGTAAATATGAGCCGCGAGAGGGTGCTAGTTTGACGAGGGGCAATAGATGGATAAAGGGCAGAATGTGCAGGTGACGTGGCGCTGAGTATCTACCGCTATTCTAGATTATGCTGTAGTTTATTGAAACATACTTTTGAAGTGTTTATGATCAAATATTAGAAGTAGTAATTAGCTTATTCTCATAGGTTGAACTTATAATAAATGATTAATAACGAAAACTAAGTTCACTGTAGAAAATCATCTTAAAATCCTTAAAGTTGGACTATCGATTTTTACTATTTTCAAAGTGATTTTCAAACTTCAATATAAAAACGTTTTACTTATTTGTTAGTATACATCTTTAACTTTAACAATATGTGATAACGATCAATTATTACCTTATTTTATTTGAAAAAAAGCAATAAAATATTGTGGTCAGAAATACAACAGCGAAATAATGCACTTGACTATTTTCCCGACCACTGGTCGGTAATAGGGACATGACAGGATTGAAGCTATTGCCAATTTTCGACCAGCCTAAGTAGTATGCGAGTTTTTAAGTATTTCTTAAATATCACCTATGTACTTATTGTTATTGCTTAAGGAATTATTGGTAGAAAAATCTTGTAGATATGACGGCACCAAAATGTTCTTGTTAGAAAATAATAAAAATTGAAATAGCTTCAGCCACGTGGTATTTCCGTGAGATACGACGACGCCAGAATGTTTAGCGTTATTGTAAGTCTAATGATCGGGTATTTTTCCATAAAAAACCCAGTAGTCAATAATTATTAAGCTGTTTCTCATCCAGGAACGCGTGCAATATGTAAATATAGACAGTTCTAGAAACTTGTTATTAATAGACAGGTCTCGTGTAAGAACGGAACTCTGTTTGTCGATTTTGAAAAATTCTATGTGCGATTCTCGAAAAGTTATAGTTAACATTCAAGTTATATATTCGTTGACAAGAATGAAGATTTCACCGATTTGCAATTAGCACAAGAAATTGAAAAAATACTCAACTCAAATATCTTAGCATAATTCAAGTTTGCCCAAGGTGAATGGAATGATGAAACTGAGTATGTAGCATTTTACAGTCTTTGGCATAATTTGAAGAGGCATCATCACACACCAGAACTCCGCAATGGCGTCAATGTAGAGAGTGAAAATGAAGCATTGTTAATGGAAGTTGATATTAATGAAGACTTTTGGAAGTGTAATAATAATTGTATTGAATCTTCTATCAGCACCACCGGGGAAATTAATATTATTATACCAATTGCAGTGAATGCCTAAGAAGTTACACCTACCAAAAATATTGAAGACTCTAACTCCATTCATTACACCTTGCCATTTAAACATTCACTGTATTAGCCTGAATCCCAAAAATAAAGAAAAATACAGGAAAAAAGATGAACAGAAAAACGACAAAAATGATACCAACCGTGGCAACTAGTGATGAGTATATGGCATACCAAAAAAAAAATTAATTGAGAAAAAATCGAAATCAGCGAAAGCAAGAAAGAAAAACTAAAGAGAGAGCCAACAGGATCTATCCAAAATTACTATCAGAAACAGAGAAGCCCAAAAAAACTGTAGAACCCAAAGAATCTTCAACATACAAAATTGGAGATTTCGTAATTGTTGATTACAAAGGTGAATATTTTCCGGGAACAATGTTGGAAATTTCAAATGAAAAATTAAAAATACGAACTATGAGATAATATGTGGAATAGACGTTGCGTTGTCCAAGAAAATTCACACTCAATATGGCTGACGACTCAGCATGTGCGTTTTGGCATCACTTTCCAATATCACTCAAAATCTAAGGTTATCGAGCTTTTGTGTAGATCACTTAAATTGATTTATTTAGACTTTCTGAAGCTAAATAAACTCACTCTGAACTTAGAATTACTCGTAAACTCGCTGTTTTTCTCAACTCGAAACCTTAAGAACAAGAAAACGTACTCTCTTCTCAAGATCTCGGCAGCAACTGGTGAAAGTTCAACAAGAAAGGTTGGACTATCACCCCCAAATTTTGATTGGTCACTCAATTTTTTGTGATTGGCTCAGGATTTCTCTAACTTATGACTTCTCGAAAGATGATTGGCTCCTTAAGTTACTAGAGAGTAACTCGTATGCTAATTAGTGGAGGAGAAAATCGAAGGATAGATTCGGGGCTCTCAGAAATTTTCCACGGTACTACGTTAGAATTTAGGTGTAGTGCCGTACCAAAAAGAAAACTGACTCGGAGCCTTACCTAACCGTAGAGGTTAGGAAATATGTCAGTCTGTTGACTGAACACATATCCTAATCGGATTTGATATTTTAACTAGCTTCGCTGGGCTTTCAATAAAATTTGATTGTGGAATCCAGATGTTAATAAAATGCTTAAATTTTTTGTTGATGATAAACATTAACCTAAAATCATAATACAGCGATTATTGTATGTCATATAACCGATATCCGATTTTTTCACTAGTTGTAAATAAAGTGAATTGTATGAGTTTGTAAATTTTGTGTTCTATACATTCTGTAACTTTAAAAAATAGTTGCAATTTTCATAAATTATTTATTCCGCTCCAAGACTCGTCTTATTGAAATATAAACTCTTTCGCTAATTTTATGATTATCAAAGATTTTATGTTAGACGTTTTTTATTTGAGAAAAAAATCGATTCGGTAGACTGAAACAATAGTAGAATATATAATTACTGTTATGCCGTAGATAGGATTCAGGATTTTAATCAGTTTTCACACACAAATTTATTTGAATATTGAAATCGAGGCCAAATCATTATTAACTTCCCATTAGGAAGTTATTGTAATTGAGTCGACTGGTGAAATTTGAATTTTTATCATATCTCCACGTTTCATGGTAGTTTCAAGCATACTGACCAATTTTTAGAATGATGTGTGTGCGTACGTATGTATGTATGTATGTATGTATGTATGTATGTATGTACGGACGTCAGCAGTAATGTGTATATCACATGTATTTGGATGTTTGCAACAAACATTGATTACAACTATTCAAATTCGTTGTAAACAATTACTAATCGGAAGTTCGTCGTGTTAGCACAGACAAAGTGCGCTCAGACCTATTTTTTAATTGATTTTCATAATTTCGAATTAGAAGTTTAATTTCAGATTTTGCATGTTAATTTATTTCAGCTTAATCCAATATTTTTACCCAGCTATTAGAAATTGCCAGGAGGCAATTTTTAGAAGATCGGGAAGGTGTGAAATGTATGAATGTCTACAAGGTATTATTTGACGACATTTCTATAGTTTAGGGACAGTCTTAAAAAAAATCATGTACGCAACGTATTATTTGAACCACTGGTCTATATATAAGGTATTTTTTGAGGACACGAGGTTGCTACGTTATGATAAATTTACTTTTGTTTTTTAAAAAAAAGGTGAAAATGAGAACGAAAGTACATTGTAATTGCACACTCTGTACTTACAGGGTTTTTTTTTTTTTTTAAGTGAAACTTTTTATGGGACACTAGCGTTTTGTCATGAGAGTTAACTCGTCGAGCTAACAAAACTGTTAAACTCCTTGTCTCTTTCTTATTACCATTTACTCTAGCAAAGTGAGAGAGGCGGAAAAAATAAACGAAGATCCGCACAAAGAGGAGACGCCGAGAATAGTCGCAGGGCATTGTTTATTGATGGCGATCATGTTATTCAGTTTATCAATATATGTTCTGTATATGAGTCAAGCAGTATTGATGTTATTTATTTATATAAAATTTAGGACTAGTTTAGACTTGTACAATCTTACGTACGTAGAAGAGCAAGTAAGTCTCAGTTCATCAGAGAAAGTCGTTGTAACTAGTGTTGCTTTATTTATGGAAATATTTTTTTTTGTAATTGTAATTTAAAATTATTTTTTGATAAATGAAAATGAATGGACAAAAAACTTCAATTTCAGTCGTTGGCGATGGAAATTGCTTGTTCAGATGTTTGTCTTATTTTATTTTTTCAACTCAAAAATTTCATAACTTATATTATAAATATACTAACCATAGTTATTTCATATTAAAAATTTTTTAATATTGTTTTTATTCTTAGTTATTGTCAATGAAGATACAAAAAATGTATGCGTCAGTCCAAAACTAACAGCGTCAAAAGTGAAACTTTTTATGTAATTCAAAAACTGTCAATGAGTGTACAAAAAAATACATTGCAGCAAAGAAAAATTGACTGGAAATTATAATAAAAATGATTTATAATAAAAATCAAGAAAAATCTACAGACTATCCCGAATTAATTACTACGGAAGTTTCACTTGTACGTATATGTATATAGTTTTATGTATATGTAAATAATAGTACGTACGAGTAAAGCTTCCGTAGTAATTAATTCGGGATAGTCTGTAGATTTTTCTTGATTTTTATTATAAATCATTTTTATTATAATTTCCAGTCAATTTTTCTTTGCTGCAATGTATTTTTTTGTACACTCATTGACAGTTTTTGAATTACATAAAAAGTTTCACTTTTGACGCTGTTAGTTTTGGACTGACGCATACATTTTTTCTAACCGTGCGGCCGAAGGCCGCATGGGAATTTTGAAGATCGAGAGAAGGATACCAGTCTCCTGTCACCAAATAATACATGAGATGGATTTATATATGTATATGACTATAATTATACACATAGTAGATTTTAGGGACTTGAAAATGTGAAGAGTGCTTGGTTGTCAGGACTGTTTCGACAATGTACTTGGGTGGCATAAATTTACAACTCTTTTGTAAGACCTCATCTTGATTAGACTCATATTCTTTGATATCAGAATATGTCGCGTGTTAAGGTTTTTCGCCTTTTAAATTTCAGTGCTTTTTATTACTATACTCAGGAAGGCTTTAAAATTTTCGAAACATATTCACTACTTTTCTTTTTGTTTCTTATGTGACGTTCGAATGAACATCCCTAATTTATTTAAAATTATAAGAGTGGCTAAGGAAATATTGACAGTCAGATACTAATCTGCCACTGAATCTTTCCTCAACACTGGTAATCGAGGTTTAGTACTAACCAACGTACCAGGTACCCTAGATAATTTCTGTTTATTTATTTGTGTTCTACGTCAGGTAACGAACACGGATTCGGATACACTTATAGTCTCGAGAAACTTAGAGATATTCTTTTAAGGTTTTCTTTAAATAAAATAAGGATTGATTTTAATAAAGTTTATTTTATACAGTTCCCAGAACAAGGATAGGATATATTATATTAATAGAACAATAATAATAAAAGTGTTAGTTACCAGTAAATTCCTTATGGGGAAAGTGTCACTTTGGTTAATTTAGTTAGCACAATCAAGACTCTAGGTATGATTGACTCAAACTTTATATCCCAACTACAAGTCCAAGACCGAAGTATGGCCCTAGTAATTAGGTTGAGCCTACTCTGGATTCACTTATTTTATTTAGGGAAAATATTGTGGATTATATCTTCAACCTTACTTTGAAGCAGAGTTATACAGCTCCTAAAGTAAGTTCTACGAAGCAGAGTTATACAGCTCCTGTAGAATGTTGAGAGATATGAAGGAAGTAGAAGGATTATATTTTCAACCTTACTTTGAAGCAGAGTTATACAGCTCCTAAAGTAAGTTCTACGAAGCAGAGTTATACAGCTCCTGCAGAGTGTTGAAAAATATGAAGGAAATTAAAAAATAGGTTAATAGTGAATCTGAGCCTCTGGAGAAGACTGACAATCAGAATACAAGTCAGAGTTAACGCCAGAAATTAGACTGATTATTCCTAAAAAGTGGCCCTTTTTATATCAATTGAGGCCCACTTACACATGTTATTATGGGGTATATGTTTATGAATCTTGATTGTGTTAGTATGTAGACGTGGAACTTTAGTCGTGGCGTTTTTGACGTCAAGAGATTTTCACATCTATTATTTCGTAAGATCATAGATAAGCTAACATGATGAAATCTCGTCTCTTATCTATTGTTTCATGAATAACAATTATGGCCCTATAGGGTCTTATAGTTAACTTTTATTGTTACTGATGGTAAAATAGATTTCTTTCTTTTAAATGGACGAGAAATCATCCATTTTTACGGTTGTGACACTTATTTCATTGTTCTAGGTGGGGAGATCAAATGGCTCCTGAAGAATCTAAAATTTCTGATGCAATCCTAAAAACTGTTTCTTGATGATTCAAAATTTCTTTTAGCATATTTCTTATAATCTACTGTCTGTCTCTTTTTCACAGTAGATTGAAGTGTGTAACGACATTCTAATTAAAACAATTACAAATTTATTTCCTATAACCTATAATCTTTAAAATCGAAGAAAAAGAGCTGATTTGGAAAATTAGAACTATGTTTGGACATAGCTCTTCAAAATGAAATTTTTATGATTCAAATTATCACGTAAAAAAGCGAATGCGTCGATTTCGTTGCGTGCGTAATTTAATAAGTGGTCGTCGGTTCGAATCTTCTTAATAGAATATTCCTTACTAGGCGTCACAACTAGCGTTTTTCGCAATCTTTAAATTGTGTATACGTAAAATTGGTGTTCAACATACATAAAATCTTAGAAAATTACTTTTTAATTCTTTAAATTATTTTAATTAATTAGTTTTTTGTAAATTCTACATAAACCACCACGATTTTCACTATAGAGAATTGAAAGATTATAATATTTCCTGAACATTACAATAAATTATGCAAACACATTTATTGAATAAACTTTTTCATTCGAAATCAGTTGATTTTACACATCATTGTGTAAAAATGCACACTAACTAATAGTTATGTTGATATATTTACTATAAAAGTTATAGCTAATTGTGTTAAATTAACACAAAATTAATGTCAGTTAGGTCCTCTTGTGTGTCAAATCATTGATACAAATTTTGTGTAAAGATTTA
The DNA here is from genome assembly GCF_013357705.1 of Chelonus insularis. Lineage (NCBI taxonomy): Eukaryota > Metazoa > Arthropoda > Insecta > Hymenoptera > Braconidae > Chelonus > Chelonus insularis. The sequence goes on from NW_023276778.1 coordinate 435,446, forward strand.
ACGCATCCATTTTGTGTTAAAATGACACAAAAAATTGAGTAAACCGTTTTGGACATGTGAAATGTGTTAATTTTAACACGAATTTCTTATTTGTGAATATATTGATTTAAAAGAATATTCATCCACGATCTATGGCAAAAAAAACTCATGGTTGTTAAACAAATTCAATTCATCTCGAATTCCAGTCCAATTTACTTTGATTCTGAGGTGAATTTTAAATTTCTGTATTGCTTTACATTCTTTGTGGTTTCATTTGCTTCAGTCTTCTACACATAAAATATATACGTTAATGTTTACGATAGAAAATCGGGAATTTAGTTGTTGGCCTAGTTTGTTGTCGACTAGAACTGACTGGATGTTTTTTTTCGCCATTCTAATTTTCCTTTCTCAATTGATAAATGTTCTTTTTCAACAGAATATTGATTTCTTCAGTTGTTACTCTTCACTGTTGTATAGTGATATCGATATGGCCCGTGTAATGATATATTTATATATTGTTTCCTAATGCATCATTGAAAGTTCACGTGAGTTTGAATTAAATATTTCTTTCTGATTCACCATAAATTAAAATCAACAGTTATTTTTAAAGATTTAATACATTAAAAATAATTAAATAACAAATATCGGATTAATTGAAGAGAAAAAAATTTCGATCGATCTTATATTAAAAAGTGTTTTCGTACTTAAGTGAGTAATTATTAAGATACACTATGTATATTTCTATTTAAAATGTTTCTATAATATCTTGCATGACAATCTCACCTTGCTCTGCATATCGATGAATTCCAAAGAAAATAAGCCTATTTCCAGTATTTATATTTCACCTACCGTCTGCAGTGTTCAAAAATAGTTTTGAATTCTCTATATTGCATATTTTTCGTGATATCAAATATCTAAAGGATACAAAAAAGCACACTAAACATTCGTTTGTACAAGCTTATACAATAGCTAAAATCTAATGTACCAACTACGAATTCATTAACAACTAATCGATGAGTAGATGAATGATCAGTTATCATACTTTTTAAAAAGTTTAAATTGGGAATACAAATAGACTATTCTTATCCAAAGTAAATTTTACGTAACTAAAGAAATACAATTATTTACAAATAAACTATACCAATGTTGTTAATTTCATGTTCTAATAAAAATTGGTATCACTATCAATCAATAACAAATTTGCATAGAATCAATTTCATTCTGATATTGATTACAACATAATTTAACATAAAACAAAATTATGAAGAATTGTTGCATTTTAAATGAATCAAAAGTGGTTTCCAACATTCTGTTATACATGTTGAACATTTGTTTGAGTAATTCAGTGAAATCTTGAATATCTAAGTGATATAAATAATTCTAAAAAAATTTTTTGTTCATTAGTTGCATAATTTTCCTCTTTGCTTATTCGTCGAAGGTATTAAGGATTGACTAAACTACAAAATAGGAAAAAAGTTATTGTAATTTTTCACGGATAATATTTAAACATAAAAATCGGACCTGTCTCCATCTCCACTTCCTTCACCATCACTACTTGCAGAACTTGGTTGTCTCCCACTTCTACTACAAGTAGTATCTTCTGGTAATACTTCTTCACTTCTATGAACGGTAAATGATGATTTTCCTCGTTTTCCAAAGCCCAATCTTCGCTTTCGACCTTTATCATGGACATTTATGCCATCAACGAACAGATTGATTTCAGAATTTTTTTCATACCCAATTTAAAGACGAATAAATTTTAGTTCCGTTGTATTTGAAATTTAAAACACATGAGCCAAAGGGAGATAATAAGAATCTACCAATAGCATATTAATCATTGCATGAATGATTTGTAGTATTGAAAAATGTTGATCATCTATTGTTTTCAACAACTTTCCAATAATGGTAAGAAAGCAGTAAATGATGACTATTTTATTAATAGCAAATTTTGTGTTCATAGATGAGTAAGGGTACAATTTACTTAGCAAATCTAACCTTCTATTTTTAACTAAAGTTTATTCGGTTTATGTAAAATTTCACAGAGATTCCAAAAGAACTATTCGCAGGCAAAAAAATTTTACGCGTCATTGAGTTTGTTTTTATAAACATTTTTTCCACTAGACCATCAATTCTTGCCAATTAATCTCAAAACGATTGCTTAGCATAGTATCGAAAAAACCTATCATTTTTCTTTTCTCAAATTGTTCATTGTCAATGAAAGATGTTTATTCAAAATTTGTCGATCAATTCCTTGGTATAAAATCGACAAATTGTTTATAACAAAAAAACTCAATGACGCGTACATTTTTTTTGCCTGCGAACTATTTATTGGAATCCTCGTAATTGGAATTTTACATAAAATAAACCTTAGTTCAAAATGGGAGATTAGATTTTCTACTACCCCTATTTTTATTTGCACCCTTACTAAACGATTAACGAAAGACAAATTATAGTGTTTATAATAAAAAAAAATTTATGTTGGAACATAGTTAAAATATTGATATAAAGACAATGTACTTTCGATAAAATGCACTCTGATTTTATTATTTATTGAATTATTTTATAGATTTAATCTATAAAGACTTAGTTGCAAATTTCTGTGCTGAAAGTAATTATGATAAAAATTACTGTGCTAGGATAGTAAATTTTTGTGGTAATTATTCCAATTTCGTAAAAAAATTATTCTTTTTGTGCGAATTGACGTGATTCCAAATAAATTGAAAAATGCACGAAAAAACAGTCTCAGTAACATGAACAAACCGAAAATCTTTTGCTGTTGCAGATTTTACTCTGTAGATCTTACAAATTAAGTAAAAGCTCTTGAAAATACATTATAAACCTGCAGAAGACAAAAAAAAAGATTTCTTAATCAAATAACAACTTATAATAATTACTATTTTGAATTAGTCATTATAGAAATCATTGAAATTATTGTTAACTCCTCCAACTTATAACAATTGTGATAAAATATCTATAGTATACTAGCTGATATACTAGTTCGTTTATATTTATGTTAGGTGGTTATTAATTTTTTCTTCAGTTACAAAAAAAAATTCTATTAAAAAAAAAACAAATACATAGCATAGATCCTGTTTTGAATTGTTTTAAATAGAAGGAGTGCATTTTTTTTATGTTAAGGATGGATACCATGTGAAATTCCGCAGTACATCTAATGAATTTTTAATTAACTTCTATAGGGAATCATACATACTAATGTGTTTTTTAGTATGTAGTATTTTTAATTAATCATCAATAATAAAATAAGCATGCAATTTGACTCCGTTTTATGTATCACACAGCAGCCAATAATGGATTTATATTCATATGCAAGGAAAATCTGGCAACAGCGCGCGTTGCTAGTGCCTAACCTTCCATGACTTCAGAATTTGCCGGTTACTCCAAATTGAACCAGAGCTGTCAATGTTATTTAGAGCTACACCCAAAATATTAAAAGTTTATAACAATTACAGTCAAAATTAATGTATATTATAATAAAGATTAAGTGTATATATTAATCTAGGTTCAAAAGGTTATTATTTAAACTTTCCTTCATATTCCTATAGTCATAATAATTAGCACATAGTGAATTACTGAGAGTAATCACTTTATTAGTTCTTAGTTGTAAATTAGTTGGCTTTCCATTACATATAAACATGAATAATAATGAGAAACCTCGTGTTTGTTACAAGGACAAACGCGGGAGATTTACTTTGAAGAAAAGGAAGCAGTGGTTGATCAATGTAGTGAACAGCAATGCAAAACAAAAATGTTTAAGGGATACATCAAATAACATCACTTTTGGATTTAATGGCCGAAGGGCTTTGGAGTTAGACATATTGGCAGAAGAACTATGGTGTAAAAAATGTAATTTTGAACTGTCTCTTCGATTTACAAAGATAGAAGTGCATCCTTGTTTAGCCAGTAGTTTGCAAGTAATGTGTGAAAGGAATCAAATTCAGTATAAAGTAAACACTTGTCGACCAAACAATTCTGTCATAGGAAAATTCTGTAAATCAACAATTGTTGTGGAGTACTCTTTTTGAAAAGTATAAAATAATTTAATAAATTTTATATTATTATAACAAAATATAGATATTTATTATACACTTGGTTCAATATAAATCATGCTAAGTTTGTCTCTTTCTATCTAGGCTCATCAACCAACTTCCAGATCTAGTACCGATGATAATCAAACAATAGATTTGGTTACATCTTTTGATGCTGGCTGGCAGAAATGCGGATCTGGATTCAGTAGGAATAGTTTGTCAGGTACTGATGTACATAATTTTCTCTCATCTCTCATTGAATACTACCAATCCCTACAATCATTTTTTTAGGACATGCTTCAAATATTCAAATATTTTTCAAGACGTCTGACATGTATTCTTGAACACAATAGAAATGATCCTGAAGCCATTTATGAATTATTATTGAAGTATAATCAACAAAAAAATTTTTGGAAGTTCTGAAAATTTTCAATTTTATGAAAGGTCGAATTGCCTCTGAAAAAATAAATTTCGAAATATTATAAAAAATATATAATGACTATAGAGATGATGAAATAAAATTTTTTCTGAGTGAAAGCATCGATGGCAAACCGAGAATGACGAAAAATTGAAAAGTCATTCAAAGTATCACGTACGAACTCCATCGCTTAAACGCTAGTTCATCTAATGTCAATAGTGTAATCAATAACGAGTGTCGTTTGAGCAGTAAAGATGAAGAGAGTTTAAAAGACAGTTGAGATGACGCTAACACATCCTATGGATTACAAAGCATAGACAGAGAAGACATCTACGAAGCTAGTAAACTATATGAATTTCACACGATAGATGAAGGTGAATATGAATACGGTGATTGTGATGATAATGATGATATATAAGATTTTGTCACTTATTCTAATATACGATTGAATACCTCTTTAACATCAAGTAAGTTCGTAAGATTACTAAAAAATACCTTATTTACTGAATAAAACTAATTAAACACTGAATTTTTTTCAGTATAATAATCATGAAAATAGTAGCACTTGGCTATCTTGCTGATGTTCCAGACATGCATGTCAATCCAAATGAACCTGCTTATAGTTTAGGTTATCTAGTGTTTATGTTAAAAGTACTAAGACATTTATTCATCGTAAATAATTGCAATGTTTTGGTGATATTTGTTGCTATTTTGGAACTCTAATGAATATCATTCAGAAGAATTTTAATGAGTTTTTATATCGAATTCTTAAGGTTTGTTCTGACGTATTACATCAAACTATTCTCTTCAAAAAATATCACTTAAATTGTTATAAACTAGACTTATATTTTTTTTGATATTAATAATCACTGTAATTAGAAAACAGTTAAAGCAAAAAAAATAGAAGTATTAAGAATACAAAGAAGGAAGAAGGTAAGCACGTATTAGAAACTTACACAAATCAATGATAAAAAAACTAGTGACACAAGGGAGAAGGGCGTACGCAATGCCAGCTCAAGTAGGCACTATGTGGGGGACATAGAGCTTCGAGGCGCATGCTATGTAAGCACACGTAAATTCTATGTGGAAAAGTCCTAGAGCCAAAAGATGCACCGTAAACTAGAAAAAAGAGAAGGGTAGAAATGCGTAAATGATTAGAGAAAATTTGGGCTAGGCCTAGGCGATTGAATTAATTTAAATTTTGGATTGGAGAACGCTAATCTATAAGCTTTCAAGAGATGCGCGAAAAGCACCTTACAAAGCGTGGACTTGAACACTGAGGATACTCTCTTTTGAAATTTTACTGGGCACGGTGCAAATCTGAACTCAGCTTGATTAAACTCAGAATTTTTTTTCTTGATTCAAATTATTAAACTTTTTATTAATTCTTGAACTTGCAATCGAGTCATTAAAGATCAAATATATCTTAAGTGGATTCTCTCTTATATTAATAACATATTTAAATTCATTTTTCTTAATTATTTAACAAAAATTATTTTAAAGAAAAATCGCGCGTGTAAGTAGAAGAAAGACAAGGAGGCTTCGACCAAGATTTTCAACGAGACAACGACAACCTTTTAACAAAAGCAGCCATAAAAAGTCATACAGCCATCTCACCCGCGCTTACAGCCGAGAATTTCCAATCAATGCGTCAACCAAACCAAGCAACTGCAGCATTCCACTAGTGAGTAAAAAAAAGATAAAAACTTGAATAAAGAATTGACTGCCATAAAAATAAAACTCTATCTTTCGTTAAGAAAAATAAATGCACTATGTAAAACACTAAGAACCTTTCTTATTTCTTTAATTCTCCATCTAAAGTACATTCTGCGAGGTCCCCGCACCCATGATGAGTCGAGGACGATTGGGTCTTGACTCAAAAAAGAAACTGTTCTGCTGTTGAGACATAACAAAATAATACATAATATTGTCATCTCATATTTTTTAGTTATATTAAATGATCAGCTAAGATCAGCTGTTTTTCATTCAAGTTGAAAATTTAAAGTTCAAAATAAGAAATTTTGAAATGTCACTCAAAAATAAATAACTTATTTGCATAGATGTTTTTGTATAACTTAGAATTAATATAAACTACTTGTTATGTAAAGACTAATATGTTAAAAACAAAATTGGTATTACATTGAGATACAAAAAAATTAAGATCATTCAAAACAAATATTAATTGGGTGTATTCACTCAAATTTGTCATAAACCTCAGATATATAACAATTCTATTAAAATTATTATCTATTGCACATGCATAATTATGAATGGACCATCTATTTATATAGGAGAAAATTGGTTTTTAATTAATTTATCACATAAATCTTTTTAAAAATCAGCCATTATTACTGTTCTCCTGAAAAAGTATTCTTCTTATAATCAAAAATTTAAATGAATTTTTTTTTATCAATTCTGTTCTATTATTTATTCACGTTTAGAAAATAATATGAATTTTTACTATTTCAATGAAAAAAATCTTGCCGCTGCTTTTAACAAACAGACTACGCAACAGTACGATGTTGCCCCATGTTTCATGGAAAGTAATGGCGATCGGCGATCAGCTTGCCAGTGAATTTCTCACAATTGACTTTCTCAAAATTGAACTCAAATATTTCTACAAAAAGCACAGTAATGACCAATTTTTCTTGCATACAAAAATTGAAATTCAGTACGTGATTTTCTAAAAAAATTTTTTTCCCCTGAGTTCCATTGTACGTATCATATTTTTCAATTTTCTCTTGAATTTAACTATTTCCGGTGAAAATAACCCGAAGTTAAATGACGATTTTAATTTCGTTAATTTTTGTTTAACCTGTAGTAGAATATTATATTTTTTCATGTAATTGAAAAAGTGGATTTTATTCTTCAACATACTTCAAATTTAATATTGGGTATCCATCCTTAAGTTTTCAGTAACTTTTTTTTATCAAAAGAAAAAACTTGCACATAGTGCACAAATCTCGTTTTTTATTGTTCATAACAATCAAATTTGTTACAGGAAATTTACACAAACAAAACGTAGCCTATGTAACTTCTGTCACTTTTATTTCATGTTTACAAAGTTTTATTGAAATAAGACAGATTAACATTCTATAAATAGTCATTTACGTTTTAACTCCATAAGAATATTTTTTGAGCTTAGTTTCAGACAGTTCGTTCAAAAGCACAGCCAGATACTCTAATTTTATTTATTGTTCAGTCAAGAGACTGCTCGTTTTCCTGCATGTTTACAATTCCTAAAAGACCCCGAGTCCACTTTGGTCAGAATACAGCACTACTCAAAATTCTTGAGTAAGTGATGTAGAAAATTTCTACAAGCCCTTCTTTCTTCCTGCAAAACCCTTTCCTCTAATCAGAAATTGAGTCACTAGCTAGTGACTCGCACAGCAAATTCTTAACGATAATGTGCCAATTTTGGGAATTTTCTCACCTATGAGATATGAGTTAACAACCAATGAGAATTTTGGGAGTCTAAGTCCACTTCGATGACCACAAAGTGAGTCGAAATTCTTGTTGAGAAAACACGAGTTGAATTATCTGAGTTGTATTTTCTATTCATTATCTCATTATTTCTTAACTATTAAAAATATAGTGTGTGAGATGACTATCTTGTATGAGAGCACGCGCATAGTCTTATTAAGTTAGAGAGAGACGATTTTCTATGAGTGAACAATAAATTAGCAGTATTGACTATTCTAGTCTTAATTATGAGTAATTTTTTTGTGACATCAATAAAGTAGAGTAATATATTTTAATTTCTGGGTGAGTCAATTTCCATTCCTCCTCACCAAACCAGTACCCCGAGTTTTCATTTTTTATCGAGTCTTTATTTCACATTTATATAGATCGAACAAATGGTTCCTACTAACGCGACAAGAAATAAAAGCACGAAATATAATGAATATTGCGAGAATAACTCTACCATATTAGGCGTTGAATTTAGTAATTAGTTATCGTTAATCATGATTAAATTTATTTAGTTCTAACTCTAATCTATGTAAATAAAATGAACCGATTCTCGTGAGTTCATTTGCGAATAAGCTAATTCCGGAAACCGATTTCTGTATAACCCCGGAACGTTCCAGGATGGCTTAATCAACTGAGGCAAACAGTAAAACGTAGGTTGATTGCTCGCTTACGTTAACTCATCGCATTATAAATGATAGTCCTTGAAATGTCCTCGATATTGAATCGCAATCGAGCTCGCGTCAAGACTTAGTGTATATCGGTTTATAACCGATAATAGTTATAGCTACTATCTTATCATTTACTTTCTGGGATTTTCTTCTTAACAAAAAATACAAATATTATTTTATGAATCCGATTGACTTCAGTAAATTATGATCACAAAAATGCGTTACCAAACAGTGTTTTACAGTTGAATAAAAGTAAAATTGAAGGTATTAATTTGTTCTCTTTAATTCAACATCTATTCTTCATTTTCATTTACTCTTTTGAGCCTCTAAATTGATGTCTCTCTTTATCTCGTTTGGCATCGAAATTCATATTACAACTAGCTGTCAACAGTAAGTATAACTTACGTATTTGACACATATTCCTTCTTTTTCTTTCTTTCAGGTGAAAAACCTCGAGCTGGACAGTGAATCAGCAGACGACACGACCCTCATTTTTTTCTTTTGCTATAGTTACAGAATCTAATCAGTAACTGTAACAGAAATTTTTCGTTACAGTTACAGACGGAAATGACTGATTAATTTTCGCAGTCTTTTTTCTAATCACGTTATTTAAGTAGTATATAAATTCAGACAAAACAGATATCTTTGGATAGCTGTAACATTCAGTGCCAAATTTATATTCAAATAACTACAAAATAGGGGAACATGGGGCAAGACGGCTTTTTGAATTTTAAAACAACTTATACATACAATAATGTAATTTGAGTGATAAGCATATTTTCGAATTAATGTAAACTTTCGTATTAATAGCTTCGGAGGATCCATTTCACCTCACTAAGTTATCGAAAAAGCTGTCCTGCCTCATGGATCGGTTTTGATAGCGTTACATAAAATTAGTAAGCAACTTATAAAATTGGTTTCATTCATAAATAAAAAAAGTTTTGAGCTCACGACAGAAAGCAATGTTTCAAACTTAATATTAAAAAAAGTGGAAACAATACGCAAGGCAAGAGAGAGGACACCGTAGGGAGCTTTATACGAGAAAAAAGTGATAAGCATTGTTGTGTCCGACTAAGTATTCGTTCAACGAATATTCATTAGTTCTTTTTTTTTTTTCTTTTTCTTTATTTTTATTCTTTTCCGCGCAAATTTAGACTGCTGACCACTATTTTTCGATAATGGTCAGCTTTTTCCCAAGCCTTTTGACGGAAGTGGGCTTTGGGTTTCGGCATGAGAAACATTTTCTCTTTTTCTTTTCGTTTTATGGCGGAGCTCGAAACTGCATACGGTGCATCTCTCTTCGTTTTGTTTCGCGGGCTGGGAGTTTCCCAGCTTAATCAGCTTGGGGAACTTTCCAGTCCACCATAAATCACGCACACATAAACAACGACTTAATACTTACAAAGTAAGACTTTGTTGGGTCGGTGTTTATGTCCGCTGATAACAGTCATACCAGTGCAGGGTTACTTCCGGCGACTCTGTTCACACGCGGCCACTTCGTAGACGAAACAGCTCTTATCGAGGCTTTTTGTCAAAGACCACAGACTCGTCAAGACAGCCCGTGTATCTAGCGTCGCTTTGAAGTATAAAAACATTCTGACCCTAGTCTACTGAAAACTCTCTCCAGAGACACAGTAAATTTTACCAACATTACCAATTGTACCTATTCATATACATATTGACAATTTTTTTATCGTTAACTGTATACATTTATCTATCTCGTAACCATTAGTGCTAAGCAATATTGTAATCCTTAGTGATCTAAGTATAATAAATTTGAACAAACTAAAAAGTGTTGTGTGAGTTCTGGAGTTCTTGGAACCTTTCCAACCCCCTGGACTTCCTCCTGAAGGTCGTTTGGTACTCCCGATGTCGAAGCTCACCACTCAACGAGCCGGCAACCGTCTCGAACTTGACTCTCGAAATATCGATAAGGAGAATGGTAAATTCTTTATATCTGATCAACCTTATACTCTAATCGGGAATTGTCAATTGCAAGAGAAGAGAAGAGCGCAGGCTCTTCTAACGTCCCCTTAAAATTAAATCTACTCTTCAGAAAGGGAAAGAAGTCTTTTATTTTCTCTCCCTCTTAGAAAAACTACCTGTCCCTGTCCGATGCCTCTAATCCTTCCTACGCTACCCGTTCCCCTTTACACCGATATATTTTATATCGTGAAAACACCTTTATTTTATTTGGAAGAAATAAAATAAATTAATCTAGTCGGACATAACAGTATCACATTCAACAAAAGAGGACAAATTATAGAGTGCTCGATTGAAAAGGGTGAAGTAGTGAGCAGAGAAATCTTTGTTAATAACTACCGAAAAATTTTTTTATCACACTTTTCCGAAAACTTAAGAGTATATGATAATACATAATATACTATATGTTTATTATACATTTGAAAAATGTTTAAGGTTTATGATCAATATGGATTGTTTGTTAACCTCATTCTTAAAAATAGTTCTGTTATGGTTTAAAAATCTTCGACTGCAAGTGACTGCAATTTTCACTGCAAGTGATGTTATTACACCTGATCCAATACTTTACCAAATTTATAATGATTATTTAAGTACTGCTGAATACCCGACTAGAAATTAATTCAGGTATTTTGGAGTCTGATCAGATCCGGATCAGATATTCCGAAAAAAAATTCATCAAAATTCATCAAAATATTTTAATTAATTGAACAATTTATTACTGAGTATTCATGTAAAAATATTATTGGTAGTAGTATTTTTTAAAAAAAAAAAAACATGTGTATCTATTGAAATATATGTAATTGTCATTACTTATTTGATAAGTCGAAAGCCGAGCGGCCAAAGACACCGGTTTAAGTTGCGTAAAGTAAAGGTCGTAGGTTCGAATTCTTTAAGTACAATTTTCAATTATTCAATTTTCTGTGAAAATTTCATTAAGTATAATTAATAGATAATATTTCTTATAAAGATACATTATAAAAAAGAAAATGTTAAAGTGCTTTTTTTTTTTTTTTAATAAAAAAAATTATAATAAAGGCCTGGCAAGGATGTCCTGGTCAGGGCTGTCATAGTTAGCTCGATTTGGACGAAAATACTTAAAGCGTTACATTTTTAATTGAATTATAATAAGATTTACCTATTTGAACCATAATAGGGTAATTGAGATGCCGGATCAGACCCGGATCCGTATCCTGAATTGTTTTCTACTCAGGTACTTTATCGTCGGTTTTTGAGTAAATTTTACTGAGAAATTTATGGTGAATTTTATCTCAATATTTCTGTTTAAATGTTAACAAATTTTTTAAATATTTTTCATTGTTATTTTCGGTGGAATTTTTCACTGTAAAAAAATTTTTTTTGCTCATCTTATGCATGTTAGAAAATTATTCGCCATCAAAAACAATGTCACTTGTATTATTATCACAAATGTAGTGAAGAAACATCACAATTCAAAACGCTTCTACGTTTTTTACACATACTGATCAATTTGAACGTTTATCGAAGAAATTTAAGAAAATACTAAAATTGAACATGTACGGACCTTTCAATTTATCCAAGTATGAACAAGACTACGCTCACGTGTTCATTTATAGATATCCGAATAGTAGGTATATGTCGTCGGAAAATTTTAATCCTGAGCCTGGAATTTATTTGACTTGGTACTGTCCATTTTTTTCATAATAAGTGAAAGAACATCTTTTTTATTTATTTGTAAGACTAAAGATTTTTTTTGTTGAGGAAATGTTATCAATCGTGCTTGGTAAAATTTACTTTGATGGTTTTGTAATAAGTCATCCGCGTAGTTTGTAAAATTTCTCAGATTTTGAAGATATCACACAGTTAACCTAATTTTAAAGATAATTTTTCACGAACAATTTTTTCGGTGTATAACTTCCCACTGGGAAGTTAATAAGTAACACAATAGATTGAATATGATTTCTATAAGTTTCACAAATTTGAAATACCCTCATTTTTGTATTCTATTAATTTTATATTTAAATTTCTTTTGCTATTAGACTCCTCTAACATTAGAGAACTTTCTAAATTCCAAATGAAATGAACGTATTATGCCATAACAACTGTTTGTACCGATCATATTATTTCTGACAAGGGATTATCAGAATCTGTACTTTTTTCAAATTTTTTGCAGTTTTGATATAATCTTTATGTTAATTGACGGTTATTCTTTACGTTATTTTTTACTCTCACATTTGAATAATGCGAGTAAATCCTATAGACGTAATTCAAATACTTTTGCCCCCATTCTCAACTATGAATGTTCCCGAATCACTTATAAATAGCAAAGAAATACATACAAAAAAATTTATAAAAAATATTTCTGCCAAGATAAACTCTGGCAAACTAGGCCTATATTATACCTATGATCAAATACTATTAATTCCTATGCAAAATTTTATAGTTCGTATAAGTGCACTTTTAGTGTCACCGCCTATCATAAATAATCACCATCCAATTTCTGACGAATTATTTATAGTCATTTCTTGTATTTCTGCTCAGGATTGTTGTTTTTATGTTTTAGCCATCTAAATTTCTTGACATTCGTGACTTTCTTGTTCAATGTTTTTTTCAACATCTTTCCTGAAATATCAATATTCAAATTTTCCTGAAGATCTTTGTGTTCTGTTTAAAACGACCAATTTGTTTTCATACAAGTAATGTTGAAACAAATATTTCAATAGTCTTTATTTTTAGAAAGTCACTTAAATTTTTTTCTGTCTATCTAATTACCATTCAAAAAAATATTAAAAGAGTAGATTTTTATTCGCGATAAGAAGTAAGGAAATGCAAGAACCGTTATGAAAGTAGCAAGGAAATAATGTTTTAGATTTTTTAATTCGTTATACGCTACTACTAGTTTAATATTATCTATTAACTAGCTGATTCCCGGGACTTCGTCCGCGCAATGTGCATAATTACATTATATAGTGATAGATTGATCGGAAAAGTATTGAAGGATAATTCCGAAGTAAATACTGGTTATATTTAAAATAATTTCAAAAAATTGCGTAAAGAAAATAATTGAGTTTTTTAGGTGCACTTTTAGTGTCACTGGCTCTCCGCCTATAATGCTCTTATTACACTTAATACAAGTTAAAATTACTAAACTGCATAGTAATTTTTAAGGTGAAATTAGAGTAAAAATAACTATGCAGTTTAGTAATGTTAACAATGTGCACAGTTATTTTTACTATGTGTATAGTAATTTTTACCCTCACCCTACAGTATCACCAAATTACTATAAAATTCAGGGTAATTTTCACTATATATTTCTCTGCGTGTAGTAGTGAGAACAAGGGAGTCCAAAAGAGAATGAAATCGAGAAAGAAGAAAAATCGAAGATGCATCCAAAAGTCTACAAGCACAAAGAAACTAAGAAATTACTTTGAGTTATCTAGATTAACATTTAAGAATAAAATATGATCACATGAACGTTGATACTTATTTTTATCCACAATCATTGTGGTAAAACCCACAAACAATTACAGGTGAGACAATATCGTCATCGAATTCAACGACAAAAAATATCACTGCATCCCGAAAATTACAATCATCTAGGCCTACAACTAGCTTGCTATTATCATCATTACATACATAAATAATTGCCACATATTGCCACTGATTATGTAAATACCGGAAACTTACTCGACCAGTCATTATTTTATTGTATTCAAGTTACTCCGATAAATAGTATTATACTCAAAACAGTATTTTCAGATATGTCATACAGTAGATTTTTTAACAAATAAATTTATTATACATGTTTAATTGCATACAGAATTGCGTGGATTCAATTGGTTAAGAGACTCTTTTTTCGGACTGATCGATTTTGTGACCTAATAATAACCCCAATTTTGCAAATAGTGCAAAACAGCAAAATAAGTAACGATTCAAATTTAATCTAATTTACGTATGTAAAATCTATACGTAGAATTTTGAATCACCCTCTGTAAGTAAATTTTATATATGTATCAAATATTACACTGAAACTTGATAATAATAAAGCGTTGAAATACTCAGTAAACACTGAACTTTGCTGTTCTATAACATACACATAACATATTATGTTGATGTTAGTTATGTGTATATAGTATAACTGTTGAATAAAGTAAGTTTAAAAAAGTAATATAACAGTTACTTTTATGCAATGAAACCAAAATATTACATTTTTATATCGGTGTTATATAATTTTTATGATGTTATTATTACACAAATTCATCCTAACAAGTCAAAAATTAAGTTGACCTTTGATGGTATTTTGGGCTACACATTTTATAATTTTAGCATTACTTTAGCATGACATTACACTTGTTATTTTTGTGATGTGTGGACGTTATATTATATAGTTATATGAATGTAATATAACATGTGTTGTATCCACGTTACGTGAATGTTATATTAAACAATTATATATTAACATGATATAACATTTGTTACAACTATGTTACGTAGATATTACATCATTCGATTATATCTATGTAATCTACCACATACGAAATTAGAAAGATAAATGTTCCTATAGTCATGTTAACATCAAAATAAAAAAAGTATGATGTATTATTATGTCAAGATAACAATTTATCTAATTAAAAAAAAAATTACTAATGACTTTACAATACTTACAACATTACTGATTATTTTCATCTTTAATCTTAGTGATAAATAAATGGAATAATTATGAAATGTGTATTATTGAGTGGTTATTTCAAAAAATTGTTTTTGATATTTTCTAATAAAATAGTTGTATGTTAAAAAATTATCGTTGATATATATGTAATAGTCATTTTGTTCAATAAGTCGATAGCCGGGTGAGTAAAGGCACCGGTTCAAGTTACACGATGTAGTGCAAAACAACGGTATGTTGTTTAATGGGAAGTAGTAAGATGTATGTTAGGACTATGTTATATTTCTGCAACATAACAAATATAACAAAGTTATATAACAGCAATATCATGGTGTTTACTGGGTGGTAACGTTTTTCCTTTTATTCTTTACAATTATATTATGACTAAGTAATAAGTGATAGTTAGAGCAGTTATTAAAATAGAAAACCGTTCTCATTTTATTTATTTTTTACTCTTCTAATTATACGATTTATGAACGCGCGTTTCAATAATTGATGCTCATTTTAAAGATGTAATTATTTAAGTTTCATAAACGAAATGGTTTAAATTATGTTGTAAAATATTTAAAAACTTTTAATATTAGAAGAAAATAATTAATATAAATTGAATATTGTCGATGATTATCGATTATCGTTAAAAAAATTCAAATGTAATTGCGAAGTCGATGGCAAATAACTTTAAGAATTTAGAAGCACTATAGCTTGTAGCATAATGAAATGTTTTTGGAGATATAAAATTTTCCAGAAAATTTATATTCGAGAATTTTTGTATATCACAATAAAATATCAATTTTTTTAGCAAAATAAGATTGTATATTATATCGTAGTCATAATCGAAACTCTCATTTCTTCGTTTACATCTAGCACAGTAATTTTTTACATATTCACATAAGCTTTCTTTTTTGTCGTTTATTTCATTTTCCATTAAATTCATAGATAAAAATTAACAATTCAATAAATCAAAGGTGATATGTGAAATAGAATTG
The DNA here is from genome assembly GCF_013357705.1 of Chelonus insularis. Taxonomy (NCBI): domain Eukaryota; kingdom Metazoa; phylum Arthropoda; class Insecta; order Hymenoptera; family Braconidae; genus Chelonus; species Chelonus insularis. The sequence continues at coordinate 451,639 of NW_023276778.1, forward strand.
GTCATTCTCAGAGCATAAAAATTGTTGCACTATAAACAGAATCATTTACGAAAGTACATCATTTTGATTCTCGTTGCTCGTCTTTCTCAGACAATACAAACCCTAAATGACTAATTAATCCCATAAATTAGTAGAGTTTCTACATAGTGATCTAGTATAATAATAAGTTTAATAAATTGAAATATCAAAAATAGATTTTTAGTATAACTAATAATAATAGCGGCGAACCATTATCACTTGAAAATAAATAACACTGAATGTTTGTATTACCTGTAGCTGACAGTTGACTTGTACTGTTACTTTTTTTTCCAAGCCCAGCTTGATACTGAATAGAACTTCCTCCGCCACTGCTACTTCCACTTCCGCTCTTGCTACTCGGGGAACTTTTTCGTTGTCTTCTTGTAGTCTCTTCCACATGAAGGCTAACAGCCGTATCGCTTAAACTTCCGTCAGCTAAAAAAATATAAAAATGTATTCTTTTAACGAATATAGATCTATCGACAAAATAGATCATGCTAATGAAGACGTAACTTTTCTTGAATTTGGACCTGAGGCCTCGATACACTAAGACGTGTTTATATACGTTCTTAGTGTCAGTTTAATTTTTTATTATATACGTTGAAAATAATGAGAAAAAAATTCAGGTGGTGCGCGTTCAAAAAATCGAATCTTAGCAGAAAAGTAGTATACTTGATAATTGGTTATTTTTTTTTGTCGTTTTCACTGAAACCCTACCAGTTCGCACAATGTCATGAAAACATCCTACTCAGTAATTGCCCAATAAGAGTCGTGTCCAAGAAAGCAACAAGCCATTGTCGTTGACGCAGTGGAAGAGATACCCATCAAAGAATACGCTGTAAAAGTAGCAAATAAAACACCAACACATCAGTATTGAGTCACACAAACTTGAGATCAGACCCTTAATTGCAAAAATTAAGAGGATTATCATGTCCAATGTGAAGCCAATAATTTAAAACAACGTTCCGGAAAAAAAGTTTAATGAGCTGAATATCGAAACTAATTCCGGAATTCAAGTTTAGACATGGATAATACAGACATCACAATTAAAGAATACTTCTCTACCGGTGAAGAATACAAACATCAATAATGACAGACCATCAAAACCAGTCAAGAATTATATTATATGAGAATGCTAGAAGTGTATACCAGCACAAAGAAGAACTAAGGAGCATATTCAAACAGATATATAAAAGCGGTACGTAGCAATTATTGTATGCTATGGTGCTTGGTTTCGGGAAAGGGGGTTGCCATAATTCTTACATAGAAAACTCTCAAGTACCAAGAACAAAAACCAGCCTTTTCTGAAGCTGTAGTGGCCGAAAGTTGCCTTATTTAATTCAACTAAATTCAATTTAATTTGTTTTAATTTCTTAATTATTATTATTTCTACTACTATTATACCATAAAATGTTATGTAACATTTTTACTAAAAATCACCCTAGTGCATCATATTTTTTTAGAAACAATACGTATCTTCAGAAAACACGTATCACAAGGTCTGCTGCCCTCAAGGCGCTAAACAAATATGGAATCAAGCGTACTTAAGAAAATATCCGTAAGAACAATCGGCCCTACTGGGAATTCGCGGTGGGGCCATTATTCACGCGTAAGGCTAGAGAGCCTGCAGAAGAAAACCGGATCCCATACCAATAACCAGGGTGGATCAAGAAGATGACCCTAGAACTTGGATATCTCAGCACCCACTGTGACTCAGAACGTTCGAAGGGGTGTTTGGTTGACCTAACGGGCGCTGTCTTCTAGTGCTTCCGCTCAGGGCCAGTCCCCGAATCTGGCCATGTATACGTGATTGCAATCGTGATATGATTCTACTCAGATTAAAGTATGCATTACATTCCTAACTAGACGAGACACTCGAGTAGATCCGAAAGATAGTATGGCTCGGATTCGTCATTGCTCTGTAAGCCTCACCCGATTAAAAACGCGTATCCTTCCCGGGCCTCGTATAATAAGTATATAAACAGTATCAACAGGAACAATAATAATAATGATAGCCCTTGGAGGGATGAGGGACCGCTTTCTAACAGAGCTACGAACAACACCAGTTTGACGTAGTCAGGCTGAGATTCTCGCTGCCTATATGCAGAAAGCGGTCATCCTTGGTTCTTTCCGAATCCTAAGACGGCTGGAATAATGACGGAACCTGAAGAAGCTGAGTGTCTGCAAGACAATTCTGTCCGGCCAGGCCTCAAGTAGTTCGGAGCTCTGGAATCTTCGCCCAGACATTCTCTGATGATTTAAAAGACGATAATAATAGTATTATTGATCATAATAATAACAATAACACAACCAATCAAAACAACAGTGAATACAAACCACCAAGTAACAAAACAAGTGAAAGCACCGTCTTGAATCCAAGTAGTCAAACAAAGTTCCAAAATCTTAATCTAAACATTAATTCTGCAAAAGAAGCGTATGCTCTAGTGAAAAAAAAGCAACTAGACGTGCTGTTAGTACAGGAGCCCTACGCCACGAATGCCGTTTCACTAAGCTACACAGTTAGAGATTTGGCCAAGCTCTCGTCGCTGCAAAAACCCTTAAACGGGAGAAATCGAAATTGGCTACTATCGTAGTTAATGCTTTCCTTAAAATGCTGCTCATTCATGAACTTAGCAATATACACTGCATGTTTGCTCTCATTAAAGGGCTTGGTTATTCATTTTATGCGATGTCACACTGTTTCCAACATAGGGATCCTATTGAAGTTCACACTTAATACCTCAGAAAAGTCTTCACGACTCTTGAAGGCAAACAAGTTCTTATCTGCATGGATGCGAATGCTCGATATTCTTTGTAATACCAGATTTCGACATCAGAGGAGAGAAACTTTCAAACTTCTTTACTGAATTTAGCTTAGAGGTTCCTAATAGAATCAAAGAGAGTCCTATATTCAGCTCCTTACGAGGGAAATCATTCATTGACGTAACGGTGACAACCCAGGAATTGTCATAGTCCCTGAACAAATGGTCAGTTGAAGGAAAGTGAATTTCATGATTAGGCCATTCGGGCATTGGGATCCAGTTCAATCGAAGTGGGGTGTAGGGCAAAACTTACGTGGGGTGAACCTGACGATTCAATGTTAAAGCAGCCAATTGGAAAGTTTTTGGTAAGTTGATACCCGAGCTGGAAAGCACACTATCTACTGGACCATTACTGGACTAAGCCGTGCTTCCCCCGTCCGAAGGACGGAAATTGAGTACTTCGCTTCTTAGGGCATAACTCTGAGAAATTATAACTCTACTCTCTTCGCGATGGCGTTTCCCGGTACCTTGAAACAGGCACAGGGATACACGTAACAAGCCCGGGGCCTTACGACATACCACTACGAGTCCGACCTCAATTGGCCAGTTGTACCTAGTCCTACATGTCATATTTTGACTTTGCAGCCCCAGGCACAGGGCTTGGAATTTGGCCTCCCGTAGCACCAACTTTATTCGCTTTGGTCGGCGGTCGCTAACGCGTCTCGCGTTCGGCGCGTTCGGAGTACCCATATTCAGACTACTATATAGGGCAGTACGAAATGGGGCACGACAAACTATAATCTGCTCCCGCGTTACGCGACATACCTTAAAAGACAGAAACATCTATGTAAACCCGGGGGCCAACCATTGCTGGACTACCGGGTGAACCTTGACAGATTTGCCGACACTCTCACAAGTGAATTAACAGAACTCTGTGAGAAATCCATACCGTACCGAAAAGCGCCAAGGAAAGTGAATCCTTGGTGGAATAGCTATTCGTCTCATTTAAAGCGTTATGTATATAGATTGCCTCATAGATACCAGTGAATCAAAAAGTCAGGTGCAGATACCAACCGAATAGCAGCACTGAGACTCCGATGCCAACAGCAGGTAAGAAAATACTCTCGAGCGATTACACAGGTGAAAACAAAGAGCTGAAAAAAGTTCGTTACAATCCACGGCAATGAGGAGAAATAATGTGTAGTCTACAAACTTGCAGCCGACAATATGAGAACCGAAAAAGTCATGAGTGCACTCCGCACTGAAAAAAGTACTGAAACTTTAGACTCCAAAGGAACAGTCGAGCGATTGTTGGTGGTCAACGTTGTTGATGACCATTCTGAGACGGATACGGAAGAACAAAGCAGGTTAAAGATAAACACTCTTAACCTTTTAAATACAAACGACGCAGAACAAATCATACCAACCTATATTTTCTTATCAGTACTCAGCAAAATCTCATAAAAATTCGTCTTTCAACTAGCTTGCTTAAACAAGGAAACATTTCGGATTCCCGATATGAATTTATGATAGGGCGATCAACAGTAGATAAAATTCTAATAAAAAAGCAGTGCAAGAATCCACAGAACGTAACGCGGTCGAATTGCTTTTTAATATTTCAGGTGCATTCAACAACGTATAGAGGCCTTTAGTTCTTGAAGAATTAAAGTCACGAAAGTACCTCAAAAATATTTACAAAGTAGTGAAAGATTACTTTACAAACTGAACAGCCAGCCTATTTAGGGAAACTGATTCTTTTAAAAACGCTTGATCAATCCGAACATGGAAAACGTTACGCGGCGTATGGGGACAATTTAATATTTATTATAGATGGTAATTCTAGAAAAACTCTAGAGGCCAAGGAACCAGCGGTCGTCGATACTTATTTTGTGCAAGAATGCGAAGTTCAAGAATGCGAAATTAAGCTTAGAGGTAAGAGAAACTACAGGGATAAAACAATCCCAATTATCAAGACTATAAACCACACCTTAGAAGAAAGAGAGACAGACACGAGTGAAAATCTCGCAAAACACCTGTAGTCTGTGTATTAAACGGATATGATGTTTATTTTACCTTATTTTTCTTTGATTTTAACTTATACTTAATTCAAACTTTTACATCTTTTAAGAAATTCATAAATACTAACTATACATTCTATTAGCTGTCGATAATATAACGATGCTTTCTCTCACACTATAAGAAATTGGGGCCAAAAACCAAGGTGGATAAACCGGTACTACGGGAACAAAATTCAAGCCGCCCCTGAGACTGCAAAGTCGAAAAACGATACATAGAACCAGGTGCTTTCGGTTCATTGAGGTCTCATAGTGCTATATTGTTAGGCCTCGGGCTAGTTATGTGTATCCTCGTGCCTTTTTCATAACGTAGATTTATGCATCCTGGAAAACGCCATCGCAATAAGTAGAATTGTTTCCAGAATTATGTCCAATAAGGCGAGGTACTTAAACAAAATGTCTTTTTCAGAACAGGGAAATATGGCTTTGGACGTTATAATACAAAATGCTCATAGATCTAACAAATTTTTCCCAAATTCTGTAGTTTGTGAAATTTGATAAAATAGCAGAATGCATTTCGTTTTTGAATTCAATCTTTATTGATTAAACACAAAAAAAAATTTTAACTTCGAAAATTTTGGACTTTAACTTTTTTTTCGCGAAAACTGCAATAAATGCAAAACAATATTACGGGTAAAAGTTGTAAATTTTAACATTGTCCACAACTTTTGCTTGAAACAATTTTCTATCCCTATAATAGTTTATGCGAAAAATCTTTTACCCCTTTTTCACCCTGACGCTGGACTCGCGAAAGATTGCCAGTATAGGTCTAACTTGACTGGGTTATCAGGCTTCATTCTATTTAAACTTAGTTGAAATGAGTATTCAAGATATGAGTAACACAAAATTTTGGCGGGAACGCGTATTTGTCGTGCCATATCTCCAAGTCTTCTTTGAGACTGAAATTGGTTATTTTCTTAGACTCACGAGTAATCATTTGATCGACCTTTGATTGATCTAATTATTTGATTGTTATTTTATTGTTATACATCCGAGAAACTCATTATGAAATCTCGTTGATACTTAATTATTTATTGTAAAGAAATTCAAATCACTTTGGCAGTATTATTGCAACTCACGGAGAAACTAATTACGTGCTCTGTAACATTGATGATTTACATGTTATTTTATCGATTGATTTATTTGTTCAATCCATCAAGCTGCGTGTAAGGGTCTGCGAGAAATTGTTGGCGATTCGATCGTGATTAGAGATTCTGTCCTTTACCGGCTGACGCGAATTACATTTATTGATAATTATTATTATGAAGACGGTGAGTTAAAGTGTTCAAAATTAGTATAATAACTACAAAATAGTTAGCAAGATCTTTTTCATTTTTTGAAATCAAATATCTCAAGAAATAGGCAGAAAAAAAGAAAAGTGAGGTGACAGAAATCTCCGTTAGACGGTAAGGAACAAAGGATGTTCTATGAAGTATTGTCAATTTCTGCGTAGTTGAAAAATTATTCATAAGAATGTATAGATTCTAGTGGGAAAAAATTGTTTATAACAAGAAAACTTAATGACGCGTACATTTTTTTTTTGCCTGCGAATAGATTTTTTGGAAGCCCCGTGTGATTTTTTATAAAATAAACCTTGGTTCGAAGTAGGAGTTAAATTCGCTAATGAAATTGTACCTTTACTGGACTATCTATAGAAAACTCAAAACAACGGCTACTGAAACATTTCAGAAGAACGGAATGAACAATTTGGAAGAATTTGCGAAAACAATCGATGCTAATATAAATTCAGTAACTACACATAGAATGAACGTAAAATTTTTAAGAACAAATAGATTCAAAATAATAGCGTCAATAGTAATCTAGAATCAATAAAAAAAATTTTATAAAATTCAAATGGGAAAAACTACAGTTAAATTTCTCTAACTTCTTGTACATGTAAATTTTTGAAATAATGGTGAAAGATCGCTTAAAGTGGTGGTGTGAGCACAATGAAATTTTACCGCCAACACAAACGGGCTTTCGAAAAGGACAATCATGAAGTGGTAATCTGATAAACATGACTCTATTTGTTTTAGATAAATTCGGAAATCGTAAAGACACACTTGCAGCTGTCTTAGATGGGCAGAGGGCTTTCGACAATGTGAATTGCGACATTCTTCTTAGCAAATAAGCTGATATCAAGTACTCTACAAAAGTAATAGAACTTGTAAAGTTTCTTGTAGGTAGTAAATGTGTATTTACAAGCTTCTTAATGCAAGATCCTAGAGTTATATACAACGAAGTAGTATTCTCAAGGAGAATTTTGGGTCCACAATTATATATTATTTACGTCAGCGGTGATATTGTAATATTGTAATCTGCCTAAAAACATACGAATATCTGAATTGGCAGATAATATAGCGGTGTATTCCTACATTGCTCCATTAAATAAATGTAAAAAATTAATAGAAAAACCAATAATTACAATTCAAAATAATCATCGAAAACTAGGGTTACAATTGTGTCCAGCAAAAATTGTACTCATTCATCGTAATAGAGAAAAAAATCTATCCAGCAAAGACAAAAATTGAAATAGGTAACCTAGTTATAAAATCGAAGAAAAACACACGATTCCTTGAGATAATCTATGATTAGAAGCTGTTATTTAAACAAAATGTAAATCTAATGTTAAATAAAAGCACTGGAGCCTTGAATACAATAAAGTATTTACGGAGAATCTGGTGATGGTCGAAGCCCAACACCTTGCTCCTACTTATAAGAGCTTTATATAAGCACATATTGAGTACGGTATATCGGCATACTTTCCTATGTTCCAGAAGCAAACTAGTTACCTTGAGAAGATTCACATTGATGCCCTACGTATTGCACTGGGATATAGAATTAGTACTCTAACTCACATAATGCTCGAAGAATCCAAACTTCTGTCCATTTATGAACATTCTAAATTCACCAAATGAACACCAAAAATTCAAGTTTAAAAGAAAAAGGCTTATTGGAGACTGCATTAGAAATGTAATACCCAATTCGATCGATAAACTGTATGTAAACAACAAATACAATATTTACAAAATAGATTATCTTACAAAACCTAAATATAATAAGCCAAAAATAGACATACGTATAAAAAAATAATCTAATCAACATTCTTTATAACAACTTTGTTTGTTGGAAAGCAAATAAAAATTCACTCTGAAGATAGAAAACAATATTTTTCTGTCACATTATGTTTAGAAAACCAAAGCAATGTTGTAAACAGGTTGACACAGGTAAATAAAAATCTTACATATTTAGAAAATTTTTTTTGTTATAATTAATGAAAAATTGCGTCCAAAGATAAAAATCGATGTTTCTTTATCCCATTTTCTTTAAAAAACCAAAATAATATTGTGAACAGTCGTTTGTTCAAAAAAATTGAAAAAAAAGAATAACAAATTTCAATCAGTAAATTCAGTATCTTGTCGTTCACAATCACTGCAACGTTGAAGAACACATGTTCAACAGTCCAATTATAACTGTGACAACATGACTTCTGCAAATAGTACAACATATAAAACCAACAATCTCAATTTTTTAGTAAATCACCATATTTAATCGTTCCTGAAAGATTGAACTTTTGTAAACACAGGAAAAAAAATACATTAATTTTACATGATGAGTCACAGTGTTTTAGTGAAAGAAAAAGATACATGTTAAAAGAATTGAAATATGTTGCATAGAATCCGTTTTTAATTGTTTATAACAAATTTCATTGTTATAAACAATTCACATGAACAAGAAGTAGCCTATAACCTTTCTGATAACGCCCTCAACATGTGTGCAAAATTTGATTACAATCGAATAAGCCGTCTCGGAGATTAGCGTGGACGGACGGACAGACAGACAGGCACTAAAAAATTTCAGTAATAGTATAGATAAAAAAAATTTAAGAAGTTATTTTGTAGTTGAAAATTTACGATCAATTTTTTTCCAATCATTTTAGTTTTTGTGGAATTTCAATTATTTTTATAATTTTATCTATTTGTAGCTTAAATTAATTATTTTGTTCACATTTCTGTTCACTACTGAATAAATATATCATTCCACGCAACTGAATAAATAGCTGCTCGTCGTCAATGTCTTGTGAAAAAGTTAACCAACGGAAATGCTTGACGATTAGCTATAACGTTCCTAGATATATCAATATCTACCGAATCTACGCTCTCTATTTCACGTTGCTAGTAACTCTTTTTTAGCTAAAAAAAAGATTTCATTTAAAAAAAAAATCGAATTGATAGCATAGATATCTTCTTTTATTTTTCTAACAAATTTTATTGTTACAGAAAAAAAAGAGTTCGTTTTTATTTATGCTACGTGGTGAGTAACTATTTTTACAGAAAAGTACAAAATTTCTGTTAAAAATACTTGTTATGATTATTGTAAAACCCTCTACCTCAAAATAAAATTCAATCTATTTTATAACAAACTATAACTGCCTAAGTGCACATATTATATTACTATAATTTTCTCAAAGACATAAGATACTTTACTTTAAGGATTGTGTTATAATTCGTCAGCAAAACGTTGGGAGCTACAGGCTAACTCAACGAGCAATTTAGTGTTAAGCGGTAGATTAAATCTAGACTTAAAAGATGCAACATTTCTGTATTTTTATTTCCTATGTGCATACGCACCATGTTACAATACGGTAACATTCTACCAACACTGTCAAACAACTGAAAAAATGGTGGAGCAATTTGAAGTCAGATCAAAGAGATGCTTTGACCAAGGAAAGACAAGCTCGTATGGCTACAGGTGGTGGTTCCCCAATTCCAACGGTTGATGTTGACCCGGAAATATAAAATATTGTGCCCAATCTAATGACAAGTGCTCCAACATTATTTTCATCAAATATACCAAGAGATGAAATTGAAAGTAAGTTTGTTAAAGTTTATAGATTAATATATATCTACAATATTGTAGATAATGTAACATAATTTATTGTATTTTTGTAGGGCGACGAAATGCTGTTTTAGATGATGTATGTCTTGAAGAATTTTTAATAGAACAAAGTGATGATGAAACTAATAATAATGAAGTATTAGATTCAAGAGTAATTCGATCTGTAGCAAAAGTTGATGTGACTAATACTTTCAATACCACTAGAATCCGAAGGAGACAAATTCATCTTTTTTACAATTTCAAAAAATCTTAACTATAATAATGTGCCTGAAAGTTCTTAAGTCACCTTCAGAGAAGACTTGAAAATATAACCTCACTTTGACACCAGTAAGGACTTATTGGGATTAATAAGGAAGTCTTATACGACTATGAATACATAACTGATAAAGATTTGCTTAAGAATTAATTATGAATACTATTTGAATTAGCCTTGCTTGATTAAGTTCATACTTGAGGCTGTACTTAAGATAATACTTAAGTTACGATTGTGAATCGAAACGTCACCTTAAGCATGTCCTTAAGGCGAACTTAGACATAAGAACCGACTGAGAATACGGGCCTTAGCCTTTGTCGGTGGTGACATCTATGGGCGTCGCGAGGTGAATAAGGCCCATGACACTAGCTCTCTCTTTCAGCAGAGAAGAGAGACCAGTATAGAAGTTCAATGCTGTGTTTAAAATTCGGACGAAGTTCCGGTCCACATGTCGGTAATCTCAGGTCACAACATAAAAGGTTCTGTGAACCCATCGAGCGATGGCGCTATAACGGTTTATTTCAGCCACGCCCCTCAATCTAAGAGAGAAAAGAGATAAGATTTGTGTTCTCTTTTACTCTCATTACAAGAATCCTAAGCCAGTTTATTTGCAAGCAAAAATTTTTAAATAGAAAAGGTCCAACACTGTTCGCAACATAGATAGAAGCAATGTTATGTTTTCTTTTTTTTTTTATTTAATTAATTGTAATAATGAATTTTTTTAGGACAAATTTTATACGCAATTACATTAAAGGAGAGTAAAAAATGATGAACAACCGAAGCAATTTTTTTATTACAAATAACGATGTTTACAGGGAAAAAAAAAAAATTAATTAATTATGCATGATGATAATGAGTCAAAGGCTTCAACAGTAGGGACTTTTCGAAGTCCTATTTATCACAGTAGATAGAAATGAGACAAATAACAAAATAATCTTTCCTCTGAGTTCCGTAGGGCAAGCCTACCCCACTTAAGACTTTAAACATGATTTTATCTTTATTTGAAATAGATAGGTGGGTAGCTTTTTTTTTTTTTTAAAAGAGAAGTTTATTTATCAAAACACAGTAATACATTTGTATAAAACTATCTTAAGAAAATACTATGTCATTATAGAAAATATAATATTACAAGCTAAACAACAGTTAGGACTCCGTAATATCCACTATCGGTCAATAATTTGACCTATAATAATCAATATAATATTTATAACAATAGCCATCAATTGAAGTTAACGCCGAACAGTATCTAAGTTATAAATTGAGGATAAAAAAATGATTACAAAAAAAAAACATCCTCATCATGGGTCGGTAGCTTTTTTTTTTTTTTTTAAAAAAGTTAAATTTTATTTGTCACAAATCCTTAATATTATCAGTACAAAAATTTACTTACAAAAATACTTAACAATAGAAGAAAATAAAGTTATACAAGCTATTAAAATAATAGATCTCCGTATAAACCTGTATGCTTTTGCAATTAACAAAAATATTATTTCAAACTGTAACAGCTATAGTTACTTACTGTAACAAACAAGTTACTATAGGCTCTAGAAATTTGCCAACAATATAAAATATAGAGAACATAAAATATATGACTGATAAAAAATTCTTCAACAATATCGTAATTTTATAAATAAAAAAGGGAGACTTACTAGCTAAGGGGGAGTTATATACATATATACAAAAGAACAGGCTCATAGAGCCAACACTAGTGAAGCACAAGTTTGTGCAGCTAGCAGGAAGATAAATCCACAATATTGAGTAGTCAATAAATTCATCTGTTTCTGTTTCCTCTACTCTTAGTTTTAAGCTTAGCACGTCTGCGTATCTCATCCATATGTTTGACATCATTTGCTAGCAATTTGTACTCTGAGGAGGCTCTGTTTGTGTCTTCGAGGTCCCTGATCGGGAGCGCGGTGGAGAAGTTGGCGCTGTTATTATCATAATTGACATTTAAGTCAATGCTTTTATTGGCTGTATGTCTTCTGGTATGATAAAGAATCGGCAGATTGTTGCTATCTTGTATCAATCCCATGTTGTCCACTGTTTTAAACCCTTCAGGCGGAATATATCCAGATTGTAATTGGTTGTCTATTGTTCCTTCATCTGGATCCGCTATCTCCTTTACCAAATCATTTTTGACGTTAGTTAGACGCCCAAAGTATCTTCTTGTCAACTTAAGGGTAAAACAGTCAACTCTTGGGATGTTGGCTTTATTATAAAGAAACTCATTGCTAACTCTCTTGACATACCCTGACTCTTTGGTGCGGTGAGCTCTCAGACACGTTCTCAAACAGGCCCTTTCAAACCTTCTGATTTTTTCCATGAGTGTTGGGCCCATGTTCCATGCTATGGGTGCTGCGTAAGTGAATATCGGTCTGATTAACAACATGTAACAGATCACTTTAGCTCTTTTCTCCAGGTTTCCATTATAAAAAAGTCTCTTATTTGATTTGAAGGCGGTTTCTGCTTTGGCAAGCTGTATCAGGTGATGAATGTTGAGTCTAAAGAGATGATCCATATTAAATCCCAGATATTTAACTATATTTTTTTGCGGAATGGTCTGAAGTTGATTGAAGTGAATGTCTAATGCTGTGATATTAGCTTCTTTAATTTTGATGATAGAAGAGTATTTAACTTTTTTAGCTGGTCGCCTGAAGAATATTAACTCACTTTTTGTTGGATTTATCTTGAGATTCCAATCTTTGTAATACATGTTAATTTTATTAATCAGATCTTGCAGCTTCGCCTGAATGACATCCACATTATGGTCAGCCACGTAGACGACTAGGTCATCAGCGTACGCTATTGAATGAGTTCTTTCTTCTGAGTTGAGTCCAAACATATTAATTAATTCACTGTTGAATGAGTTGAAGAGGATAGGTGACGTCACCGTACCTTGCTGCAAACCTTCTGTGATTAAAAATGTAGACTTTGAGATGTGTTGACCATCCCATGTTTTAAATTTCTTCCCTTGTACCATATCCAGGATGAGCAGAATGAGACCAGCAGAAAATTTATATGTGTCAAGCTTGTGAATTAATCCATTTATCCAAACGGAGTCAAATGCCTTTTCCAGATCTAAGAGCACAGCTCCAACCGTGTATCCTTCGTGTAAATAGTTGTTGATATCTGATGAGAATTTATGTATAGCGTGTGTGGTCGAGTGTCCGGTTTTAAATCCAAACTGGTTATCAGGAATTATTGTATGTTTGTTGATGTAGTTGAGTAAAAATTCTTTTATTAATTTCTCGAAGACTTTACTTATGTTCATGGTTAAACTGATTGGCCTGTAGCTCTGAGGTTCAACTGGATTTTTACCTTTTTTCAAAATTGGAAGGACCTTCGCCATTTTCCATCTGTCCGGGTAGTACGCAAAGTTTAAAGCGTTGTTAAAGATTACAGTATATTCTTTTATTATTCTTTCTGGTAAATGCTTCAGTACTATAGCTGGGATGCTATCTAGTCCAGAAGATGTTTTATTTTTTAGATATTTTAGGATACCGTACATATCATTGACTGATGTTAGGAATCTGGGTTTGTCATCGACCTCTCTAGCCTGAACTGGATTGTGAGCTGGATTATCGTCACTGAAAACGGTACATGACTGTTGATGTAATCGCATTAAGCTTATTGAATTGTTGAACCTTTGGGCTGTCTCATCTGCTACGTTTTTAATCTCTGTACCAATATTAGTATATCTTGGTGAGTTTATCTGCTCTAGATACTTTCCAATTACTTCTAATTTGGTCATTGGATCCGTAACTATGATTTCATTATCATTTACTAGTTCAGGATATAAAGCACTGATTTCATTATTAAAAGCGTTGTTGCTGGACAGCTGTAGTCTGAAGTTATTCATTTTTAACTGCTTTGATGGTCGAAATAGCCTGTTAATTAGAGGGAAGAATTGGTGTGAATCTCTATAGTTGATGCTTTTGATAAGTGAAGCCCAGTAAGTGGTGATGGTTTTCCTAAAATTATTATTGAGTTGCTCGTCGATCTGTTTAGTGGTTTTTTTTAGTCTGATCATTTCTTGATTACTATGTCGTGTCGTACTGACAAATTTGATGTAGTGTAGTCTTGATACCAGAAAGGATTTGAAGCTATGGAGTTTCTTAATAATATTATTTTCATATTTTAGGTAATATTTCCATTTTGTGGTGTCTATCTTAGGTACGGTACTATTGATACTATCTTCTATTAACTTTTCTATCTTGAGAATGTGGTCATCAATCTCTTTGATGGTTAAGTTTCTGGAGGTAGGGACTTCCTCGTCTGTGCTGAAATGTTTATCTAGATGTTTACCAAATTTCTCCCAGTTTGTCTTCTTGTAGTTGAATATTGGTGGTATGATCTTCGTCATCACCTGTCCATCAAAAAGTGTGTTAAGATCTATGTGAAAATTTAAGGCCATATGATCGCTATCGTATGCTTTCGCAGGAATTTTGTTATTAGTGGCGTTTGTGATAACCAGTTTACTATCAGCTAAGCAGAAATCAAGAAAAGATCCTGACTTTGGAAAGGTGGCATGTGCCGCCGAGTACAGTTTACATTTAAACCTCAGACTGAAGTCCATCTCCCATTTTTCTAGTTGTCTACCACGGTCATTTACTACACTATCTCCCCAGATGGTATTACGAGCATTGAGGTCGCCAGCAATGATAAAGAAATTGTTGTAATCATCTAACTTGTGGTCCAAGAAAAGTTGTTCCAGTTCCTTGCCAAACAGGTGACTGTCAGAATGCCTTGCGTATATGCTGAAAACAAATAGGTTAGTATTGCTGTTTCCGCTTAGTTTTATACATGCATACTCCAACACTTTTAGTCGCTCCGCGTTAGGATAGGTCACTTCAATGAAGTTAAAAGTCTTTCTCACAACCACAGCAGTTCCACCTCCTTTTTTAGAGTTAGGTCTATCCTGTTAGGTCTGATTATGTCGTGATTGTCAAATTTAATAACGTGCTTCTCATGTAGTTTGGTCTCAGAGATCATGGCGATATCTATATTATAATGATTTATAAACTTTTGTAAATCGTACCGTCTTTTAACAGAATTAATGGAATTGACATTAATCGCTGCTAACCTTATCAGAGTATTATTGTTGTCCGAGGAAGCCATTTCACTCATAGTTAAAACTTGAAAATATTTGTTCAATCCTTAAGCTATTGAAGTTTACTTTACTTTCTATTCTTTCTAAGTGAGAAGTTAACTCCTTTACTATTGTATCCTTGATTTTAATTAGAATATTATCAAGGTTTGAATTTAGATCAAGAATATCACTGCCAGTAGCTCTTTGGTTATGAGTATTAATACTTTGGTTTCTTTCCAGCCGCTCCTGGGGTATTTGACTATGTGACGAGGTATTCGCAGAAGTAGCGCCATCTATTCTATCCGTACCTTCCTGAACTTGTTTTTTCGCAATGTTAGCATACGAAAAATTACCGTCTACTTTCCTAAAGATTTTGTTAGTTTTCTCTCTTGCCATATCGTTCTTTTTTTGTCGTTGACGTTTTAACATATTTTCAGCTACTTTGAGGAAAGGGCATCCTCTATAGGACGCTGGGTGCCCACTTTGGCCACAATTAGCACAACGTAATAGCTGTTTATCTTTTTTATCCGTTATAGGGCAATTCCCTGGACCATGATTCTGCGCGCACTTGACACATTTAAATCCCCTGTTGCAGTTTGAACTAGCATGTCCCACGTCTTGGCAATTTTTGCACTGGAAAATTCGAGGCTTTTTCAGCTTTTCCCATTTTATCTTTTGATTTAATAAAAATTTAGTCTTGAATAGTTCCTCAAGTGCACTATTTTTATGAACTTGCACTATGAAGTGAAACAGCTCCGGTTTATTTTTATTAAAAATTAGTTTACTAACTTTAACGATATTAACACTACTTAGATTTAGACTAGTTAAATCAGCCTTTACTTCCTCCTCATCAAAATTACCTCTTATGCCCTTGAGAACCAGGGTCTTGTTTTTGAGGTGTTTTGGAGTATATGAGTGAAACTTCACCTCTTTGGTTTTCAATAGCTTGACGATTTCTTGATGAATTGTCATATCAGTTGCATTAGCTTGGGTTAGTAGCGAATCCATTTTTTTGAGTATGAACCCCTTTTTATCAATCTTGTTGCTTGCGAACATCGAAATGATGTCTTTAATGTCAACTTCCGCTATGTAGATGGGTGGAATTTCGATTTTAGCGGGCTTATCCTGTTGGCTGTTAGCAGCGCTCTCTATATCATTATCGATTTGCATTTGAGAAAGTACCTCAAACTGGTTGTTCGTTTTTACCGACGAGTCGTGTATTGTATTATTATCATGTTTTGCCGCCTTTCTGGGATAAGTGAACGTCCCCTCATCGCTCTCCACGGACGACCTACTACTTCTTGTCTTTGAGTTTGCATTAATATTTGGCAGAACCTTCACAGCATTATTCACAAATGCATTTCTAATCTCGGCTAAATTGTAATCTCTATTTAGATTTTTCATCAGTAATTTATTTTTCAGTTTATCAGTGTTCTCCTGGGACGCCACTGCACCTGCATTCACATTGCCACTAGGGTCCATGTTTGAGAGCTAACCTCAAACTTGCGTTTGAGCCTGCCCCTCGAAAAACTTAGTTTATTTACACTTTAAATAAAGAAATTATCAAGAATTAATATTTTGACAACTCGCCCATACACCAAATTCTCAATTTATGCACTTTTTACGGCTTTTAAGCCCTAAGGGCTTGAAATTTTCAACGAAATAGAACAGAGACGCTCTGTATACGACAAGCGAAAAATGTCGACTGTGGGTCGGTAGCTAAGGGGTTAAATCTCTGTTCGCATATCCTTTGGTGACTGGTTCGAATCTCAGCAGTAACTTTTTTTTTTCTTTAATTCATTAATTAAATAATATATATTTTATTATTTTGTTTTGTAACAATACTAGTGCCCAAAATTTTTTTTATCATTTTCTAATTAATTTTAATAACAACAATGGACAACTCATAAGTATATGACCGAATGACATGGTGAAATATCTACATAAGGCTTGTACTAAGTAATACCAGAATTTAAAAATATAGTATATATATATATATTTATAAGTTGTTCATTATTGTTATTAAAATAAAGTAAAAAATAATTTCCAAAATTTGGGATTTTTATCCATTACCCAGAATAAAAAAAGGGTACTAGTATTGCTACGAAAAAAAATGGAATAAATTTATTTAATTAATGAATAAAAAAAAAAAGTCACTGCTGAGATTCGAACCATTCACCAAAAGATTCGTAGACAGAGAATTTACCCCTGAGCTATCGTTCTATTTACTGGAATGGAAAGTAAAGTAATATTTAAAGTCTTAAGTGGGGTGGGCTTGCCCTACAGAACACAGAGGAAAGATGATTTTTTTATTTGTCTCATTTCTATCTACTCAGTAGATTCTACTTAAGGTGATAGATAGGACTTCAAGAAGTCCTGTTTGTGGGATTAAGGCTGTTGGGACAATAGGGGTTTTATTGCCCGAGAAAAATTTTTAAAAAACTATATTTTTTTCGCTTCCTACTACCCGAGAATGCTGACTACATTTCTTAGCTCCCATAAGGACTGAACTTCTATACTGGTCTCTCTTCTTTGCTTTCAGTTTGTGAGATTGTTCCCTGAACTCCTTTAGTCTTTTTATAAAGCTTCTTGGTGTCACGACGCGTTCCTTTTATATTGCTTAAAGTCTTTGTATTTTGTTTTACTTATATAAATATTATTTGAGTAATTCTAATAGTATTAATTAGAGTGTTAGATAATTTCAGTTTTGGATAATCACTGTGTTATTAACCCTTCGTTAGTCGCGTCAAAATTTCTTCCTAGTTTGGTCGCACCGCGGGGAATCGCCACAATGTTAAAATTAATGCGACGGTGCCACATTAGAAGCAACATTTTGGTGCTTATTTTAAATCAGTTTATTTAAACTATCATACATGATTGGAGCGCCTCCTACCGGATTCAACATTTGGCAACAGGGCTCATAAAATTTTCCTGTCTTGTTTGGTCACGTAGTGAGGGAATCGCCACAATCGACTCATTTTTGATAATAAAAATTGAATTATTTAATAAATATGAGTTATTAAAAATATTTGGATGGGTCCACTTGATTCTAAAAAGTGTAATTTAGAAATACCTCGGTGCATTTGTATTGATGACATTTAGTTGCATGATAATTATACAATTACTAAAAAGTGCGGCGATTCCCTCATAGCGCGACCAACGAAGGGGTAATTGGCTCAATCAAGTCTTCTCTGACCTACCATTCCAATAGTGTTTAATCTCGTTATAAAAAATACATTTATAAAAAAAAAGAAAAACTATAGGAAAATTATTGTTGAAGTTGATTCTAAAATGCACAAAATGTTATTGTTAGAAAATAAAATTATTGTTGGATAGAATAAGTGTCGGCTTTTGATTTCATAAGTATTTTGACATGTTTTAGTTGCTGGGGAGTTAATCACTACACAGAGACAAATGAAGGAGTACTCTTTACTCTACGGAGGGAGTAAAATTTTTTCTAGCATTTCGTACTTTGTTTCTAGTAAGATTTACTACTTGAATAGTAAATATTACTCCACATCTAGAGTAGCGGTAGATACTCGGCGCCACGTCACCTGCACATTCTGCTCATTATCCATCTATTGCCCCTCGTCAAACTAGCGCGCTCTCGCGGCTCATATTTACAGTGCCGAGTAACACTCGACTCTATATTGAAAAGTTTGCGCGTGACGTCACGACGCAATGTTTAATTGTAAATATCTCGATAACTATTCAACATTACGAAATAATTCTCGATACACAATTAATAATGACTGTTGGCGTTCATTTAAATCCAAAATGAGATTTATTCATTGAGTATTTATCGAGATACAGATTGGGCCACGCCCTTAATTCCGTTTTTCGCACATTTTAACTCGATTTCTCACCTCTTCTTTGTCAGTCTTACCTAAATGCTACGCGGACCTTTCTCTCTTGGCCACAATTTTTCTACGATATATACAGGTATACTCTAAATGTATAAGTATAGCGAATGAATGGTTTATGTATTTTTCACGTTAATATTGATAAAAAATACAAATAAGATTATTTATTTACGGATTATCTCAAAATATAAATGATGTAGAACGAAAGTTTATTTAATTTTTGGATGGATAGTAATGTTTATTTATAACCAACTGAAAAAGAAAATTTATATCCATGAAAATTTTAATCATTTTCAATAGTTTCAGATAGTCGAGCAGGCTAAGGCGTCGGTTTCGTTGCGTCGGTAGTTTTAAGTGGTCGTCGGTTCGAATCTCCGCAATAAAATATTCTTTATTTGCGTAGGTCACAATCAGCGTTCCTTGCAATCTTCAAATGGTGTATACGTGAAATTGTTGTTCATCATACATAAAATCCAACAAAATTTTTTTTTCATTTTTTGAATTACTTTTATTAATTAACACATTTATTGAGTAAACTTCTACATTCTAAATCAGTTAATCTTACACATCATTGTCTAAAATTATAACGAATTTATTGTGTCAAATTAACACAAAATTTATGTTAAATTAGTTCTCTTGTGTGTCAAATCATTAACACAAATTTTGTGTAAAAATTTGACACAAATAGTTGAGTAGACAGTTTTGGACATGTGAAATGTGTTAATTTTAACACAAATTTTTTATCTGTGTATGAAGAGTCTTTAGAGAGATTTGTTTTTAGTAACATTTATCATTCACCAAGTATTAGTCATGATAAGTTTATTTAAAGATTGATTAAGGAATGTGAAATCTTAGTTGATTACGGTGATATTATTTTGTATAAGGATTTTAATATTAATTTATTAAATGTTAATCAGCATAAAAAAAGTTAGGAAAAGAGATGAGAATTCTTGACCTTGATCGACCAGTCAGTGAGTCAACTCGTGTAACGAAGCACACTGAAACTCTTATTGGTTTAGTATTTAGTAATTATAATGTAAGAGCTTCTGCTCTTTGTAATCATACATTAACTGATCATTTGACTGTGTTAATTAATTATAATATTATATTTATGAATGATTGTAAGCTTGAAAAGATGTATGCACAAAATTATAAATTAAATGCATAAATTATGAATTGTTATAAACAAAAAAAGTATGTTCTCATTTATGTCATACGGTTGGTTATATTTTTTTAGTAAAAGAAAAAATTATGCGTTAAAGGACTCATATATATAGAAGGGGTCCCTATTTTCATTGTTTATAACATACACACACACAGACGTCCACTGGAAAACGATCGTATTCGACTCTGGGGACCTTAAAACGTGGAGATATGTCAAAATTCGAGATTCGCAAAATCGGACCCATTACTATAACTTCCTACTGGGAAGTTAAAAATGTGGGGTTCAATTAATGAGTCGTTGAGTATAAAATCTAGTAATAATATTTCTAAGAGTTTGTTAATAAATGATAAAAGCAAAAAATGTGTAGCAGATTAACAGTGTTGATGAAATTGTAAATAGTATTGCTGATATCAGTAGATTTTTTTAAGTTAACTTACGAAAATTCTTGTATTTTTAGTAAATTTAAAAAGTAGACTTTGACTATGTAAATAAAATCGTCAATAGTATCAAAAATAGTAAAGGTAATAATGTATTATTTCCGGGTTATGATGTTAAGTAAATTTGGTTTATAAATTATAAAATAATTATGGATATGATAGCTAAAAAATTACTAACCATGTGACATACATAAAAAAACTCTATTTGTTGATTACGACTAAATTTGTTATAGATAAATAAAAACGGAATCTATGCAATTAATTTATATTCTTCCAACGGGATATTTTTTTTTACTAAAAAAAAGTTATTAACTTTGTTTTATGAATGAAAATGGACTTTTTTAGCTTATAATAATTGAATTTGTTACGAACATTAATTGCGAAACTTTATCTAAATAATAGAATCATAATTCTTATTTTCACTGTTTTTCATTAATACACAGAAATTTATTACTTTTTGTTCTGTTTTATCACCGAGTATTACGTATCGGGAATTGGGTCATTTAAACAACGAAATTATTATTCAAAATTTTACTCAATCAATCGATTTTTATATAACGTGTTCTGACTTAGTCGGGAGTATTTCATCTATATCCTGACATTTTTCTCCCCACCTAGTAATTAGACAACTCAAGGTCTCTCCTATCAACTCATCTATAGTGATGATTGTGAACTCATCAGGCAGCCTGACTTTCATCAGACATCATCAGTAAGCTCACGTTGGTCCACATCAGCACCTTCTTACAAACGGCGCGAACGATGTCAGCTTCGACTTCTTACGGCCTCATGGACAGACACACACAAACAAGATCCACGCACGGACAACTCGCTTGTGTCTGTGTGGCTGACGCCAACCCAATGTAAATTCAGACTACTCAAAAAATCCAGACTACTCCTGGTGCAGATACCAGCACAGGAAAACTTACAACTTTCCTGTGAACTTCTACTCAACAGTGAACTCATCATTGAACTCGTTATGTGCAATATCAGTTAACTCTTCATCAGGAATTTTAGTGAACTCAAAGCTGTTCGCAGAGAATTCAAAGACTCAGTTTTTCAGTGAATCCATTTTATACAGTTATCAGACAGATTCTCTAATCATTATTTTACTTGTTACTGTTACGTTAGTGGTTAATAAATAGTTATCTGTTGTTGTTAACTGAAGTCAGTCGATTAATTTACACCCGTTTAACAGTCCCGACTGTTCTAGCATCCAAATATCCGAAAAAATACAGTCCACATAATTTTGATTACTGTCCACCTGTAATCTTTTGTTAAACTTAATTTCTTTACCCCGGTAAAAATATTGGTATCACTTTGACTTTGATTAATCATCTTACATTAACTTGTCTTGCTGTAACCATCAAAAACAAGACGATATCTGTCTTCGGCGGATTACCAGTGATCGAAAAAATCGTGGAACAGACAATTGAAGACCAATTAGTTGACTTTTTAGATTCAAATAATGTTTTAAAACAAGAACAGTCAATAACAATAATAACCGCAAGACAAAATAACTGCGGGTAAAATAACCGTTATTTTGTGATTATGTAGAATATGCAATCCCGTATTTAACGGCAAAACCAAGCGAATCGTCTCTTATTCTGTAGGATTTTCAATCTTGGGTTTCCTTGTATTGTAACAATAGTATTGCTTATGCGGCAAGTTCAAATTTATTTGATATTCCCTGCGTCTCGAACGAACGCCACTCACTGGTGGCGTAATACATAAGAAATTGGTATTTTGGTTATTTGAATCGCAGTTATTTTATCGGGTGGTTATTTTGTCACGGTTGTTTTGTCCGCGGTTGTATATATTGTATATATTTGTTAATTTCAAACGGGCCTTTGAGACTATTGATACTAGAAACGGTGTATAAGTGTGGAATTAGGAGTACACTGCTGCAACAGCTATATTCTCACTTGGACCAAAGAACTCAGCAAACTCAAATACATAATATACTATTTAATAAAAAATTGCTTGAGCATTGTGTGCTACAAGGCTCAAAATTAGGTCCACTGTTATTTATTCTTCATATAAATGATGTTGTACACTTATTAAAAGGAAATGAATGCAATTGTAGACTATTTGATGATGATCTAATAATTTCGAAGAGTGGTACCTATATTTAGGAAATCGAGGAATCAATTAATAATACCTTGACTGAACTAGAAACATTTTTGAAAGCCAACTCGTTAGCTTTTAATCTGAAAAAGACTGTTTTCATGTTAGTGCATGATAAAAGAATAAAGAATGTGAATAACTAATGTATAATAGTGAGTAGTAATAGAAATATAACTGAAATTGATAAAACTAAATATTTAGGTACAATATTAGATAACGATTTACAATTTGATGATCATGCTAAGTATATTTTAAGTAAAATCAGTCAGAAAGTAAGTTGTCTAGGTAGATTGAGGTATTCATTGAGTAGTTTTGCAAAGTTAACAATTTTTACGTCTGTGATAGCACCTTATTTCGAGTATTTTGGATCTATTCATATTCATTTAAGTAAAGAATATATCAATAAATTACAAATTGTACAAAATCGAGCTAGGCGATGAATACTGAACGTTAATAAGTACACGAGGATAAGTGATATGTTTGAGACATTAAGATTCTTGTTAATTGAACAAAGAATAAAATATCTAGTATTCATGTCCATCTATAAGATTGTCAATGGTAAATTAATAGAAATCTCAATGATTTGTCATTTAGAAAAAGACAGACGAAGAGTATGGAAAAGTGTTCGAATTTCTATGGAATTCTATTATACAATAAACTTGATAGTAAAATTGGGGATCATAAAAGACTAGCTAATTTTAAGAGAAATCTATTGACAGCAATAAAAAACAAAGAATTATAATTATTTGTGGTAAATTTGGAAGTTTATACTTGGAATTAAACTTAAGTTTGAATTTATAATGATTATATGTAATAATTTCATGTAAATTGAAAGTCATATTGTAGCATATGTTTGTCAATAAATCTATATTTATTCATTCATTCGAACCTGAATCTTACGATGAAATTAGAATTTTTTTTCTGAATTATAGTGACTATTTGTGATTTTGAGAAAACTGCCTCAAACTAAACTCAGAGATTCATTTGCGTGCTGTTTAAACGTAAATGACTTAACATGAATGGAAACAGACTATTTTTGCTCATAAAAATTGAATTCGTTTAATATATACTTGAAAACCTGAGCAAATTGGAGCTTTACGAACTGGATTCTTACTTTCGAGGGAGCAAAGTTACTAACCACGTAACATGAATTAAAAGAAATTTTGTTGATAATAAAAAAAATCAGAAGCAGAAATCGAATCTCACGATATAATTCAAATTTTCTTCGTCCATCATCAATATTGACGAATTTATTATTTTTCTCTCAATACCATCACCAAGCAATATGTATCTATAATTGACTCATTCAAACTATGATCTTACCATTCAAAATTTTCCGAATAATCTATTGTGATGTAGAATAGATATGCACTTTACGCCAACGAAGTTGCGGGACTCAGCTAGTATATAATAAAATCAGTAATATCGTTCTAAATAAATTTTTCTATTATTTAAAGCATGTGCACTAAATTATGCATCTTGATTTTCAACATTACTACACAATTTACATATGAAGTATAGTCGCAAATAGTCCATTATATTATAATTTGTGGTTAATAGTTATCGTTTTTATTTTAATCATATAATTTATTGTATAGTTTTTGATCAATAAAAAAAAAAGTGATATGCGAGAAAATTTAATCAATTTTGTCATATATAGGATTTCTGTAAGTGAAAAATGTTTGAAGAGAAAGTCAAATTTCCACGAAAAAAAATAAAATGAAGTTCTCCGTAGTCCTACGAGAAAAACATTGAAGATCATCCATACTATAGAATATTCGGGAAATGAAATTTACTATATAAGAGATAAAAATAACACACTTGTATTTATAAAAATTAGCGAAAGAGAAAAAAAATGGATTAATTAAATATCTAATAACAAAAAGAATAGAGAGCAAAGAAACTTACCAACTTTTTCCTCAGACGGTGCATCGGTATTACTTAAACTTCTAGCAAATTGTCCTCTTTTAGAATGTCCACTACATCCATTTTCAGAAGTCCCCTGATGTCTCAAATTTTTTTCATAAGATCCACTAGAACTGTTGTAGTCATTACTGATTCGTTGATCGTGAGAATCACCATCATATTTTCCATCATCAGTTGGTAATGATTGTGAGCCATTTATGTCGTCAGCAGCAAAATTGTCATCGTCATTTCGTGTCGCGTTTCGTGATGGGAGTTCATGGTAGACGTTCGCCCGTGGGTTTTTAGCAGTGTCAGAGGTAGCGGTTTGGGAATCAAAGATATTCAAATTAGCATTACCAGGGCGGGGTGCTCGGTTTTGGGGCCTAAATGAATCGTACGGGCCAAATCCGCAGTTCTCACTGCATTGGCTTTCGCTTTCCATTGAATACTCATAATATTCCAGCGTATCACTAATAGCAACATTTCTTTTACTTCCTTGCTCTCTTTGAGTCGATTCAAATGATATTTGTTGAGGCATTTTGAGCTCAAGATCTCGACAAAGTGAACATCGATGTTCTTTATAATTATAGTCGATTTCATTCATTCTCTTTGAATGCGATTCTTTATTTGGACAAGTTGTATAAAAATTTTGGCACTCAGGACAACTTGTTTTTCGACTTCGAGCACTTAGATTATGAGCGCTTTCTTTCAGATATGGACCTGGATAAGAACCCGAACGATCTGGCCGTAATTTTCTCTTCAAATAAATATCATCTTCTAAAGGATATCTCTGTCGTGATAGCTGTTTCTGATTCAAATTTTCAATAAAGTTTTCTCTGTCATCAGGACCCACTACTGTTTCGATGGAACCGAAATCTTCATCAGAATTCATAAACATGCTTGCTAAACCCTTTTCTCGATGTGAACTTCTTACGTTTGAATTTCTTTCATCGCGAGTTTCAGAACAGCTACTATTCCGATGTCTCTTCAGTAATTCCTGATATTGTTCCCATGTTAATTCTTGCTGCTTATCAGTAATCAACACGGGCGTAGATTCTGCTCTCTCTAAAATTGCTCTCTTATCTTGTGGATAATTTGGCTTAATAAAGTTTTTCATTTTATTTCCATTAAAATTAAAATGCATACCTCCATCACTGTTTCGATAATCTTCTAAATTACTATAAATGTTCTCTCGGAGAAAAGGTACAGATTTATCTTCAAGACTTCGTGATCTTTCACGAACTTCAGGTAAATAATATGTACGGGTGAATATTTTGTTATGATATTTAGAATTTCCTTTACATGAGGAATGAAGACCTAAATGAAATTTATCTAAATGACCTTCAGAGCTGTTAGCTCTCTTTGGCATCAACTGTTTGACGTCATAACTACTGGAAATGCTTTTATGTTTGTCTTGAACAACTTTTTTCTTTGAAATATCTATACTAGCATTCAAAACATTAAAATCATTGTTGTAAAAATCACTAGGGTTATCTTCAATACTACAATAGATGTGATCATTTTCAAGCAATCCATAAAGATGTTCTTCTAATGTTGTTGTTCCTCTATCTGGAGATACAGTTTCATCTGCATTTGAATTGCTATTCAAAAAATTACAAAAGTTATTACTATTTTTGTTGATTTGAACATTCGATCTGGTGCTCACATGTTCATCAATAAATTGGTCAAAATTCGAAAGAAATGATTCCCCAGAATACGTACAACACTCATATTTTTCTTCAGTATCAAGAACGCTCTCTGAATTTTTCGAACTATCTTCGTTAGAATCATAGTAACTTCTACTAGAATCTTCTATTTTTGGTAACTTTTCACCTAATTCAGCCATATTTTTTTTTATTTTTTTTCTTGCCGTTTTCATACTATCATCACTAAAAATATCCTGTACCATGTCGTATTCGATATTTTTTATGCTTCTAGGAAGTTCTGGATTTCTAATCTCATCATTTATATCAATAAAGTAGTCATTAGCCTTATCACCATTATAATTCGAGATTTTTGATTTTAAATATGGCAGAAATGGAATGCTACTAGAATGTTTCATTCTAGTGTTCAATAGATGTTGAAATCGTAATTTTGTCGTTTTAGCACGAACAATATCACTACATGTATCGTCACAATTATCCACAGAATGACGTTCAGAAGAAATATCTCCGATAACTTCATTTTCACTTGTCTTAGAGTTGCTGTACTTCATAAGATTCTCATCAATGGTTTGAGATTTTACCATAGGAATACGATTTTTTTCATGTATCGAGCGAACAACTGCAGATTTGCTCCGTACGAGAGAAGAGTGAGGGCTAGAGGTAAGATTGTGATGTTTATTGAAGGGTTTCCAGAGTTTACTGGAGACGCTATTATTACTAATTAGGTAGTGACATTCACTAGAAGGTAATTTAGGTTTGTGCCTGCGCCTACTGCGCCTAAAAGGTGAAGGCAAAGGAAATATGGCTTTGGGAATCGACATGTTCTTAACTGTCGATCTGCAAATAATTTTTCGTAGATTCAATTATTCTCTGCTATTTTTGTTATAAACATGATATTCATTTTTCATTCTTCTGTCAAACGAAAAGTTAAAATTACAATGTTGCTTCGGTATGGAGTGATATTACTTTTGTGTGTGAGAATACGTAAAAATAGACAAATTTGTTTCACTCCATACACATATAAAAAAATAAATTTGAAATTCTATTTGAAATTAATAATAGTGAATCATTTTAATGACATGCTTGAAATATTTTTTCATCTTAATTGATATTTAGGAATTGTAATCTATATTGTACAGACTAGTCATTTTTGTCTTACAAATTATACAATGGACATTGAAATAATTCAATATAAATCTAATGGATCTAGTTCATGACATCAAGAAAGAATAAATCAGTAAAACGTCAAATGTGGAATAAGACACTGTCTAAAAATGCTTTCTCAATTCTATCCAATGAGAATATAGAGTATTACAAAATTTGCACAAAGTAAATACATTAGGATGTTGGAACAAAAAGTTTTTCTGTAAAAACTTTGTTTGATAAATGTTTTAACTCATAAAGAAATGTAATTGACTAATCATATGTTATCAGTCGGCAACAAGTTGCTAAACGTTGCACAATGCGTAATAATGACTTTTTTTTTTAATTATTCAAGTAAATTTTTTTACCCATCAGAATACCAGTTAAAGTTTTGAGTCAATCATCAGTACTAGTGCAATTCGAAGTCAACAGAAACATTCGCCAGTTCATTCTGGAGTCAACTCGAGAAATATTTCAAGACAATTCAACGTAAATTCGAGTATTTTAATTCAATTAATTTTTTGCATTGCATTGATAGGCTAACGCCACGTGCACAATCACATCTTCTTGACTTGTGAAGTGTGTTGCGCTCGTGTTGGAGGTCAATAATACCAAACACACCAAGTTAAGCATTTATCAGACATTCAACAAAAATTCAGTAAATCGAAAATTGACATTCAGTGATTTCGATCGACATTCAGTCTTCTTATTCAGTAACAAAAAGTTTGTCAGTGTATTTAGTGTGCCTGTTAGTGCTGAAAATAAAGAAATTTTATTTTTTTATAAAACCTGACTTCCGTTTGCTCTGTTCCGGCACAATCATCCCTATCCTTAAACGGTTAGGTTAATTCATAAGTTGAGATTTTCTCAACACTACGGATTATTTCTCTTATTTCATATTCTTAACATAATCCAATTTTTGAAATATTTAAAAAACGGTCTGTAATATTTATTTTGCTGGATAAAAATATTAATAGTGTGACAAGACGAGTCTAAGTCCATTGTCTATTTCGGACAAGTGGCGCCATCCGTGCCGGCTAGAAGAAAACCCGAAGCAACAAACAGTCATGTCGCCCTCTCTGGGAGACTTTCACTTGCTGTTGCAGCACCACTTCAACTACAGTCAGTATCATGGGAACCTGCTTGACCTACCAAGGTCAAATGAAGAATAACAACCTACAGAATATTCCACTAGTCAGCGCTTCGGTCGAGCCAAGGGGCGGAGCCAGAAGATGGTGGGAGATCCCGCCAGAATCACGCTACTACTTCGACGCACGAGCGGAGAAACGCAGTTAAACGCTAGAGTTGAACGCCAGAGTTCCGTTCGAGAGTACGAGTGTCCAAAAAGGCATTATCTACGACGCAGCCAGACAACCGAGTTGGAACGCCAGGGTAATTCCCCGCATGCACAGCAGGTTAGCAGCAGCCGCGATTCCTTTCCATCGAAGTATCATCAGGGTGAGCTCGGAATAATTATACTGTACCTATAAGAAGGGCATAGGGTGAGCCCCTGAAATTATTATAATTGTAAATGATACTTATTGGCCCTTCTGGCAATTGTCTTGTTTTGTTAACGCCGCAAATTAAACCAGTACGATCAATTATTGTAACGCGTGTAATAACAGGTCCGCTTCAGGTCGCGGATTGGTGAATCCTGCGAGTTGTACGCAGATATCTTTGAATAAAGTTCCGATAATAGTATTACTCGTAGAAGACAATTCCCTAGGGTTAAAATCCTCCTGTCCATTGCATACAAATTTACAGGAATTGACTTCAGAACCTCCAAGGGGATACTGGAGACCTCCGACGAATATCATCAGCGTGCCGACAGATATCTCTTACACCCGCATTCTGCGTGCGTGGTGCAGCTCATCGTCGTTACCCAAATTTCATAGTATTTGCTCGTCGTATTATTCTCTTGCTTCATACATATATTCTCTCGTTACAATTTTCTCTCGCATAAATTACTCTACCACGTTGAAATCGAGGAATAAGGTAAGTGAGAAACTACCTATATATATATATTAAGCAGAATCATAAAAATTGCATTTTCCATTCTATTTGTCTACTTCAAAATCCTAGACCCTGGATAACCCGGCTATTCCGTATAAATAATAAAAAGCTTTTCGTTACGACGAAAACTTCTCTGAAGTGGTTGAGAGTAGATCCTAGAGGAGAGAGCCAGAGAAAAACTCCATCAAACTTTTCCACGCTTTCTCCCGGCGCGTTTCCTCATTCCACAAATACCTACCAGTCCCCTAAAGACTTCCCTCCACCTTCAAAATAGAACAGGAACTCCTCAATTCCCTAAAAATCCTAACCTTAACCAACCTTCACCATAACCCCCTTACTTTTCTACGCTCCTCTCCCATCTATCTATATATATTATATTATATACATTCCATATATATCAATCACCTTTCTTCTCCTGGTGTGGAAATAACCCTCTTTGCCAGGAGAAACCATTTCAATAGATAAAAAAAAAAGAGATCGTTGTAGTTCTTGACGAAAAGCCCAGAAACTTGTCACTAACTGAAAACACGCGAATTGTCAATCACATCTCTTTATGAATTAAAAAAATATTTGTCGAACGAAGTTTTTGTGAAGGAATTTTCTATTTCATGTCATCAAAGTAACAGGTTGATGTACTTTTTCACGAGAATTTTTTAACACCACGTAAAAAGGAAAAGATAAAAATAATAATATTGAAATAGGAAAACAGAGATAAAGAAGACCATCTATTCATTACACAAAAACAGGATCCAATAGTGCATCTACAAGGTTTCTATTTCATTTTCAATGTCCATTTGGATGTAATCTTACTTTATATGCAATCGAAATAATTTTTATTGAATTGACTTTAATTACCGATTAATTTTGAATAAATTTCGAGTTTCTTCATGGAAATCTCGAATTACTCGGTACT
Source organism: Chelonus insularis (assembly GCF_013357705.1). Taxonomy (NCBI): domain Eukaryota; kingdom Metazoa; phylum Arthropoda; class Insecta; order Hymenoptera; family Braconidae; genus Chelonus; species Chelonus insularis. The sequence goes on from NW_023276778.1 coordinate 481,962, forward strand.
GTATTTAAAAATCAAAAGTACTCACATGAGGGCTTTAGATCCTCTTGGCCTTTCCGATTGCGTGCTAAATGCACTACTTGCTACGGAAGCAATACTTTCCATATCAGAATCACCAAAGTCTCCCATAACGTCTTTATCAGGACTCAAATGACTTCGTCGATGCCTTTGTAATCGATGAGTATGGGACAATTGTTGTGGTTCGTGGCCAATTAGAAGGAGATCAGAATCTGATAGACCACTGTAATGCCTTTCCCATACTGAAATTCAATGAAATTAAAAATAATCATAACTTTTCACGAGAAATATATGGATGTGTCGAGCGAACAGAATAAAAAATAACATTGTTTACTCGATTACCCAGTATTGAAAAAATCGACAAGTGCATAGTCTTCGTCTCTATGAAAACAAATGGGAAATTAATATTTTAGATTCAATCACTTACAAAGAAGGTATTTCGAAGCATCACCAACGATTGTTCTGAGGCTGATACATATTACTGGATAATCAATTTTAAGAAATAAAGTTATTTTTTAAGATGCGTATTTTTTAAGATAAAATGAGCTCCAAAAGATAACCACCGTACAAGGAATTATAAAGGTTAAAGTGACTATGGAATAAACTTATATACTAATGATTGTTTTCTGATACGATTAATCAAATTTCTATTGAAGTTCAACAAAAAATTTCGAATAGATTTAATTTACTTGCGCTTTATGAATTTTTATAGAATGGAGTAAAAATCTACCAATATTATTTTCCAATAATTTTTTTAAAGATCTAATACAACTTGTTTGTATAGATTGTGAGATAAATAATAAAAACAGAGTTTTACGATGTTACTATTCAATCTCTGTTTTTAATGGCAAGTAAATTTCACTGATTCTGATATACTCATTTACAACTACAATACTTAATTAATTCACTAATACTTAAAGAATAACACATAAAAAACGGTCATAAATTTTTATATTGAGTACGTTCGTTGAATCTTAATTTTGTTTGGTGAATTCTTCTGGAAAGCAACAAGAAAAATTTCTATTATTTCGATGAAAATGTGTAGAAAAAAAATTTAAAGTACTTATTAGATTCTTACTAGAACTGGAATGAATTTTTTCTTTAAAAATCAATAAAAGTCTATGAAAAACAGAAGAATAAGAATGTATTTGAAGATTGCATCAGAAACATTACCTACGTTATAAGAATCTACGAGAATTTATTTGAACAATTATTAAATATTTAATAATTTATTCATTCACTTAATTGAATATATTCTACGGATTATTTCTGCAATAATTATTTCAAAGATTCTACATCTTTAAGTATCTCATGTCAAAAAATCTACAGAATCTTATTTACCACCTATCCCAGTACTTCTATAAGTTGTGTGAATTGGGCGATGTTGATGTCTCATAAACCTATACTTCCCAGAATCATCTTGAACCAATCTTTCTCTCAATAATGGTGTTTGTGGCAGTTGACGTTTTTTCGGAGATCCCGTTGGAGTTGCTGTGGCTGATCTTGATCCAAATCTATGCATAGAAACAATATATTTCATAATCAAATATAGTTGTACAATAAAAAATCATCGATTAGTCAATGATTAATTAGAATCACTGTATACTAATGAAATTCCTATCAGGAGTAACTGTTTATCACTCACACTGTCACATCTCCCGTCTCCACCTATTTTCTATTTGTCTTGCCTTGTAAATTTCCAAATTGTTGGAACGACAAATTACTCTTTTATTGACCATATAAATCATAAATGAGCTTTTATTTAATTGCTAAATCATAATTTTTTACATGGTTTGTTACTTTATTTCAGCAAAAGAAAAAATTACGCATGGAAAGAGTTCAAATTTATCGAATAGATTTTATTTCCGATTGTTTATAGCAAGTTCAATTATTTTAAACAATGTACATAAACAAGAAGTACTCTATAACCTTCCCTACAATGCTCTGTACATTTATGCAAAATATAATCACGATCGGAATAACCGTTCTAGAGATTACCCCGAACAACAGGGAGTAACAAAAAATCTGTACCACAGTGAACACAAAATGTAAATGGGATATAGTAAGGAAGTAACAAGTTACGTCACTTTTTTGACTCATCGGTGACGTACCAAGTATATAAAATTTATTTCTTTTGTTATGTACCTAATTGTGACTTCTATGTTACGCAACTTTTACATGACATTGTGACTGTCATATAACGTCACGACTAGGACGGCTATATTATCTCGATGTGACTAAACAATGTTACTTGGAACGAAACGTCACAAGACTCTCATATTATGTTTATGTTATATCTCTGCCGTTATCTCAGTGTGACATAGCATCAATAAAATAAAGAAACATCAGCGTAATGTAACTTACGTTGCATATATGTTATATAGATACTAGAATACATACATCACTTTATGTGAATATTATATTTTGTTCCATAACTTAGCGATGTATCTTATATGTTTATGTACATGCTTATTAGCAATACATAACTTATATTATGATCATATAAAATACACATAATAACATCGGTTTCGTTTTTTAACTTCCGAGTGGGAAGTTATTGTAATGGGTCCGATTTTGCGAATCCTGAATTTTGACATATCTCTACGTTTTAAGGTTCCTAGAGTCAGAATCAAAAAACTGAAAAAAGCTAAATCTTATCATTCTTGCCACTGGAAAGTTAGTCGTGTGGACCATTCGGCTCACACCGAGACCACTGGAGAGCACTGATATTTTTTTTTTTGAAATAATCTAAATATATATTCATTATTAACATAATTATTTGTCTTGTTATCAATATTATTAAATTCAAGAAAAATATTTACCTATGTAGACCAATATTCTTATTTAGATACCAAGTATTAGGATGGCCGAGCGAGTTAAGGCGTAGATTTAAGTTGTATACGTGCGAGCGGTCGTAGATTCGAATCTCATTATACGCGAAAAATTTTAATTAAACTTAATAAGAACAGAAATAAAATGAAACAAGTGTAATTTAATTATATTGGCAACATCAACAGTTAAAAAAAATTTTATTCTCTCATGACTCTGTAAATAATGTACTTTTTATTTTTATATATAATTAATTTATTTATATAATTAATAAAAAAATTTTAAAACAACAAAAAAGTTTGAAATCAAGTGAAGTACCATGTCATCTATAGAATTAAATTTTTTCTTTAATTCTAATGAAAAATATAGGAAAATGCTTCTTTTTTTCAAAAAAATTCAGAATGTTGGATTTATTAAAAATTTACTAGTAGTATGTGCATTGTTAATTGTTAAAAAAAATATTTCCAAGAACAATTATGGTCATTAGAGAATTAATTTTTTTGTGCTATTTTTTGATAATAATATATTTTTTTAATTGTTTTTTAAACAATTTTTTTGATTGTTAACAACTTTTTTACTTCTTATGTTTTTTTTCAGTTACTTCATTATTATTTTTAAGTAGCTGTAGCTTATTGATGTTTCCTAAAAATTTTTTATAAGTACTTATTACTAATTATAAAATATTTTTTCACATTTCTTTCATTCATTTAAAATTTGCAGATATTTATTTTTATTTTTTCATAAAAAAATGCATTTTACGCACTTTTTTCTTCAGCTTTGGCACCTTTTGTGTGTTTATCACCACTCTCGCTACGTAAGCGGTGAAAAGTGAAAAAACGCAATTTGCCAAACTTTGACACTCGATAAACAATAGTAATTATTTTTTTTCAGTAAAAAAAATTTGCACAAATGCTCTCCTCATCATCTTTTATAAGAATCTACAACCAAAAATTTTTTATTTTTATTCTATTATTAATACACGATAGCATAGGGATTAAATTTACGGCTACTCAACTAATAGAAACTTTTTGTTTCTTCACCTATGGAATCAGATTGCATCTTATTGTGCAGTATTTGAACATAAAAATAATTATTAACTGTTATTTTCCCTTTGAAGTCGTCAAAATCTTATATAAACCTTAATCTGATGTCCTATATTGGATTCGGGTTTCTTCAATGGGGAAAGAATACTTAAAAAATACTTTTCTATGAACATACTGTCCAATTAGATACCGTACGATTCTATATATTAAGAAGCAGAAAGTTTCTATAGTTTTTGGATAACTTCAATGGAAAAATTATACTTAAAAACTTTCTAGTGGGAAATTATGGTGATGGGTCCGATTTTGCGAATCCCGAATTTTGAGATATCACGTTTCAAGATCCCCAGAGTCGAATACAATAGTTTTTGAGTGGACCTCCGTGTGTGTGTGTATGATTAGGTTTTCAGAACAATCGATCAAGCTGTTTTTTTGCAGAATCAAAAAACTAGTAAAAAGCTAAATCTTATCATTCTTTCTACTGGGAAGTTAGTCGTGTGGACTTTTCGGGTCGCAACCAGACCACTAGAAGGCTTTAATTTTTTTTATATTCCAGTACTGCTCAAAGACATTATATGTAATAATTGTTACATAATAACCGAACTGACTTATAATTAATACAGTTTTTTTCATTTTTCTTTATAGTTATGCAATGTAACAAAAATATATGTTTATATTGGTCCATATTCAATTTGGGAATCAATGATCAGATTTTTTTTCTGTGGTTATAAGATCTTATAAAAATGTTCAATAGGTTTACCTTTAATTTGATAGGAAATTTCGAGAGAATTATAATCCGATTCAATAACATCTAGTCCTACTGGAAAGTTAAAAAGGAAGGAAAAATATTGAATAGGATTATAAAGTTAGTATTAGATTATTTTTATGGCTATAGAAAAACTAAAAAGGTTTCTATATATCTCTATGAGACAATTGAATGGGATTCAATGGATCTCTATGGAAAATGCACTTTTAATAGGATTCAACAGGAAATTTTCCTATTCAATTTTTATTTACCTATAGGATTGTTTAAGCATATTACATACATATATATAAACATTGTTACGTTATTTTTTTAATAACGTTCCATCGTTAGCTTCAGAAAATTTTTAATGGTCTTCGAGGCTGATAATTGCCAATAAAGTATGTTCTAGTAACAAATTATGAAGAAAATTTAATTATTTTAAATTCACTTGTTAATCATTATTTTAAGGGTAAATATTAAATCATTCAATTTTTTTTTATTTTTATTCAAATTTATAAGTCATAATAGTCATCTAAATGTATTTTTGTGTTGTTATATTAAAAACTCTGGTTTTATTGGCGTTTTGTAGCGTAGGATAGTCAGTTAGGAGTTATTATTGGCTATTTGTTGATTGAGTTATTAGAATTGTAGAATTTATTAATTATTTATTGCAAACCAAGGCTGATGGATTCATTTGTTTATTGGGATTAGCGATTAAAGTCCTAATAACACAAGAAGAAGCTGATTTGAGAATACCAATTGAATTTTTCAACAATACGGACTATTGAAAAAAAAGTTGGGAGGCTGTAGTAAAGTAGAGGACCAAAAGCAACGTACTATCCCGCAGTTTTTCCATGCTAGGAGACGTCCTAGCTCTAAGGTTTGTAGTCATGAGGCTGTTGCCAGTAAAATGGAAGTCGTAGAAAAAGATGAAAGTGTGGAAGAGATTAAAGCTTAAGGATTTGAGAATGCATTTTTGAAGAAGGTCAATTGTGAGCTGAGCTCGTAGACAGTCGAGTGAAAGCCTCGCCTGTGAATGGTTAAGTGTACCAACTGAGCAAGCAGGGATCCACCACACAGAATAAAGACCAGCAATGATTTTCTATCCCAGTAGAAGGAAGTCCAGAACAGCTCGGACTACATTTGTCAAAAGCTAAACATCAAAATCTCTCTACGGAAGGTGTAAGTTATTAAAAAGTAAATGCAATGGGTCAAAAAAATAAATTTGTGGTTAGTTGAAAATATATAGTGGTATAGAAAAAAATCCGTAAGGCTTGGTTCAATCTCGTACTCGTTAAGTTGAGGTTAACTGTGGATTCGATCGGAGAAATTTATGATTTAGTTCAGTTGATTTGATTTGAAATTTGGTTATTATTAAAGATTAAGATATTGCGTTATTGAGTTTAGGACTTTGAGTCATGATTCATCCCGAAATATTTTATTGAAAAAGTACTCTTTAGTTAGTATATGTAAGTGTTGAGAATTAATCAATTCTCAGTTTTGAATTACCGGCTGATAGGAACTTCGGCGGCCATCGTGGCACTGGGTTGATAACCAATCGACCAAATAATCAATATTTCTTAATCTAGTCACTCATTTGACTAATTTCCAGTGTCCATTTTGACTACTGAAGTTCCTGTCGCCATTTTTTTTCTGTTCTCATCTACGTGTACACGCAATTTTAATTCTTATCTAAAAATTATATCCTTCCTGAGTCAATCTTCAGTGCTAGTGTAATTCTGAATCAATAAATACATTCACAAGTTCATTCTATTAGTGAATCAATAATCATTTAAAGACGAGTCACAGTAAATTCGAGTAATTCATTGAATTTATTTTGCATTGCATTGATAGGCAAACGCCACGTGCACAATCATATCTTTTATTGACTTGAGAAGCGTGTTGAGCTCGTGTGGAAGGTCAATAATACCAAACACACCAAGTTAAGCATTTATCAGACATTCAACAAAAATTCAGTAAATCGAAAATTGACATTCAGTTATTTCTAGAGCCATTCAGCCATTTATTCAGTGACGTAACAAATTGTACCGTGTATATTGTTCATTGTTAGTGCAGAAATAAAGATATTAAATTTTTTATGAAACCTGATTTCCCAATTGCTCTGATCCAGCACAATCATCCCTATCTTTAAACGCTCAGGTTATCCAAAGTTGAAATTCTCTCAACACATATATATATGTATATATATGTAAGTAATGAAAATAAAAAGAAATCATTTAAATTTCATAGTAATACTATATTACTGCTATTCTTCTCCTTTACAATAAATCTAATTGTTATAAATAGAAGGAGTAGACTTTTATGCATTCTACATCATTTATAACTTTACTTTTATTAAAAAATATTTCCTTTTGGGAGAGTTCAAATACATTGAATAGATCCCGTTTTTTATTGTTCATAACAAATTCAATTGTTATGATAGAAAAGAGTATTTTCCATTCATTTTACATGGTTTGTAATTAAATTATAGTCAACGAAAAAATTACGCGTTAGGAGAACTAAAATATAATGAATAGACCCTGTTTTCGATTGTTTATAAAAAATTTAATCATTACAGTTAAATATAGTACGTAAATAGTCATATAACACGGTCAATATCATTTTTTAAGTAAAAGAAAAGATCACGCGTGGAAAGAATTTATATATATTGCTTAGATTCCTTTAACTTATATCTCCCTCTCCACTTTTGTTCGCCTCGCCCGATGACATTTATCATAAAGCTCTTATCACGCATTCACTAGCTTAGTCTCCAAGTTAAGCGTGTGTAAAGAAGTTTTACTTGGAAAAAAAACAGAACAAAAGAAGAGAATATTTGGGACTTTGTGTCTTAATATTTTAATTAAATATCGAAGAGCCTGTAATTTTTTTTGTCAGAAGTGTGATGTTACTTTATCCATTTACGGTGGCAAACAATTTTTGATACTGTTGTAATGATAACAATTAGTACGAAGCGGTAGAGTCCGCAAATTTTTTATAATATAACTACTGTCAAAAAAGCGACAATACCAGTTACACTACCTGGTAGCTATGTAACCATAAGCGTAGGGAATTGATCGATGTTCAGGAGGTGAAAGAGAGCGATGTCCAGTAGGACTTTGTGATCTGCCTCTGTATCTAATATAAGAAGATTCCATGGGTGCTGCGCTATAAGATCTGTGGCTTATCATTCCATGTGACTGATCATCCTATGAAAACAATCAGTATGTGTCAATATTTCTTACTTAATATCTTATAATTTATTTTGATGCATTTATTACAGCTTTACCTTTTTGTATGCCATGTAATTAGATGTTGTAATACTATGATCACGGGTAATCATTAGTGCGGCTCTTTTATTGTTCTGAGTCAACATATCTCGACGACTGCAGCGTTCATTGTCTAGAATTCCATATTCCTTCTCAGGTGGTGGACTAGAATAGTGGCTATTTTAACATACAGTAATCTTTATTACTACAAATATAGAAATATTAAATATTGAAAATATATATGGAAAAGTGTGCAATTCTATCGAAATGTTACTACGTATTTATATATACATAAATATATTAATGCACTGTGCTTTAGATGAAATCGATTTTTGAGAAAATCTGACGTGTTGTTTCTTTTAATAAATTTGCACTCTTTATTTTTAATAAAAAAAAACTGGCCTCAGTGTGAGTCGGAACATCTACATTATTATTTTATTAGTGGAAAGCAACAAAATTTTTAAAAATCACTCAATTTTTCAGAGAAAACTTATAAATTTCGGAAATCGGTTAGCACTTATTCAGTTCTTTTACTTGGCATAAAAACGGCTTAACGGATTTTTCTCAAAATCTAATCAGGTTTAAGGTACATATATGTTTATTGCATAAAACTAATTCAATGTCGATGTTGTGACAAATATAAAAAATAGTAACATTTTTTTTGTTGACTATTTTAATATTACTTTATTTAGATCATTTGCATTATCGCATCACAAGACCATAGTTTAATCGACTTATGTCCATGTATGGTCATGAATTTAACCAAGGAAAGTGATAATAAAAATAACAACAGCAATTGTTTTTTACAACGGAAAGCAATAACATATCATGAATTCAGAAAATGAAACGGTAGAATCAACCTCATTCTGTACAATGTATGTTACTTAATAATTGACATGAATACGTTCAATATAATCAAAATTTCATGCATCTATACAATCTTGACAGTTATGCCCAGTTTTTGGTTGTTATGTTAATTGTATCATAGAACGTACTAAATTAAAAAAAAAACAAATTGAAGAAACAATTTATTTTAAATATTGTTAATTTTTGGATGTAAATACTTGGCGTTCAATAATTTTAGGATTTTGTGTAATTTCATCATTGTCATTCTTCACGCTTGGGCCACATTTTCGTACAGCCTGAAAGATTGGGGCTGTCTTAAAATACATTTCTCAATTTTTTGTACATATTGTAATGTGTGAATGTATTTAAATTGTTTCACATAATTATTTAAAATATATTTTAAGAAAAGCTAAAAATGAATAGCAATAAAACTTAAGGATTGAGGTAAACGATTATTACTCAAGTTATTTTTTGAGTTTTCCTTAGATTTCGTTAAAATAGAAAGGATTTCGAAGAATAGTTGAGGAAATCATCTTTTAGATATTTTATTGCTTTTGGAAAACCCACGTGGCGAAAAGCAATAAAATTTTTAAAAAAAGAGTACGTGACGTAAGAAGAGCGTTAGCTGTTCCAAAAAAGAAAAAGACCATGCGGAGGGACTTGTGCGTGCCTGAAGCAAGGGACTTCTAATTATGTCACATTCGACTAAATAAATACGTAAGGTTTGATGCATCAGTCAGTTGTCGAAAAAGTAAGATCGAGATCAGATCGTCGTGGAACATCTCTTGAAATCATAAGTCTTGAGTATTGTATTGATAATACTTAAAAGTTTGTAAATTTTTGTATGAAGTTTATTTGATCATCAAATTATTTTTAAATTGATATTTAAATTAATTCGCGAGAAAAAGTTAATAATTGCGCTGACTGGAACATCGACTAAGGACCAATTAATTGTAATTCATCTCGACCAGAGTAGAAGAAATCATCTGTTGGTAACGTTTAAATTGTTGTTATAACTTTACAATAATTTTCATTCAATAAAATGTTGTTATTGTTTTTATATATCTCACACATTTTTACTTTCTCTATCGAAGATTCCCTCATCCCTGTCTATTGGTCGAAAGGCTAGGACTAAAAAGAGGAACTTAAAGTCTCTAAGATCAAGCATATGGTTTACATATTGACCCCTTTAAACAGTAAAATTACATAACAATATCAAATAAGAAAAATAATTTGATAAAATAGGTCTGAGCACACTTTGTCTGTACTAACACGACGAACTTTCCATTAGTAATTGTTTATAACAAATTTAAATAGTTATAATCAATGTTCGTTGAAAGCATCCAAATCCATGTGATAAACACATTACTTAATCGATAAATACAATTTTTAATTGTTTATAACAAATTCATATTGTAATAAACAATGTGTAATTGTTGAAAGTCATATTTGATTGTGAACAACGATGTCTAATCAGTATCGCCACAATTTTCAAATGGAATTGTTATTGTTTGACTTAAAAGTATTTTGAATAGCTAATCTATTCATTTTTCTATGAGTTATTTTGTTATAAAAAAAAAAATGGCTCGATCGAATTCGTTCGATTTTCTTTCAAGTCTTCTTTATAATAATATCTTTCGAATTAATTTTGGTTGAAGTTGAGATCTTGATTCGTTCTTAAGATATCGAAAACGAAAAAAATGCTGACGTCCGTACATACATACATACATACATACACACATCATTCTAAAAATATGTCAGTATGCTTGCAAATATCTTGAAACGTGGAGATTTGATGAAAATTCAAATTTCACTAATCGACCCAATTTTAATCTTCTTAATGAGAAGTTAATAATATAAAAAAAATCAGGAGCTTCCCATCGTTTAACTAAAACTCTATCTTTTAATTCTAAAGAATTCCAATTAAGTAAATAAAGTTTAAAAGTCGAATCTAAATGAGAAACATCACTAAATTCAGGAATTTTATTTTCTTTTTTGAATTCAATTATTACATTCAAAATACTATCATCATTCTGAAATTCCATCCGATCGGAATTATTAGTAATTTCACAGATAATACGGTGTAATGTCTAAATGTATTTTTAATTATTTCATATAATTATTTAAAATATATTTTAAGAAAAGCTAAAAATGAATAGCGATAAACTTAAGGATTGAGGTTAACGATTATTACTCAAGTTATTTTTTTTGAGTTTTCCGAAGATTTCGTTAAAATAGAAAGGATTTCGAAGAATAGTTGAGGAAGTCATTTTTTAGATATTTTATTGCTTTTGGAAAACCCACGTGGCGAAAAGCAATAAAATTTTTAAAAAAAGAGTACGTGACGTAAGAAGAGCGTTAGCTGTTCCAAAAAAGGAAAAGACCATGCGAAGGGACTTGTGCGTGCCTGAAGCAAGGGACTTCTAATTATGTCACATTCGACCAAATAAATACGTAAGGTTTGATGCATCAGTCAGTTGTCGAAAAAGTAAGATCGAGATCAGATCGTCGTGGAACATCTCTTGAAATCATAAGTCTTGAGTATTGTATTGATAATACTTAAAAGTTTGTAAATTTTTGCATGAAGTTTATTTGATCGTCAAATTATTTTTAAATTGATATTTAAATTAATTCGCGAGAAAAAGTGAATAATTGCGCTGACTGGAACATCGACTGAGGACCAATTAATTGTAATTCATCTCGACCAGAGTAAAAGAAATCATCTGTTGGTAACGTTTAAATTGTTGTTATAATTTTTCAATAATTTTCATTCAATAAAATTTTGTTATTGTTTTTATATAAATCACACATTTTTACTTTCTCTATCGAAGATCCCCTCATCCCTGTCTATTGGTCGAAAGGCTAGGACTAAAAAGAGGAACTTAAAGTCTCTAAGATCAAGCATATGGTTTACATATTGACACCTTTAAAGAACAAAATTACATAACAACGGAAATTATTTTCATTGGAAGAACATTCTTTATTAGCATAAATTTTCAAACATTTTTTGCAATCACATGGACGTCGAGATAAAGCATTAGCATTACCATGACTTCGACCAGGTTTATGCTGAACTTCAAAATTATATTGAAACAAAATTTCTAACCAACGAGCAACTTGATCTTTAGGATTTTTGAAAGAAAGTAACCAGCTAAGAGGTGCATGATCAGTTCTAACTGTGAATCGTTTACCGAGAAGAAAATGACGAAAATGTTCAACCGAAATAACAATAGCTAACAATTATTTTTCAGTAACACAATAATTTTGTTTACGACTATTTGAAGTCTTACTAAAATACGCAATAACCTTGTCTTGATAAAAAATTTCACTATTTTTCTTAATTGGAATTTTCTGAGATAGAACAGCTTCAGTACCAACATTAGAAGCATTTATGTCAAGAATAAATGGAAAATTAGGGTCACGATAACCTTAAATAGGTGTAGTAGTTAAAATTTGTTTCAATTTTTGAAAAGTTTGAAGAGCTATATATTCCAAATAAAATCTTTCTTTTCCTGACTAATAAGATATGAAGGTTGTGCAATAGTAGCAAAATCTTTGATCAATTTCCTATAATACGAGCAAAGTCCAAAAAAACTCCTTAAGTTCACTTTTATTTTTCGAAAGAGGCCAATTAATAATGGCAGAAATCTCTTCGGGACAACTCTTTGAACCTTCACTAGAAACAATATGACCTAAAAAGACATTTTCTTCTTGGAAAAATATGCATTTCTTAGCATAAATTTTAAGTCCTGATTGTAAAAGTCTTTCAAAAACATTTTGAAGATGAATAAAATGTTCATGAAGATTCTTACTAAAGATAATTATATCATTTAAATAAACTAAACAAATTTTGCCGAGGAGACCTTGTAAAACTATATTCATAAGTTTTAGAAAAGTAGCAGGAGCATTACATCAACCAAAAGGAAGAACTATAAATTGCCAAAGTTCACTTCTAATACAAAAAGCTTTCTTCTCACGATCTTCAGGAGCAACTTTAACTTGCCAATATCCTTTCTTGAAATCAATAGTCGAAAACCATTGGGCACCGAGAACCATATTTAAAATATTTTCTTGATGAGGAATTGGAGTAGAATCAACACAAAATCTAATATCATCTCCTTTTTTAGGAACAAGAAGAACAGGACATGCCCAAGGACTATGAGAAGATTCAATTGCATCCTGTTCCTTTATTTCTATAGTGTTAAGGAAGACGACGAGGAACTTGTTTAATAGTAAAAACATTTCTAACATTAATAAAATGTTGTAAAATTTAAAAAATGAAGAATTAACAATCGTTATATCAGCAGCAGTATCAAGTAACGTATAACATTTTTAACCATTACTTTCACCTTTAAGTGTAAGTGAAGGTTGATTCAAGAAATTCTAACCTTTTGACCGTGAAGAGGATTGTAGTTTTGGATTATTTAATCCTGCAATAAACTGTAATCCGGCCATTCGTTCTCTTTTATCACCTGAAATTCTCGGACACGCATATTTTACTAACTTATCCAAATCGTTGGAAAAATCAATTAAACTTTTATTTTTATTTTGTTTTCTAGCATGGAAACGACTGAAATAAGCTTTAGAAAATTGAGCTTCACCGAAACGATTTTCTAAAGATTTCGATAACACACTAAAATTTTTTAAATCATCTATGCTCAAGTTTTCTAAAATTTCTTGAGCTTTGTCCTTCAAACAGGACTTTAAAATTGAAGCTTTAACTTCATTCGACCAATTATGTAATCGAGCGATGGTCTCAAATTGACGTGAATAAGATTCCCACGTCTCTTTCTACTATCATGAGGCTTTCTTCCTTCCGCGTATGCTTCTTTATGCTACTCGTTGAGTCGAAAAAGTATCAAAATCCATGCATGAACACCTCAAATTTTTCTTGACAAACCTAGTGGACTGTAATGACAAGTGGTATGTTGGATGCGAAATGGTTCAGCGAAATAAATGCACGAACCCAATAAAGTATGGTTTTCTGGTTTTGATTAACACAACACTTAACCTATGAGTATAGATAATTAATCACTAATTGTTTGTAAGTTGTCTGTTAATAATTTACAAAGAAATTGTCTAAAAAAAAAAGAATTACTACAATATTCCGACAGAACGTGTCGTGACAGGTACACTATTATCGTCTACAGAGAAAATGTAAATCCTATAGAAGATAACACTTTTAAGAGAAATGCAAACTCACCATTGCATATCAGTGATGAAGAATCGTCATCATCAGATTTAAACCGATCACATGCTGAAGAACCGAAACTGCTAAAAAAAAGAGAAAAGCAAGAAAAATGTGGAATCACTAAAACATTTAACAGAAGGTGAAAAATTAATGATCATTAATGCACGCCAGTATTTCGATGAAGAAAAAATGAATGGACCGAATGATGTGATGCAGGTGATAAGGAGGACTGCAGAATGCCTTCAAATCTCAGAGAGGACCGTTAAGCGTGTCACGAGTGAATGGCGAAAGAACGGTGAAATAAAAAAAACCGAAAAAAGTGGAAGACCATCCATTCCGTGTGATGAGAATTTGCAAAGGTTGATACGGCGAAAAATTCACGAGTTTTATGCAAGGAAAGAGTTTCCAACTACGTTAGCGTTGTATGAAATATTAAAACAAGAAGTGCCGGACCTACCGGAGTTTAAACTTACAACCTTCAGGAAGTTGATGAAAAATTTGAATTTTTCTTATGAAAAACTAGCTAAGAAACCCGTTTGGATGGAAAGCGTGAAAATCGCTGGGTAGCGTGATAAATATTTGCGCGAAATTGAAGGATACCGTAACAAGGGTTACAAAATATTTTATACTGACGAATCGTGGTGTGGAGCAAATCATAGTCGAAAGTATGGATGGACAGAGAGCACCGAGATGAACGCATTTGACACTTACGATTTATATCGTGAGAAAGTCCAAGATGTTTACGGACAACGAGGTGGTTTTATTACACCTTCTGGAGCTGGAAAACGGGTGATCCTGCTGCATATTAGAAATGAAGATGGATTTTTACCAGACGCAATAAAATGTTTTGTTGGCGTAAAGAGATCGAGCGACTACCACGATGAAATGAACGCTCAACACTATCAAGAATGGATGGAAGACGTACTACGCGTGCTCCCCAGTAAATCGGTAATAGTCCTAGGTCAAGCACCTTATCATACAATGCTTGATCCCGAATTTTGTAATCCCACCACACAATGGCGGAAAGAGCAGATAATCCAATGGTTAAAAAAGCGAGAGGTAAAAGTGCCAACATATGCAGAAAATTTTGAAGACAAGTACAAAAATGAACTTCTTAACTTAGCAAAGCCCTATCACTATCCAAGACATTACATGTTAAGTAAAATTGCCAAAGAAATGCGTGGAGACGAAGTAAAAATTTTATGGCTGCCAGTAGCACACTGTGAGTATAATCCAATTGAACTCGTATGGGCATACGTGAAAAATTACGTAGCAAAACGCAACAAAACCTTTAAGGTAAACGATGTACATCAGCTGTGTATAGAGGCGATGACATCCATTCCTCCAACGTTATGGCTGCGGTGCATCCAGCACGCTAAAAAAGAAGAAGAAAAAGCTTGTAAACTGGCGAAAACCATTTCAGAAAGAATGGAATCGATAGTGGAGAACGCAGAAGATGATAGTAAAGATGATGAAACTGACGAAGAGAGTGACAGTGATAGCTAAAGATGAGCAATGGAATAACCGTACGACAATGTATATGCAGCAACCGAAGAGACAATTTTTTTTCAGGTAAAAAAGAAACAGTAAGAAAAATGAGCAAAATATTTGATTAACACCAAACAATAATCACAAAACAACAAGGAAGAAAATAAAAATCACAAAATACCACAAATGATAACATATAAGAATCAACAAATAAAAAGCCCAAACCAATCTCCTTTCCCCTCCTGACGAAAAATGCCTACCTCCTTCACGTGGTTTTCGTCGAGCCACAATTCATTGTTGGCCAAGAGTAGGCAAAAACATCCTTACCGAATTTTAGATATTGATTTCTGGATAGTTACATTGTAAAGTGCTACGAATTGCCCTACGGGTTTGAATATAGTTTTTAACAAATAAAATTAACTCTTTGTTATTAATTATACTATAAACAATTTGCAGATCAATTTTTATTTCTTAATTTCTATACATAAAGGTCTTATAAATATTGAATTTGTGACGCGCGAGTGTTCCGATCTTGGAATTATTTTTTATTGGTCCTTTTAGTTATTTTTTGCCCCGCTGAAAGTTTCTCACGTCCTACGCTTTTTTATCTACACATGTTTTCTTGTTGCACGCACGTAAAATTTTTTCTATCTTTCAATCCTCCTCTGTGTACATATACGCAAAGAATGGGTTTACGACCGTTAAGCCTTAACGTTAATCGGTGACGTAAACACATGTACCATTTTTAAAAAGTCTCATATTTTCGCGAATTCTTTGTGTCCTTACATTTCTAATTGCGGATTATGATGTGATTTTTTTTTCTGCGTCTTTCCGTTTGAATCATTTTATTATCTTGTTTTGTTGTTGAGATAGTGTTTATAAATGTTTCTTTGAATAATTAATTCGGCAATTGAGATAATAGATAAACTACAAAAAAATTTTCAACTCGATTGGACAAATTTTGACCTCATTATGGTCGTTTATATTTTTCCTAAAAAATTTTCTACATTGAAAACGCCCTTTTTCGACTTTCAAAATTAGGTACCGGGTGGACTTATTAACCGATTAAAGTCAAATTTTAGCAGGTAACGTAGAATTGCTCAACCTACATTTTTAATCTGGGTTCAATTTCTCATGGGCATTGTTTTTTCTTTTATGCTCTTCTAAACTGAGGGGCTAATACTTTCCGCACCGATAATAGTACAGATGAGTTCGAGAGGTACTGTAGCGTCAACACTAGCACAGCTTCGCGCTTAAAAACACAAAACTGATTATCCTGGACCACTGGTGCTATGTAGAATGATGATTGTAATTCACGTTTGTTTGTGATACACTAATAGAGAAGACTGATATTAACTTTTATTAAAAAGCGTGAGTTTACTGTAAAATTCTGCGATATTGTTGCGGGTACAATTACAAAGTTGACCGCATGATTTGCCTGGAGCTAATTGACGCTAAAAGTGCTTGGCTGCGTGCTTGTTAGCGTCACTCGGGCCGTAGAGTTATCTGCTAGACCATAAGGGAAATATTCCTCGACGATTGGTCTAGTGGTCCATATTTTATTTCAATTTTTTATTATTATAAAATAAATAAATAAATACTTGTGTAGAACGTCATACAGAATGACATGATCTTCCATTTGAGAACTAAACTGAAAAAAAAATATTTATTTTCGATGACGTGGATTGTCAAGAAAAATTGCTTCGAGACCCGCTAAGAGGGAATCTGTCTACAGCCCAGCCTTAATCGTGGAAAAGATTGTATAAGATGATTTATGGTGGAGTCGCGAGAATTTTCTAAAAAATATAAATAAATAATTGATAATCCCAAGTCGATGGAGCCATTGAATGATGAGCAACTGTTTTATTTTTGAACAAGACAAAGTCATATATGTTAATAATGAGTGTAATTTGATGATGATGAAAAATTTCCCTGATGAAGAATCATCTTATTTAGCAATATGTAAAGATATGTATCCATATGAATATTGTAGTAATTGGAAAATACTTGAAGAAAATTAATTATTTAATGAAAAAAAATTTTTTCTTCTCCAAATGATTGGAAAATAACCGATGAAGATTATGAGCGTGCACTTAAAGTATGTCACTTCAATATTAAAACTTTAGGGGATTATCATGATTTTTATTTGTTTACAGATTTTTCTTTTTTAGCAGATGTATTTGAAAATTTCAGAATAACTTGTATGAGAACTTATAATTCAGATTCTTCATATATAATACTGGAATGGTATTATTTACAGAGGAAGGAATAAGATATGAAGTATTACAATGATATAATAGATGTGCTGAGGCAAATAACGTATTTATAGGCAATGATTATCAATCATATGAAAAAATATCATATTTAATGTATTATGATATAAATAATTTGTACGGGGCAACCATGAATTTTCCATTACCATACAGTTGTTTTCGCAACTACAACAGAAATCGATATTATGACAATAAATGATCATGATTCTTTTGGTTATATACTTGAAGTTGACTCGGAAGATCCTCAAAGTTTATTCAAGAAACATGGAAATCTAACACTTAGCCTTAAGAATTTCTGAACACCTAATTCGAAGCTTTTCAAATTAATAACAACTTTACATGATGAAAAAAATACATTATCCAGTATAGGAATATGAAACTATGTATCGAATTAGGATTAAAAGTAACGAAAATACATAGACAGTTCAAGCAGTGATAGTACTAGGACATGGCAGAGGAAGAATATTTTTTTGTGGCATTCAAGTCATTGATTAATTAATTCATTTTTTTCACCATTTCTTTATTTTTCATTTTAGTTTCTGAATAAATTTTCTTGAGAGACTTAAATTTTGTTTGGTAATCATTCATTCTTTTGAATGAAATTTAAGACAAAACTTCATGTCCCAATACATGAAGTTTTGTCAATATTCAATAAGTCATCATTTAATTGCGCACCCTGGCATACTTTTTGTTGACTGAATACCTTAATTAAAACATTCATGTTGTTTACTAGCTTATTCCTGCGACTTTATTCGCATAGATGCTATTTGACTGGTTAAAGCAGTAATAAACAGAAGGAATTAATACACAAAAATTTTAAACTATGGTACATTTTCAGCTGCTTAGGAAAATCTCTTATTCATTGTAAACAATTGATGTGACATAATTGCGTTACAGAAGAATCGATTGTTTAAGGAAAGTTTTGAGTAATAATTTCGTGTGTATTTATAATAGATACGTATTGTTTATAATTAATGAGAAAAGTTTAAGTTCAAACGTGTTTTTCAGATAAATGGATTGATTTTGAGGAAAAAAAAAATGGAGTGTCTAGTTTCTATATAAATAAAATTATATATCTTCGATACTTTTACATTGACTGTGTAACATTGTTGTCTGTGAAGCGAATTGATTTTTTTTAATTCTGCGTAACGTTGTTTTTTTCCTGCGTACATCAGTCCAACTGAAATAAAAAAACGCAGTTCGGCATAAATTAATTAAATTTCTGAAAATTATGACTATGTTCTGAGATTCCGAAAAATCTTATTAGATTCTCTGAATCTTATATTCATGTAACACGGCTAGTAACTCTCCTTCAGTAGAAGAAAACATTTCCCATTGGCAAAACTTGGGTGTGTTGCCTAGATTCCATTTTTAATTGTTCATATTAAATTCAATTGTTATAAACAAAAAAAGTCTGTGTTCATGCACCTTACATAGACGGTAACTTTTTTTCAGTAAAAGGAAAAATATTGCGTTAGAAGAACTCGTATATATTGCATAGATACTATTTTCAATAGTTTATAACAAATGCAATTGTTATAAACAATTTACATAAGCAAATAGTAGTCTATATTACTTCTGATCCGTGCCACGACTAGAAATATGTTGACAAAATAATCCATGATAAAAACAACTGGACGACAATGAATCTGACCGATAAAGTTACCGAGACAAAATGACTGATGACAATACCTAAGTGAAATGCCATTATTGTAATGATTAGATTAAAAATGTATAGAAAAATAAAGAAAACTTTAATTTGAAATTGTTTCCCCACAGTAATGTATAACATAAAGTCTGTATTTACAAAATAGTATATTTATTTTAATATCTTTTTTTATACATAAGTATCATTATTTGGTTTTAATATAAATAATGTAGTGATTTTGGTAATTCGTAACTAAGAATACTGGACGTAATACTTTCTCAGACGGTCAGAAATGACATTGTAATTGTCAACAATATTAATACGAGTCAGAAGTGATAAAATAGAATAGTCTGTTATAGTGATATCATAGACACCACATCATGTGAATATTGTAATTTCTTACTTTTGCTGTATTCACTCACAATTAGTTTCAAGCGAGCATTAATACCGATGTTAAGTTTTTTTCTTTTACGTTGAATAGGAAGACCTGTATCCAATTGCGTTATTGAAGTCTCAGTCAAACCTTGTTCGCATTTTAACGTGTTAATAAATTTTTCTATACAGGCATGATTAATACGAATATTTGAGATATTGTTCCTGCAAAACTGCGATGAAACAGAATTTTCTTCTAATTGTTGAATTTTTCAATTCTTCCAATCATGAATATTCAATAATTTGTATAAACTTACCTCTCTATTCAGTAATTAATTACTGAATAGTTAAGCTCACGCAACTAAATTGTAAATCTAGTTTCTTCACCGGTAACCAATCAAAACACTCATCACTCGGACCAATTAGGGCTCCACCTCAACAGGTCACTGAACTCACCAAGTGCTCCATAAGCTCATGAATTTCTTGAACTTATTGTTAACTGCGTGGCCTTGCACCTTATTCAATAATTCATTGCAATCATGCTACTATCAGTTTCTCTTTTTTTTATTAATTTTGTAAACTCAAATGAACACATCTTGAACTATGTAAAACTGTGATTACTGTTGCTAATGAATTAATAAAGTTTTTATTTGTTAATTAATCTTATTCAATCTTAGATCAAGTTTCCCGGCATTTCCCTTATCCTTTTTCCCTCATTTGTTAAATATAATTCTTTGTCAGGACGAAATGCTGGACACAAGAAGAAGTCCCAGTATCATTGGTCAACGAACTGACTACTGATGAAGCCGCTTATGAAGCTCATTTTCAAGCAGCGCACTCAAGAGATCCAACAAGTTATTACGTTGCACGCCTGCCACTTATTTCATCACCCTTGCAACTTGGATACTCATTACAAACTGCTCATCATTGTTTACAACATCTCCTACGAAAGTTGAACAAGAACTCAACCTACAAAGAATTGTATTCATCATTTCTCAAGGAATACGAGGCACTTAGTCACATGAAAAAGATTTCAGACCAGTCAGTAGCTAGATCCATTAGTAACAGTGGTATTCCGGATTATCAGTTTAAGGGAAGGCACATGGTACTTTGGCTCCAGGAGGGTTGACGGTTCTCGGAGAAGGGTTATCTAGTCACCTACCAACTTACCAGTCAACTGACAGCACTAAACGCTTATTTTATTTGCCTTACCACAACGTAAATTAATAAGACAGTAAGACTACCTAACTAAGAATAGTATTTAAGTAATCTAGGAAGACTCAATCACGAATTGCACTCAACGACATCCTTCATACTGAATCAAAATCACAGAAGGATATTATGTATGTATTGTCGATTGAGTGATGTGATGTTGATTCGTCGTCATAAATTCACCTTTTCAACTGACATCACTAAAATGTTTCGTCAAATTTTTGTAGATCTACGAAACTGGGACCTAAAATTCATTCTTTGGGATGACGACCACAACAATATAACTCATTATCATTTCACAACGGTCACTTATGGAAGTAGACCGGCTCCATACTTGACTGTCCACATTTCATTACAGTTTGTGAAGGATCAAGAACATAATTACCCTCCAGCGATCAACCTACCCACTCATGATAGATATGTGGACGACGTTTTGAATGTACAGATACTCTAGAAAAGTTGCAAGAAACAGCCGACGGAGTCGCTGGTATCGGCAAGGCGGGCGGTTTTTCACTCGCAAAATGGACTGGCAATCACCGAAGCCTTAACCGATGCGCTCAGACAGAAGCAAAAGAGAAATGAAAAGCTCGTGCATATAACAAAAGCAGCTTGAATGTCTTAGGACTTCATTGATCATGAACATCTGATAAATTTTTCTCCAAACTCAAGCCACCAACGCGAACCCAACAACTCACTAAAAGACTCATCTCAGAGATCACTCAAATTTTTTAATTGTCTTGGTTTTCTCTTACCACTCACAATATGCGCCAAAATATTCACGTAGAAGCTTTGGCACATATAAAATAATTATTGAAGTCTACTAGTTATATAAATCATTTTTCAACTCTCCTTTTTTCAGCTGTAAATAAATTTATTTATTTATTTTATTTTAAGTATTATCACAGAAATTTGTACAGAAATATTGAACAATTTGATCCACTTGCTAAGTTTTGCAATAAATGGATCTTATACATATTGTAAAATGTTTGTCATCTAATGACTATTAGACTAACGACAGTTTGTTAGTTAACGACGATTGCTTAACGATTAGATTGTTTATAGCAACGAGGGGAGAGTTTGTTTATCTCCAGTTTTTGACTGAGACTTGAGTTGACTGCACGAATTCTTTCTTTTAATTAATTGCTGTCAATCTGTAATAAACATTTTTATTTATTTATTAATTTGCCGAAGTTGTTATTGGGTCTTATTTTACATTGGTGTCAGAAAGTGGTTCGTTTCGCGTGGCGTGAATTGTTTTGTTGGTGATTTTTCAAAGAATATTTTAAAAATCATGCCAAAGAGTCCAAGTCGGAGACAAACTCGAGTTGGAAGGAGAACTCAATATGCCGATTGTGTCGAAGACGGTACTAATGGAGGACTTCTAGCTTTAGAGATGAGATTAAATCGTTTGGAAGAAAGACTAAATCGAGATCAGATTCGTTTGGAGGAACGTTTCGAGGAAGGTCGAAGAGAGACTCAAAATTTATTTAGAGAGATAAGAAATTTAATTTGGAAATTCATAATTTAGAAAATAATTCTAATAATTTGGTTGAATTGGTCTCAACTTCTTCAGTTAATAATAGTTCTTTAGCTTTTGCAAAACCCGGAAAATTTTATGGTTCTCAGACGTGGGAATCTTATTCCCGTCAATTTGACACAATCGCTCGTCTGCATAAGTGGACAAATGAAGTTGAAGCATCGATTTTAGTGTCCTGTTTGAAGGACAAAGCTCAAGTCATTTTAGAAAATTTCAGTTTAGAAGATTTAGGGAATTTTGATAAATTGAAGAAAATTTTGGAAGATCGTTTTGGTGAAACTCAATTTTCTCGAGCTTATTTTAGTCGTTTTCAGGCTAGAAAACAGTCTGAAAATGAAAATTTAACAGACTTTTCAAACGATGTGGATAGGCTTGTCAAATTTGCGTATCCTTCGGTCTCTTTTGAAGAGAGAGATAGAATTGCTGGTTTGCAATTCATTTCTAGATTAGAAAAATTAAAGTTACAATTTTCTCTTCGTTCAGAGAGAATTAAGTCTCTTCAATTAGCAACTCAGAGAGCTTTAGAGCTTGAGTCGATTGAAGATTTGACCTTTGGAGGTCAGAATAAAAATAAATTTAATAATAAGAAAAATAATAATTTGAGTTAAAAAAAATCATAATTTCAATAAAAATAATAATTTTAGAAATAATTTTAAAAAAGATGATAAAATTAATTCATTCAAAGGAAATTTTAGGTCAAATTCCCAAAATTAAAATTCTTCGCAAATTTTCCAATGTTGGAATTGTGGTGAAAAAGGACATTCTAAGAAGAATTGTCAAGATTTCCAATATTAAGGTTAATTAGAGGTTGTTTTTGCTGAAATTGAAGAAGAATGTATTCTAGGATTAGATTTCTTAATCAAGTCTGGTTTATTTACGGATTTCGAAGATCTTCTTGATAAAAAATTCTCAGAAAGTAATAAAGTTGTTTCAATTAATAAAATTAATTCTTCTTTGAATAAACTTTTAGAATTTGTTTTAGATTTGTTTGAAAGATCTTTAAAATTCTTGGAAGTCAATGATAAATTTCGTTTTGAAGAACTTTTATTGAAGAATATGGATATTTGTGCGAAAAATTCTTTTGATTTAGGAAAGTGCAAAATTTTACAACATAAAATCAATGTTGGAAATGAACTTCCTATTAAACAGGCTCCTCGTCGTATTCCTTTACATTATAGGGATAAAGTTGATTCAGTTATGGAGGAAATGAAACAACAGAATGCAATACAACCTTGTAATGTTCTTTGGGCTTCTCCTGTTGTTCTTGTTCCAAAAAAAGGTGATGGAATTAGATTTAGTATTGACTATCGTAAATTAAACGATGTCACAGTTAAGGATTCAACTCCAATTCCTCATCAAGAAGACATATTGAATATGGTTCTTGGTGCTCAATGGTTTTTTACCGTTGATTTAAAAAGTGGATATTAACAAGTTGAAGTTGCTCCGGAGGATAGATCTAAAACTGCTTTTTGTATTTGGAATAAGGTTTGTCAATTTAAGGTTCTTCCTTTTGGTTTGTGTAATGCTCCTGCTACTTTCGTTAAACTTATGAACATAGTTTTAGAAGGTCTTCTCGGTAAAATTTGTTTAGTTTATTTGAATGATATTATTATTTTCAGTAAAAGTCTAAATGAACATTTTATTCATCTTCAAAATGTTTTTAAAAGACTTTTTACAAGCTTCTCTTAAGATAAATCCTAAGAAATGTATATTTTTCCAAAAAGAAGTTATTTTCCTTGGACATGTAGTTTCTGGTGAAGGACTGGAAAGTTCTCCGGATAAAATTTCTGCTATTATTAATTGGCTTGTTCCTAAAAATAAATTTGAGCATAGAAGTTTTCTAGGTCTTTGTTCTTATGATAGGAAGTTCGTCAAAGATTTTGCTACTATTGCAAAACCTTTATATCTTATTAGTCAGGAAAGAAAGATTTTATTTGGGATGATTTAGCTTTTTAAACGTTTTAAAAATTGAAACAAATTTTGAATTCTACTCCAATTTTGGGTTATCCTGATCCAAATTATCTTCCAATTCTTGGTACTGATGCTTCGAATGTTGGCATTGGTGCTGTGTTATCTCAGAAGATTCCAGTTAATGGGAATGGTGAGACTGTTCATGAAGAAAACATTATTGCTAACTTTAGCAAAACTTTCAATAATCGTAAACGTAACTACTGTGATACTAGGAAAGAATTATTAGCTGTTGTTATTTCTGTTGAACATTTTCGTCATTTTTTTCTCGGTAAGAGGTTCACTATTAGACTTGATCATGCCTCTCTCACTTGGTAACTTTCTTTCAAAAATCCTCAAGATCAAGTAGCTCGTTGGTTTGAAATCTTATTCCAATATGATTTCGAAGTTTAACATAGACCTGGTCATAAACATGGCAATGCTGATGGTCTTTCTCGGCGTCCATGTGATTGTAAAAAATGTATCAAAATAGATTCTGATGAAAAATGAGATAGTAGGCATATTTTCCGTGTCATTTGTGAAATTAATAATGATTCTGATTGGATCAAATTTCAAAATGATGATAACATTTTGAGTTTAATTATTAAATTCAAATCGGAAAATAAAGTTCCCGAGTTTAATGATGTATCACATTCGGATTCTACTTTTAAAATTTATTTACTTTATTGAAATTCTTTAGAATTGAAAAATGGTATTTTAGTTAAACGTTGGGAAGCTCTAAATCTTTCTCATATTATTTTTCAGGTTGTCATTCCTCGAGCTAAAGTGAATGAAATAATTCATGAGGCTCATAATTCTCCTTCTGGTGGTCATTTTGGTATTAATGAAACGATTTCAAAAATTCGTCAACGATTTTTCTGGGCAACTCTTAAGCAATGTTGAGATTTGGTGTAAAAAATGCAAAGTTCGTTTCGCTAAAAAGGGTCTCCATAAGTCTTGTGGTCAACTTCAAATTTATAATGTTGGTTCTCCTTTTGAAAGGGTTGCCATTGATTGGTTGTTACAGATTATTTTACTAGATGGCCTGAGGCAATTCCTCTTCCTTATCGTCAGGCTTCTACTATTGCTGAGGCTTTAGTAACTTAAATATTTTGTAGATATGGTGTTCCTATTGAAATTCATTCTGATCAGGGTCGAGAATTTGAATCTGAAATCTTCAAGGAGGTCATAAGTCTTTTTGGTATTAAGAAGACAAGAACCACACCTCTTCATCCTCAATCGAATGGTTTAGTTGAAAGGTTGCATATGACTATTCTTCAATATTTGTCCAAATTTATTAGTAAGAATCAAAAAGATTGGGATAAGTGGATTTCTTCATTTTTATTGGCTTATCGTTCTTCAAGACATGAAACTACTGAGTATTTTCCAGCTTTGTTGATGTTGGGTCGTGAATTAAGGTTGCCTATTGATCTTCTTAGAGGAATTAATCCTTCAGATAATTCTTTTGAGGATAATTCTATAACTGATTTTGTTTTTAATCTTCTTGAATAATTAAAGATTGTCCATGATAATGTACGTGATAAGTTGCAAAGTAAATCAGAAAAACTTGAGTGTATGTATGATTTGAAATCTAATATTCTTTCTTTTGATGTCGGTCAAAAGGTTTGGTTATTTTTCCCCAAAAGAAATAAAGGAAAGTGTCCAAAACTTCAATGTGAGTGGGAAGGTCCATATATTATCAAAAACAAACTTAATGATGTTGTATTTCGAATTCATAAAATTCCGAATGGTCGTTTGAAAGTTGTTCATGTGAATAGACTCGCTCTGTATGATGATGATGAATCATTGTTGACTTTTTCTGGATTCCTAATTTCTGTTGAATTTAGGGTTTTTGTAACTTCCAGTCTGAGAATGATGGCTCTCATTGATCATTCGATTGTTGATTCAACGTTACAATATCTGTCCTGCAGCGTTCTCGTGAAGTTATTTTAGGATATACACAGTTGAAGTCATCGTACCGGAATACATTTCTTCATTTATTGGCCAAAGGGAAGCAAAGTGAGGTACTAGATGTCCATGGTATCCTATTATTTTTGTTCGGATAGTATACGTAACTGTGAGCCCAATTTTTAATAATTTAGTTTGCACAGTGAGCAGAAGCTATTGAACTTATTTTTGAAAATTCTTTGCGCAAGGTGAAATTGAATTGATTGTTTTAATGATATTGAATCATTTATTTGAGAGTCGGATTTTTATTTGAAAAAAGGATGCAAAGTCGGAATTTATTTGGAGAATTGACTCCATGAAATGTGACCATTCAACCTAATTATTAATTGAACATTGAATTTTTGATTAAAAAGGAAATTTTTAAAGAACTTTCATTCTGTGAGGAATTTTTATTTTGTTCAGTTCCATGACCTTCCAGTTCTCGGCATTTCCTACTTTTTGGGTTTTTTTGGTTCTTCCCAAACGGACGATTAGTATTTAAGAAATCTTTTATTGTGTAGAATCACGTTATTAGTTTAATTTAGATCATTTTGGTCTGTTTGGAGGTTTTTACCCGCCGCAGGATTTTTCCCTCCTAATTATTTGTTTTATTTATTTTGAAGCAGACAGAGTTGGAAAGCGGCAATATGATATTTAGGCTGAATAATGACTTGATTCATCTTTATAGTTTTGAATGATTATTAATTTGATTTTTAGAATTTCGAATTAGAAATGTAATTTTAGATTTTGCGTGTTTATTTATTTCAGGCTAATCCAATTTTTTCACCCAAGTAATAGGAATTGCCCGGTGGCAATTTTTTAGAAGATCGGGAGAAGTGTAAAATATTTGTATGTCGCCATCTAATGACTGTTAGACTAACGACAGTTTGTTAGTTAACGACGATTGCTTAACGATTAGATTGTTTATAGCAACGAGGGGAGAGTTTGTTTATCTCCAGTTTTTGACTGAGACTTGAGTTGACCACACGAATTCTTTCTTTTAATTAATTGCTGTCAATCTGTAATAAACATCTTTATTTATTTATTAATTTGCCGAAGTTGTTATTTGGTCTTATTTGACAATATTTACGCTTTCGAGCTGCCGCCTCAGGAAGACAGCTTATCCCTGCTAACCTGAACCAACCAAAAGAAGAAGAATTAATATAAAAACCCAGAGACTAAGGACTGAAATGTAGTAGGGAGGTTCACCACTCCTATCCCGGAGAAGCGCCAAACTGTTTCATTGTCATGCAGTAGGTCTCTGAAGATGGCGCGCTGAAATTGAGGTCTCAAGGTTATTAAGGAAGTGTTGGTAGTAGATACAGGGAAGGGATACCGTCCTAAGCTAAATGTATAGATTACCGGATCAGTTGTAAACTTTAAACTTATTGAATTTATGCAATTGATTTTCATTAAATTATGTTTTTTCGTAAAAAAAAAAAAATATTTATTACAAATTGAATTTAAAATTAAATAATTTGCAATGATTTAAAATATTTGTTAATGCATTCAGAAAAAGACGCAATGGTGCGTTTAAAGCACGGTAAAAATCCATGATAACGATCACGTTATCAGAACTGTTCATCACAACCAGAGAAGCGAGATCAGTATAGAAGTCCAATGCGGTGTTAAAAATCCGGATAAAGTTTTGGTCAACATGTCGGTATTTTGGGTCATCATGTCGGTAATCTCAAGTCACAACATAAAAGTTTCTGTGAACCCATCGAGCGATGGCGCTGTAACGGTTTATTTCAGCCACGCCCCTCAATCTAAGAGAGAAAAGAGATAAGATTTGAGTTCTCTTTTACTCTCATTACAAGAATCCTAAGCCAGTTTATTTACAAGCAAAAATTTTTAAATAGAAAAGGTCCAGCACTGTTCGCAATATAGATAGAAGCTACATTACCAATTTGATATTCTTGTAACAGCTCTGAGGTAACACGCTCGACTTCAGAAACGTAGGTTTTTTGTGGTCAAGCCTATCAATGTTATGTTTTCTTTTTTTTTTTTTTATTGAATTAATTCTAATAATGAATTTTTTGAGGACAAATTTTATACGCAATCGCATTAAAGGAGAGTAAAAAATGATGTATGACCGAAGCAATTTTTTTATAACAAATAACGATGTTTACAAGAAAAAAAAAAAGAGAATTCAATTATGCATGATGATAATGAGTCAAAGGCTTCGATAATGATATTTATAATATTAATAATATTATTAGAGTTTTTCTAAAAAATTTTCTTGGGCAATAAAACCTCGATTGTCCCAGCAGCCTTAATCTCACAAACAGTAGGGACTTTTCGAAGTCTATTTTTCAACATGAATTTATGATTATTTCATGAACAAAAAACAAGACTACTTCGTGACAAGACGGGTTTGAACTCTTTGTCCATTCTGGACAAGTGGCGCCATTCGTGCCGGCTAGAATAAGCCTGAAGTCACAAAATACTCATGTCGCCCTCTCTGGGAGACTTTACACTGCTGTTACAGCGCCATTATGCCAACTGCCGGTATGAAGGGTATCTGCGTGACCTACTAAGGTCAAATAGAGGACAACGTTTCAGGGAACACCACTTTAAGCCAGCGCTTCGATCGTATTAAGGGGCGGAGCCAGACGATGGAGGGAGATCCTGCCAAAATCTACTGAGTACCTCGCTGCACGAGCGGAGAGACGCCAGTTAGTCCCGAGCTGTGGCTGAGAGTAGTCAAGAGCACTTGACGACAGAACTCTAGGCGAACGATAAAATAACACGCCAAGTAGTACGGAAGTTCCCGAGGACGGTAGATCTCGCGTACGCGTAGAAGAGAAGATTGTCCAAAAAGACGTCATCTACGAAGCTGCCAGACTTCCAGCGGACGGACATTCGAGGGTAGTTCTCCGCAAGCCAGTAGTCCAGTAACAGTCGCAGATACACGACATCCCCGGAAGGCAGAACAGACTACGCAACTGAAGGTCGCCCAAGGACATCTGGAGCGACGAGAGAGTTTTCCTGAGACATTTCCAGCATTCTCCGTCGAAGTACCTTCAGGGTAAGCTCGGCAACATAATAATATACCTCGAAAGGGCATAGGGCGAGTCTCCGTCAATTAAAAATTGAAATAATTAATTAATTAAGATACTATTTGGTCCTTCAGGCGATTGCTTTGTTTGCTATCGTCGCCTCGTACCTAGCTATTTGTAACGCGTATAAAAGCAGGTCCGCTTCAGGTCGCGGATTGGTGAATGATGCGAAATGGTACATTGATAACTTCGAATAAAGTTTCAGTATCGTAATTTCGTGGACGGCAATTCCCTAGGGTTAAGTTCCTTCTGCCTTTTGCATGCTAATTTACAGGGATTGACCTCAGAACCTCCAAGGAATACTGGAAACCTCCTACGAGTGTCATCATCGTGCCGACGGGTATTTCTCATTCCCGAAGTCTGCGTGTGTAATCTAATTTGCCGTCGCTAGTCTAATATTCGCATCTTTCTCTTGCTATTTGATTCTCTCGTCACACGCACACGTTCATCCGCAACATATTCCTCTCGTACTACTTTCTCTACCACCAGCACACGAGGAATAAAGTAAGTGAGAAATTACATACATATGGATTAAGCAGAACAATCATAAAAAACTCATTGTCCAACTTTGATTGACTGATCAAAGATCCGAGATCCTGGAATACCCGGCTACTTCGTTTTCAACATTCAAGCCTTTTGTCACAGCAGAAACTTCTTAGAAGTGGTATAAAGATATAAACATAAAACTTTGATAACTAATATAACTACTTTTTGTAGGACTGACATTTCTGGTCACCAGAATATAGCTATTTGTATTAGCATCATCACAATAGAGTCCATTCAACGCTATGTAATCATTTATCTCAAAACCGTAAATTCAACAATTTTTTTCTCGCAAAGTAAGAACAGGATCGATTCTAAAATTTGTTGGAACATTCTTCATTATTTTAATAATGAACTATAAAATTCTTAAGAAACTGTCGTTTAGTTAAATATTCTTCTTAACAACCATAATAACTTAACTCACAGTTGCCGAAGAGTGCGAAGGTTTAGTCTATGACGATGGCTAGTGAAGCGCACATGGAGAGTCTGCTTAGACAAAACTATATATCATTATAATTTTTTTCAACAATATTCAAAGCATTACATAGCAATAAATGTCTCATGTGCCATGATACTTGGCGTGTGAGCAAAACATATAACTGGTCTGGTAGAAAAAGGGTAGCTACAAATCCAATGTTAGGAACTTTCATATATAACTGGCCACGCGTATGCAACTGCGCTTGGTTTATCCCTACCACGCATCGCGATATGATTATACTCAGATTAAAGAACGTGTAATATTGTTGATTCGCTCAGATGCTCGAATAGGTCTGATAGATAAAGTACTTTGTCTCTGTAACTGCTCAATTATCTATGGGACCGCAGCCAGAACTCGGCAACAAAACTCTGCAGAGGTCAATAACGTCAGCATTGACATCACATCGAGTGGCGTCAATCACATCGTTTATAAGGATATAAATGATCAAAACGTCGACGAATGTGAAACACAAAATTGCGAAGTAAACACAAGCACTGCCCCGACGTCAAATGACTAAACATTGTAGTTACCCTTCTTTTCAAAATGCTCCAAATGACCATAAAAGTGGTTGGTTTAAAATTCATAAACTTCATAAATAATATTTATAAACAATTGAAAAAATTAGGTAACGATATAAATTGTTTAGTAATCCTGCTAGAAAAAAATTAAAGAAGATTTGTTCATCTTCTCTTGATGGAGTTAATGAAGTTTGCTAAAGAGAATTTTCAAAAAAAATAATATCATTAGCCCTTAAGTAGGGGTCTACAAGTTACGAAAGATGTATTTTCGATTTTTTAAAGGAATACAAACAAGGTGTCTATATTTTTTAGAAAAAACGAACGGTTCTCGCTGGCTTAGCAGTGCAAGGGTAAAAAATGCACTTTCATAAATTTCAACTGTTGATAAACAGTAGTTAAAATCATCTCCAAACAATGACATTTGGCACAAATGTTCTTCTCGGTAGTTTCTACAAAAAACCGCTATCAAAAAATTTTTTCAATCTTTCTAAAATTAGTGCATACCAGCGTAGGAGCTTTTCATACTGTTCGTGGACTATACTTTTTCTCCACACACTTCTGTGCCTCTTGCTGAAATTATCAATTAACCGGCCGCTCTCAGAATAAGAACCATTTCTGTCTGACAGAGAACGAAGCATTGGCAAATTTGAACCAGTACATCAACAAAAAGTCAACTCGAGGGTAGCTTAAATATATTTTACTCTTATGAACGTAAGACACGTAGACATGTAATTTTTCAAAATTCTATTCTCCTCAGTACCTTCCAATTCACATTCAACGAACAATATTAAATGGACGTTATCAGATCTTACTCATTTTATTTTTTTATTATTTCCATAACATTCATTTAACACCAATGCAAAAAATGAAAAATGAAATCTTGAATACTACGCTCAAAAAAATTAATAGTAATAGATAACCAATTAAACTATAACACTTTTCAAGAAATGGTTTTATCAGGAAAAAGACAAAGAGTGTAGCCCCTTTATAGATCAGCCCCTCAAATGTCATTATTCTTGCTTTATATATCTTCCCATTCTCGGGATGTGAGCAATTGTTCAGTAAATAATGTTTCTTTTATGATTTCGAAGATTAAAATTTAAATTTTAGGTAAAAGTCATTTTCATCTTTGGTGTGCAAAAGAGAAGTGGAAACGAATTGATGTAGTCGTATAGATACTATAAAAACATAATTGTTGAATTAAAAAATAATTAAATGTATAGTTCTTCGCCCTACTCTAAGAGGCATTATGACGTGAAGCTAAGCAAAATTGCACGAAAAAAAGTCATTCACTCTAGCACCGACTAGGTGCGTCTCCAGGTGGCAGATAAGAGCATTAGCACTAGGAGACTGTGTCACAAACGATGTTCTTGGGGCACCAGGCGACTCCTTATTGTATCTAGTCTTACCTGTGCAAGAGGCTCTGCACGGGTGGACCTTCATTTCCTCAATACTCGTAGGACTCGAATGGATGAATTTGATGACGTTCAAAGGAGTGGCGGTCTTGCTTCTTTTAACGAAGGGACAGGGCTTAGTGAAGTCGAGAAAGGATTGACTGGCAAGGAGAATCAGGGGAAGAAAACCTAATTCACCTATACCCTAAAAATAGCAAGAACTTTGCGGGGCAAAGAAGAAAAGGAGAAAAAGAGCAAAGCTGTTGGACCTGGAGAAATCTAGAACTGACACAGCCGGAACGAAGGCTGAGCCAACGCCGAGATAACCAGGGTCTCCTGCAGTAACCAGCGGAATCTCCAGAGGTGAAGCAACATTAAGCGGAACTGAGACGACCCCTAGGGTTGATACCAGGGCCAGGAGCTCCAATAAGTTGGGATCCTTTTCCAGCGACGCGGGTAACGCCAAAAGGCAAAGGTCAGAGGATTGCACTTTCCTCTGCTCTTTTCCGACGCTAAATTTCGAGTGGAGAAGCCTCGTACACCACCTGGATCTAGCAGCTTTGCTAATACGGCTGCAGGGGGAAAGAGAGTGGCCATTGCGCTGGACCTCTACCCTTCTGTGACCCTCAGCAAGCAGCAAAGGGTGTTGGTGCTGGCGGGAATCCTTCGGACCCTAGACAACACCATCAAAAATGGTAACGTTTGGGGATTTGAGGGCTAAAATCTCGACAGAGGGTTTGAGTAGATCAACTGTCCTCATGAACCGGCAGCCACTTGGCTTAAGGATACGGTATCCTCTATTAGGGTCTTGGAAGGAATAAACAATGAGGTTCTCGAGAAGGAGAAAGTTCCAAGACTCTCTAGTGTCACCGCGACGTTTCCCGGGCTGTCGGTAGAACCGGCGGTGATCTTGAGAAAGCTCGAAGGTTTGAACACTGGACTGCTCACAAACTTTCGGAGGATTTGGAACGCGAAGGCGGCACCAGCGCTAACTAGCTTGGTACTTGGTGCAGATGATGAGTCACTGAACGTTGATAGCGAGGTCTTGGACAGTTGGAAATGAATCCCTACTGTCACCTAGGCTGTGCTCGTTTCTACGAGTCGCTAACAGCATGCGGAAAGGAGGTAGACGACTTCTGTAAAGAGACAGTTACCGGTGGCAGGGACCTCCAAAGTGTTACCTCCTTCAGAAAAAAAAGGAGGTGGGTGAAGACGTACGCAACCTCTTCCTCGAAAGAGATGGGTGCGCAAGGAGGGCTCACCAACCCCCCACTTTCAAAAGAGTCACCGTGGGGACCTGAAAAGGCGTACTTCCGTGAGGAAAAACCTCAGAGCCGTGGGTAGGCTACGCCACCTCCGAGAGTTTAGTAGCGACCCACGAAGAATCGAGAGCTGGCCAAGGTGAAGAGGGTTTTGTCTCGAGTTAAGCTGACCGATATGGTGAGGTCTCAGGTGCAGAGCCGATGAGTAAACCTTCCGCGGGAAATTGCGCACGAGAGGACATCGATTTTGCTGGTGTATCTGCGTAAGGTTGACATCATCCCTATGCTTCCTACATCCCACATCCCATCCTCAGCACGGGAAATCAAACGGCGCCGAAATCTTTGTGATATCAGGACAATTAAAGATTTTGCAGATCAACTGGCATCACTGCTACGCAGCTGCGGCGTTACGGAAATTCGGGCACAGCCGAAGTTTATCCAGTTCTGTTGCAAATTGACGGCAAGTAATTATGACGCTGACTACTACAAATCCACTTATCTTACCTTGCCATGGGTTACATACTGATAGCGTGTCACACGGTCAGATTAGCGCTTTTATCTAACGTAGGAAAATACCGCTACGATGAAGCAAAGGCTTATGGGTCCACAAGTCTTATCTATTTTGTCCTTAGGATATTGGAGCGGCTAGTGGACTGTTACCGCAAGAATAGCGCACTGTGCATCAAGTCCCTGTGTACTAGCGCAACACCCCTACCAAGGTGGCAAGGCTATGGAGACTGTCCTCCATGACCCCCTTAGGAGGATTGGAATAAGCCCTGGAGACAGGGGGGTGGCAGTTCGGAACTTTGGAGCAGATTTTACGCTTGCACAATGGATCAAGAGCTTGCTCGCCACGAGAATGGTCATCGCCTATTTAGGGGGTCCGGAAGTTCGAGCTGCAATAGCCGAATGCTGCCTACAGGAAGGTGTCACATCTCTCTTGCTGTGGACCCTGGTAGTCGACGAACTCTTTACGAACCTGAAAAAGACTATCTTCAGAGTGCATGTCACGATGATGACGTAGTCATCACAGTCACAGACGACGAACTGGGACGTCTGTCCCGCAGGATGCATACGGACCCTAACGTCGTTGAGAGGTGGTACCAAACTCAGGGGCTTAGAATCAATCCTAAGAAGAGAACTGAATTTAGACCTTGTCCTATCTTTGGTGAACAGCTAAGTTGTTTAGAAACTGCATGAGAATTGAAGCCTAAAATAATAAAATGGCTGTACACGACCGTTGTCATTTACTAACTAATATACGCCTTCAAAGTATGGTGGACCTCCGTTTGGAGGGACGTCTGCAGGAGGCAATTGAGGGCTAAGGAAATGAAAGCAGCGCCTGCTAAGAAATCTGGGAACCAATAGACTCATTTTAGCAGATGTTGGGGCGGCTGAACTTCTGCAATTTCGCTATGAAGCTGGGCTGAACTGGCCCATAAATGCTTGATGACCGCCTTCACTGTAGACATGGATCTAGCATAATGGTCCCGAAGTTCAGTGCAGGTAAGGTGAGATGAACAGTTAACAAAAAAAAAACTAACACTGAAATGTGAGGAGGGATGAGGATTTATCACCCAGTAAATAACTTACTCAAATGTAGATGATTAAGTTAATTTATTTATTTTCACACTATTCAGTCTTTCGGTTTCAGTATCACACGTGTTTCGTCCTTAAAAATTCACATTTGAGATAGTTGATTACTTGCCACGTGCGTTTTAGCGGCACTTGGGATAATCACTGTCCGTGTGAGATTATCGTACGAGAGGATAGATTAGATCATTCAATTAAACAATGTAACGGTCTATAAACCTTAATGAACGGAAAAACGGTTATCAACTTGTAAACTTTCGTTTTTCTCTACTCAAAATTTTCGAAGCAATAAAGCGTACTCTTTTTTGTAGATATTAGAAGCAACTGATGAGAGTCAAAAAATAAGGTTGGGCGATCACTTTCAAATTTTGATTGGTCATTTAATTTGTTCCGATTGGCTCGAACTTCACTAGTTCATGAGGTCTAAAATAATAATTGGTTCGTCAAGTTGCTAGATAGTAATTTGGATGTTAATTGGTGGAGAAAGACTTTGAAGGATAGCAAGGGCGCGCCCCCAGAATTTCTACGGCACTATCTGAACAATGGTGCGTAGTGCTGTGCCAAACAAAACCTACTCGAGGCCTTACCTAACCGGAGACGTTAGGAATCCTGTCAGACTGTTCACTAAACATGTACTATCCACCAATTAAATTTTCTGAAGGACATAAGAGCATTTATATCATCTTAGAAAAAATGAAAAAAATTACGTCTTGAGCGAAAATTGAAAACTTTGCTCTTAATAAGCTTTGTTTATTTACGCAGTATGTTAATGACATTTACTACAGTAATAAAAATAAATTTAGAATACGAAAAGTTTGCATAAGTGCTTTTTTCATGGATATATACAATGATTTGTGGCAAACATTTACACTTTTATGAAAAATTAATGCAGCGTAAAATTATTTGGTAACCAGACTAAGAGTTACATAAACTTTTTTTTTTGACTATAAAAAATGATTAATTCTTTCAATCCTAAAGTAATGAATAATGATTTGAACAAAGCTACTTAAACATAATTAAAAACTTATTCAATTACTTACCTAGATGAACTACCGAGACTACTGATGCTCGCACCATCTGTAGTTCGTCTCTGCTCTCTTGGTCCATCACAATCAGTAATATCATACTCGGATGTGTCTGAATCACTGAATCGAGACGTTGTGGATGGTGGACTTAGGTGGTAGTCAATCGGAGTAATTGCGATATCATCATACGGTTCGTGATATTGCCTATACAATTGCAATAAATCAGTACCAATTAAAAAACACTGCGCTTGATCGATTTATTAAACGGAGTGTAAAAAAAAAGTTATATACCGAATTGTTCGACGTTCCTCATGTGCAACTAAATTCAACCACTGCCATTGTGACTTTTCTATTACATTAGAAAGATCCAATATCGCTTCTCCAAGAAAGTCATTAGCCTCGTGAATAACAAAATCCCACACTGATATTTCTAACAATCGACGTTTAAGATCAGATTTTCGTAGGCTGTAATCGAATGTTTCATTCCACTTTGGTTCATTTGTATTTGCTAAAGTTTTCGTACGTCTCTTTGAAATTTCACTGAAAAAATAATAAGTTTCTGTAGTAAACATTTTTTGAACTGACTGCACTCGCCTTAATTAATACCTGATTTGTACCCAATAAGCAATTACCGATCGCGGGTATGATTTTTTTTACATTGAGTTGACAATCTATA
Source organism: Chelonus insularis (assembly GCF_013357705.1). Taxonomy (NCBI): domain Eukaryota; kingdom Metazoa; phylum Arthropoda; class Insecta; order Hymenoptera; family Braconidae; genus Chelonus; species Chelonus insularis. The sequence continues at coordinate 518,869 of NW_023276778.1, forward strand.
ATTTTTTTTAACTTGGACTAAACTGAAAAACCATAGAATTTAAGATGACATTGCTTGTATTCAGGACAACTCAATACAACTCAACGTTTAACATTTGATGAGTCAACACATTTAGTCCAAACACAACACACAATGAGGTGACTGATGATTCCATAACTACACAGAGGAAAATAATAAGGCTCGTAATGCTTTCTTGAGCGAGTAAAAATGATAATGTTGATTAATCAAAAGAACGACAACGGGTATAGGCGAGATAGCTGTATTTCTGGTGGTCAGGAAGAAAAAGAATTCAAAAATTAAAAAACAACAAACCTACTGGAGTAAAATCAAACTATTTTTTTATATTTGTAAATAATGCTGTTGTTAATATTACTGCTCATTTTCAATATTTTGGAAACAAAATAAAGTTGTCGGAGTAGTCATAAAGCTGTCAGTAATCTTTTTTTGATTATATCAAACAAATTCTACTGTAAAATTGAAAATTTAACGCTTATAGACATTAAATACGCGAGAATTGTTTCCATTATTTAATCAATATTCAAGGATTTTTTAATCAATATTTAACCCTGAAATGCATCAGAACACATAAAAATGATTTCAATTAATTAACTAGGGTTTTACTGTTTTTATTCAGTTAAATACGAGAGTAATTTTCCTTCTTTCTAATCTGTTCTTAACTAGTTAAAATCTTTGAATTTCAAGTCGATTTTATAACCGGAATTTAGATTTTCCTACCTATTACTTCAAGAATTTATTTAATTATTTCATAATTACTCATAATGTTTCGGAATCAAGATGGCCGTGCAAACATGACAATAGAAATTTATAATTCATGGCAGACTTTTCGACCGTTCTCATAATAAAAAAAATTATTTTCTATACCAAAGCATTATGTTTGGAATGATATCACGAATTTGATAGTTTTTTGAGTTCAGCCCAAGCTTAGAAAATTCTAGACTAGAAACTCAGTGTAAAAAAAATCATACCTGCGGTCGGTAATTGTTCTCCAAGGATACACTAGGCATTGATGAAGCTAAGTGTATGTATATGCCGTTTTTCTAAAGTAGATTAAGTGACGTAAGATTTTCGTCAGAAATGTATAGCAATCTGTTGCAAAACGAAAATACACGTATGTAAGTCAGGACTGGCTACTAAAGAGTATATTAATAAAAAAACAGTAAAAATTCAAATTCTAATGTAAGATTCAATTCATACTCATTAAGAACACATACAATCGTTATGAACGTTTGTTTGATTACATTCATTCTACATGATAAGTAACGTCTTATGAATAAAAGAGAAAATGTCCCTATTACTCAGACAATTCTTCTTAGTGAATTATATGAACAATTAATGGACAACTCACAAACAATCAGTGATTAATTATATACAGTCATTGGTAAAGTGTTTTTGTTAATAAAAACCCCAGAAAACCATATTTTGTTGTGTCAGTGCAATTTTATTTTCTAAACCTTCTCGCATCTGACCTTTTTAGTCCACCTAGAATCTTCTATCATTCATTTTTTAATCAGCCGACACAAAGTCTAAACATTTGGTCCTTCGAGCCAGATCTGAATGGGCTTAGATGCATCTCGAACAATTCGAGAAGGTTCTAGAATTATATTCGTGAGTGAAAATTTTCATGAAATTTTCTAGATAGCTTTAATTTTGTGTTATTGAAAATTTCAAACTCAGTTAACTCTTTGTGTTTTTGTGTAAACAACCTCATAGACCGAAGGTGTCGTTGGCTAATGATGATATTAGATATTAAATTAGGAGGTTTATCGGTGCTATCTAATGATGTTTTTTTATTTTATCTTCTGATATTTTTGCCTTGATAACTACAGCATTGTTAGGGTGTTTATGAATAGGAACAATTCCAACGACGTTGTTTTCATAAAAAAAGCAAAAAAAATACAATTTAATTAGTAACAATTCATTTCTTAAATTAAATTACACTCTATAAAACACTATAAAAACTCACCACACTCTCTCTTATTTGTTCTCTCATAAACTTTCTCTGTCTCATACATTTGTGTATCCTATCATTATTCTTTCATCTTTATTCTCTTCCTCTCACACATATTTTTGCATTAGAGAGAGAATAATAGTAAAGATAAGAGAATGAATAATAGGATACAGAAGAGAATGTATGAGGAAGGATATAAGAGAATAGATGAGAGAACGAATGAGAGAGAGCATGATAAAATGCATCAGAAAGAGTATGAGATGCGAAATGAAAGTATTAAAGAATACCCTGATCTACTCTTTTTCAAATCAGCTTTAATAATTTTGAGAATAAACTGTCTTCCCACCTTTGGATTTTGACAACAGCTGTGTTCATTTTTATTCAATCGAGTGTATTTCTTTAGATAAATAAATGATTGGAAGAAGATCATTTTTATCATTTGTAACGCACTTGGCTTTTTCTCGCTGGTGACTTACACCTGATTGGCTTAATGTTACGTTTTTTAACTTGATATATCTTCCGAAGTATTTATTTGGCAAACTTTTTGCAAAAGAACTTTTGTTCCCATTTTCACTTTAGATTACGATGATATCAAAATTGACAACGATTTTTTGCACAGCCTGTATTTCTTTCCCAAAAACCCCCTCTAGATGTTCGCACAATTCGATCGCAATCGGATTAGCTGTTTCGGCGGTTATCCCGAACAGACAGATACCCGAAATTCATCTATCTTTACCAATATATAAATATTTGGTGTCTGTCCATTTCAGGTAATTTCCGAAACAGCTTATCTGATTGCGACCAAACTTTGCAAACATATGAAGAATATTGCAGACAGGGTAATAGGCTACTTTTCGATAATGCGAATTGTTTATAACAATTAAATTAGTTATAAACAATTGGAAATGGTGTAATTTTTTCTTTTGCTATGAAAGAGTTACTAACCTTATAATAGATGCGAGAACATACTTTTCTCGTTTATAACAACCAAATTTGTTTTGAACAAATGAGGATAATCAGTTGAAAAATAACTGAAGTATCCAAGATTACAAAATTAAAGCAGTTTGCGAGATTTTGGTCGGCGATATGTAAATCAAATAAGAGAGTCAGACATATGAAATTAAAAGAGATAGGAGATTATTGTAGTGACAAACACACAAAAAAAAAGAAAGAGATAGCATGATGAAAAAAAAGATACCTTGAGTGAGCGAAACACGCCAAAATTGGCTGAAAATAGAGAATCTCCGAATTTTTATGTTCCTATGGTCCTATCTGAATGAAATTTCAGATGAAGGTAGAATGTATGTTCTGTAGACGACATACATAAAAAAAAATGATAAATAAATATAAAATATTAAGAATAATTGTTCATCAGCTATTTAGATCAAGAAGAACAAGATGAATATTCATTAAAAGTTGGTGCAGCTGATGGTGCTTGGGTTGCTAAAACGACTTTAACGATAACAATTTAAGATTGAAATGCTAATACACCTGAGTTTACTCTAAATTTGTATTATTTCAATTTTCCTGAATCACAAAGACAGATAGCTCTAATTGGTTAAGTATCTGCTAACGATCATGATGAGCAAGGATCTAATTCCGTCTTTTTTTATAGTTTTTCTCATCTACTTGATCTTTTTTTAATTAATCCAGCAACTGGTGATATATTCAGTGAAAAAACTCTTTATTGTAAACATACACATCATCCATCACCATCGGGCCATATTTATTCTTTAACCAGCTCTAGAGAGTTGTGAACTAGGTGAAAAAATATTCTAATTGACAGCTTTGGACAATGTTTATGTTGATGTTAATGCAGAAATCGAATACATTCTGCATGGAACAGGTTAAATTTATGTAGGAAGAACCATTAAAAATATTCCTACCTGAAAAAACATGTTATTATTCAATATTGACTTATTGGTGGTAGTGATGAAAATGATTTTTAAATTGAACAGAATATAGGAAAAAAGATCTAATCCTGAAGAAACTAATCAATACATTTAAATTATCTAGTGGTTTGATTTACTAGAGTTTTAATTTATATGACAGGAATTAATGAATATTATCAGAAATTATTACAGCCTGTATTTCATATGGATGTGTCAGAAAGAGGTAAAATAAGAACTTCAATTGGTTTAGTGCAAGCCACTGGTCGAGATTCTGTTGTTAACAATAGAATTATTTGCCTAACCCTAGATTAGTCATCTTATAAAGGAAATGCTTGTTCGAACCTTTATTCCTGTATGATTACTAAATAACTCATAAGAATAATGCTCAAAAATTGGACATTACTCTTCAATATTTAAAGAGAGTTTTGACAATTTTTTTTTTTGTTTCTAAAGCATTAAAGAAAGTGATAAAAAAAAAATAAGCCAATAAAACCCACAATCTCGGCGTATTCCTCAAGAGATGATCAACGATACCTATGACTTTTTCCGTGTGATGTTGCTCAATTCACTTAAGTTCTCCACTCCCTACAGTGTTCGCCGGTGACAGGCGCAATTAAAATTCAAAATTAGGTAATTCCGCAACCAAGGAACTATTGCGGCGAATTACTCATTAGGTGGCCAATATCGTGAGGTTATGCATGATGACCAATCTAATTTTTATAAATAAATGTTATTATAAATGAATATTTTTTGAAAATCTTTATTGAAAAAATCTCGATTTTATTTTTTATAATTTAAATAAACATTCCAGTGGAAGCGGTAGTGTTTATGAGTTCCATTTGCACCGGTTTATTAGTACTTCCTCTCTTGTCTTCCTCTTTTTTTCCTGTGCCAAGTACGTATTGCGATAATAAAAAAGAATTTGTAATTTTTCTATTATTAATGTCTCTACACCGACAAAGAAAATATAACTCATTACTGTGCTACGTAATCATCTCTCAAATTAAGAATTATTTTCATAAAAATAAATCTATACATTAATGATTCTAGTAAGTATGGTATTGACTACTTTTTAATAGAATTTCCGTGACAATTCTACACCGTAATCTGAACTGTGATCATATTAATCACTCATTTTTCAATTATTTTTGTAAGTTTATTGATATCAAGAAACATGTTCATTACTTGTTAATTGGTTCAAATATTTTCAATATAATTTAGATTTTATATTTCTGTATTATTTCAACAGTCACGCCAAGTTTTCGGTTGTTATGTTATCGTGTTATAAAACATATTAAGTTTTTATTGAAAAAAAATTGAAAATAATAATTAATCTAAATTATTGAGGATTTTTAGATTTAAGTAGTTGGCGTTTAATAATAGATAGATTGAGGGATGTATTCAAGGACGGTAAATATCTTTTACAAACAAAGATTTATTGTACACGCTAATTCTTCATACCATACGACATCCTTATTTTTAAAATTCAATTTCTTATATTATGCATCCATACTAACATTCTACCTACCAAGGGGCCACCACATTGTGATTACAAGGTTGCGTTTGCAGCCGACTTACCACCCTATCACCTACTCGAACTGTATTGCATTCGCATAAATAGGGACAGAGAAATTGTCGGAAACCTGTGACGATACAGGCAGCCCTTTGAAACGACCTCAGTTCCATCATTGTCATTATTTATGCTTGGTGCACATTTTTGTATAGCTCTGAAGACGGGGGCTGTTTTTATATGATTCCAGTTTACCAATGAATAAGATGAAATACGCATAATTCAATTTAATGGTTTGTGCTCATGAAAGTCGATTCTCTACCTAAGCACCATTTGTTCAATGTGTTCATGTAGAACTAAAATGATCATTAATTAAAATACTGTTAATCGTGTTACAAAATACATACGTACTTTTCTTCTAGAAATATTTTCAAAAATGAAAGGTTTTTGTAATTAGTTAAAATTAACGTCCAGTAAGCTTTAATCTCAAATATTAATCGAAAAAAACAAACAAACAAGTTTAGTGTGGCTAATAACAATCCTATAGGCAGTTTGACACATGAATTGAAAAATTTTTTCCTTTTCTAGATCTTTCAAAATTTTGTACACATTATTTTTTAATAGTCGAGTCAAATCTTGTAAAAAATTAAACTGATAGAAGCATATAGCATCAATAAAATGAAATTGATTATTAAAGAAAATGAAATCACTATATCTTAAAGCTTGATATGATTTTTATATTTAAAAAATCAGGATATATATTCAAGATCCTTAAAAATCCTTTTCTCAAAAAAATGATATTAACACCAGCCAAAAGACTTAATAAATATATAATATATTTCAGATCAATTTTCTAATGTTAGAATAATTGGCTTCCAATTGAAAGCAACATCTAAAAAAGAAAAATATCATTTTATGTTTTGAGATTTCTCTCTGTCTCAAGAGTGCAACTTCATTCAGCCCATTTCCGATATGCAACTTGACGGAGCCTGTTTCTGGGATGCTATTCAATGAAGCTCGTTTCAGAGGTGCAATTCAATTGGACTGGTTTCTGAAGTGCAACTTGATGCAACCTGTTGCTTTGGCACCTATGAATTTGATCTGTACTGAGATCAGATTTTTTAAAAATCCGATTATGTCGCGGAATATGTTTTAAACACGATGCGCAAGTCCAATCATAGGCATTCATTGGTTCACCATTTCTATATCTCTTTCGACCTCTCATCTATTCTACGTTTACATAATGTACATTAGGATGTCATGTTTTTTTTTTGTTACCTGTGACATCACCCGTGATCTTCTGTCCAACGCCTTTACTTTCCCCGTAATCTGGAAAGGCGTGGACTATTAAGTTTAGAGTGTCTACATGACAGGTTAATGATAGGCCTGGCTCATGACATCTACGTGAGCTCTAATCCTCGTTTTAAGTTCGTGAACAACTCTGAACTATTGAGAAGGGATGCGTTCCCATATAGAGCACCATATCAGGCAGCTCAGAACCTCGGCTCAGTTTTCGGCCCTCGCAGCCCAGACGGTCTGAGGCTTTTGCAATTGACCAGAGGGTAGCAAAAAGTCGATATAAAACAACCGAGCAGTGAAAACTACTCGACCAACATGTGGCAGAGTCCTTACATGGTGTGTTTTATCGTTGTCTTGAAACACAGGACTTGTCACTCCAACTGACTTTCTAATACCTTAAGTCAGCTGGCTTGTTCTCTCAGACCGAAGGATTTATTGTGGCCTGTCAAGATGGTCTATTTTCCACCCTCGCCTATCAGCGTGATGTTATTCACGAACAACTCGTGTACACAAGATGCCAAGTTTGTTACGGTGATGTAGATGAGACGCTATTTCATGTTTTATCGACTTGTCCGATATTAACCCTTTAAGTCATGCTTTTTTCTACTGCATATTTTAACCTGAAATTTCGTACTCATTGATTTTTGGGGTCGCTAATCGCAAATCTAAGGTTATATTTTTTCGATTTTCAAATCCAAGATGGCGGACAAAATATGTGAACTTCACAATCAAATTCCACTAAAATTAGTATACAAAGGTTTTTGGGGGTGCTGATCACGAATATGAGCTTTGTTGCGAGAGGCCAATCGCAACCTGTCAGCTGAACTCATTCTCGTCCCAGCTCGTGCTCAGTCGAGTTCACCCGATCCACTCGCCCTATCCTAGCTCTTTTTTTAACGCTCAACTAATTACAGCTCGTCTTCTGCAACCTAGCCAATGATAGGTGTCCTACTATTGTGCTAGGTCTACCGACGCCGGCTACAACATGTTTGCAGCCAATAACGCTCACGCGACGCTCAAGTACGCGTGCTCTGTTACCGCTCTTTTGATTTTTTCCGAAAATAATTGTACGAAGCTCTATTCAAGTTCTAAAAAGTCCCTAAAAGCTCAGCTTAGCTCTACTAGTGTTAATCATTCTTTGTTAACGTGATAAATAATTTAGTTTTGTTTAGTTGTTTTGTAATAAAATTATAATGAAGCTCAATAAAAGTGTCTTTTGTGTGCGAATACCTCTCCTGACCACATTCTACGGCGTAACTCATCTGTTATCGATCTTTTGGCTCTAAATCATTAATAAAAAGTAACTGAATCGAGAATTTTCGGTTCTCACAGAACAAATTTAGATTTGCGAAATTCAAGATTGCTGTATTACCACCGTCGGCACTTTTATGGGATAGACGAGACACCAGTGCTGCTCTATGTTTCCAGTGAAATTGAGTCAGTGGTTGAGAACGGGAAAACAAATTCTTTGGAATTTCCTACTCTCTACTCCTCAACGTATTGAATCCAATAAGCCGGATATTACTTTCTTCGACCGTAACACCAAGCACGTATATCACACTGAGTTCTTAGCCCCGGCTGAGAAGAATGTACATGGGAAAGAAGAGAGTAAACAGGAACACTACAGAGAACTCATAGAGGTCTTGAGAAATGTCAATCACGAATACACAGCGCATGTGATAGTCCTGATGATTAGCGCCCTCGGAGGGATAAGAGACCGCTTTCTGTCCGAGCTTCGAACAATACCAGTCTGCTGTAGTCAGGCTGAAATTTTCGCGACTCGTATGCAGAAAGTAGTCATCTTTGGTTCTCTCCGTATCCTAAGACAACTGAATCAATGACTGACCTCAAACCTGAGGGAGTCGGGTGTCTGCATGATTATCTCGTCTGGTCAGGCCCTAAGTGGGTCTCTTGGACCTCTGGCCAGATACATTTGACAAATTGCAACATAATAATAATTCAAAAATTCATAATTTAGAAAATAGTTCTAACAATTCGGTTAAATTGGTCTCAACTTCGTCGGTTGATAATAGTTCGTTAGCTTTCGCGAAACTGGGTAAATTTGATGGTTCTCAGACGTGGGAATCTTAATCACATCAAATTCGCATAGGTGGATAAATGAGGTAAAAGCATCGGTTCTAGTATCCTGCTCGAAGGACAAAGCTCAAGTTATTCTGGAAAATTCGTGTTTAGAGGATTTAAAAAATTTCGAAAAATTACAAAAAAATTTTGGAAGATTGTTTTGGTAAAGCTCGACTTTCTAGAGTTTTTTTAAGTCGTTTTCAGACTAGAAAACAGTCTGAAAACAAAAATGTGACTTTTCCAACGATTTGGATAGGCTTGTCAAATATGCATACGGTCTCCTTCGACGAGATAGAATTGCAGGTTTACAATTCATTTCTGGACTCAAAAATTATAGTTGCAATTTTCTATTTGTTCGGAGAGTATTGAGTCTCTTCAATTAGCAACTCAGAGTGCTTTAGAGCTTAAGTCAATTGAAGATTTGACCTTTGGAGGTCAGAATAAAAATAATATTAATAATAATCAGAATAATAAGAATAATACTGGTAAACATAACAATAACAGTAAATTCAATAAAAAAAAAAAGATTTTGGGAATAATTTCAAAAACAATAATAAAAATAATTCGAATCCTATTGAAGGTTATTTTAGATCAAATTTTCAACATAAAAACTCTTCACAAACTTTTCAATCGTGGATTTGTGGTAAAACAGGTTATTCTATAAAGGACTGTCAGGTTCTTTGAGGTGTTTAAGCTAATCTATCAAACATTTATAATTTCAATAAGTCTACTTGTAAAGGTTAATAAAAAAAAAAAAAAAAAAAAAAAAATTTTAAAACCAAAAATTAATTCGATTGATTTTTTTTATCCTTCTGTTTCTTCTAAACCGAAACTTTCACTTAGAGGAGAAATTAATGGTAAAAAATGTATTATGACAGTTGATACTGCTGCTGATTTTACTGTTATGAATTCTTCTTCATATAAAGGAAAGGTAACTGTTTCAAATAATTATTCTGTTTCTTATTCTATTTTTTCAGTTTCAAGTGATAAATTTGATTTCGATTTTATTGAAACTGTAGAAATCAAGATTTCCAATAGTAAAGTTTTTTTTGCTGAAATTGACGAAGAATGTATTTTGGAATTAGATTTCTTGATAAAGTCTGGTTTATTTACTGAAATCAAGAACCTTCTTGATAAAAAATTCTCCGAGGGTGATTTAGTTGTTTTAATTAATAGAACTAATTCTTCTTTGAATAAACTTCCAGAATTTGTTCTAGATTAATATGTAAGATTGTCAAAATTTTTCGATGTAAATGATACACTTCGTTTTAACGAAGATTTATTGAAGAATAAAAATATTTGTGCAAAAAACCCTTTTGATTTAGGAAAGTGCAAAATTTTACAGCATAAAATTGATGTTAGTAATGCACTTCCTATTGAACAGGCTCCTCGTTGTATTTCTCTCCATTTTTTGTTGACTATCGTAAATTAAACGATGTTACAGTTAAGGATTCAACTCCAATTCCTCATCAAGAAGACATATTGAATATGGTTCTTGGTGCTCAATGGTTTTTTACCGTTGATTTAAAAAGTGGATATTGACAAGTTGAAGTCGCTCCGGAGGATAGATCTAAAACTGCTTTTTGTATTTGGAATGAGGTTTGGCAATTTAAGATTCTTCCTTTTGGTTTGTGTAATGCTCCTGCTACCTTCGTTAAACTTATGAACATAGTTTTAGAAGGTCTTCTCGGTAAAATTTGTTTAGTTTATTTGAATGATATTATTATTTTCAGTAAAAGTCTAAATGAACATTTTATTCATCTTCAAAATGTTTTTAAAAGACGTTTTACAAGCTTCTCTTAAGATAAATCCTAAGAAATGTATATTTTTCCAAAAAGAAGTTATTTTCCTTGGACATGTAGTTTCTGGTAAAGGACTGAAAAGTTCTCCAGATAAAATTTCTGCTATTATTAATTGGCTTGTTCCTAAAAATAAATTTGAGCATAGAAGTTTTCTAGGTCTTTGTTCTTATGATAGGAAGTTCGTCAAAGATTTTGCTACTATTGCAAAACCTTTATATCTTATTAGTCAGGAAAGAAAGATTTTATTTGGGATGATTTAGCTTTTCAAACGTTTTAAAAATTGAAACAAATTTTGAATTCTACTCCAATTTTGGGTTATCCTGATCCAAATTATCTTCCAATTCTTGGTACTGATGCTTCGAATGTTGGCATTGGTGCTGTGTTATCACAGAAGATTCCAGTTAATGGGAATGGTGAGACTGTTCATGAAGAAAACATTATTGCTAACTTTAGCAAAACTTTCAATAATCGTAAACGTAACTACTGTGATACTAGGAAAGAATTATTAGCTGTTGTTATTTCTGTTGAACATTTTCGTCATTTTTTTCTTGGTAAGAGGTTCACTATTAGACTTGATCATGCCTCTCTCACTTGGTAACTTTCTTTCAAAAATCCTCAAGATCAAGTAGCTCGTTGGTTTGAAATCTTATTCCAATATGATTTCGAAGTTCAACATAGACCTGGTCATAAACATGGTAATGCTGATAGTTTATCATTTTGGTATTAATAAATTTCAAAAATTCGTCAACGTTTTTCCTGGGCAATTCTTAAACAAGATGACGAGATTCCGTGCAAAAAATGCAAAGTTTGTTCCGCTAAAAAGGGTCCCTATAAAAAATCTTGTGGTCAACTTCAAATTTACAATGTTGGTTCTCCTAATAAAAGGGTTTATCTAATGGTTTAGTTGAAAGGTTGCATAGGACTATTCTTCAATATTTGTCCACATATATTAACAATAATCAAAAAGATTAGGATAAGTGATTTTCTTTATTTTCATTAACCTATCATTTTTCAAGACATGAAACTACTGAGTATTCACTAGCTTTGTTGATGTGAGGTCGTGAATTAAGGTTGCCCATTTATCTTCTTGGAGGAATTAATCCTTCAGATAATTCTTCTGAAAATAATTCTACAACTGATTCTGTTTTTAATCTTCGTGAACAATTAAAGATTTTTCATGATAATGATCTTTTGTGCATCAACCAAACAATCTGCAATTTTCTATATGATGAAGTAGAACAAACATACGCGTCCTTGCCTGTGTTGGATGACGAACGTTATGACGACGAGTATTTATTATTTGTCAACGATGAAGAAGACGAAGAGGAAGAAGAAAATGATAGCGGGCTGGAAAGTGATATCGACAATTCGGGTTATGAAGGCGATGATGACAATGATTCTGTTGTCATAATCATCGATAAAACTGAATACATTTCAGATGGAGATGAAGATGAAAGTGATGCAAGTGATAACGATTATAATGCTGACGATGATAATAATGATAGTTATAATGGTGTGTATGTATGTATGCGCGTATGTTCGTACGTTCGTTCGAAATTTTCCTGGTCGATTATCTCGAGAACAAAAAATGATATCAATGTGGGACCAATTGCATTCGACGCGTAATTATGTAATTTAAAACGGATAAGATTTTTAGCAAAATCGGTCCAGCCATTTTTTTTGCAGAACATAAAAACTAGCAAAAATGGAAAAGGACATGAATTTTGCAATTTATAAATTATACCATTTTTTAAACAAAATTTCAAAATCTTGTAAAAAATATGAATATTAAATGATAAGAATACTTGTATGAAAATATGATGACAATATTTCATCGAAAAAAAAATTTTAAAAAACAAAATCAGCAATGAAAGAATTTTAAACTCTTGTCAGGATTGAGAAAACAGCATTAAAGACGCTATAATAGTCAATAATAATTGTTAATAATATGGAATTGTGTCTAAAAAATGAACATTGTTACTAACAGATAGTTATTTATCATGGTAATATTAAAAAAAAAAAGTTTTTAATTGTTATAAACAATAAAAATAGGGATCCATGCTATATATATGAATACTTGTAACTCATAATTTTTTCTTTTGCTAAAAAAATGTAACCAACCGTATGACATAAATTAAAACATACTTTTTTCGTTTACAACAATTAAATATGTTATAAACAATTAGAAACGGGTTCTATTCGAGGTGTTTCTTCATTTTTTCCGCTGGGAAGCTGGTCGTGTGGAATTTTCGGGTCGCACCCAGACCACTGCAGAGCACTGATATTTTATATAATCATTTATAATGTTTTCTTCCAATTGAGTTTTTTTTTTATGACTACAAGTTACAAGTTAACGAACTTAGAAGGGTATAAGTGCTACACGATACTTCGTTTCTTCTTGCTAAAAGGAAATATTTTGATTTGATATTATATATTTCGCTTTTCAAACTCAAAATTTATGTATAACATGTAGACGACGTTTTACAGCTACAAAATAATTATTGGAAGTGACGTCACTCGAAAAACAACTGTGAGAATTGAGTGGAGTTTGAGGGTAAAATTAGTTGCATTGCTGTGTATTTCTATTTTGAAAGTCACCAAGGGAACACGTAGATTTTACTAAGAAAGGAAGTAATAAAATTAAAAGAAAAAGCAGGTGGATAAAAGAAGATATTTCCTGAAAAGTGTTGTTTCTTGAGAATAACTGGTGAATAGAAATAATTGAAAAATTATCAAGTGAATATTGAAAAGTAAAGTAATGAGTAATTATTATGAAGAATTAATAAAAATGATAGAAATTGATGAAAAAAACATTGGAACTGTGAGCGGACAATTACAGAATAATATAACTGTTGATGAAAAAACGGAGATTTCAGTCAACAATTTTAATTTTAAAATCACTAGGGAAAAATTCATTCATCAGCAAAACTGTATGAGAGGAAGTGATCTTCAACGTGATGTTTGAAGACAGAGTCTATCGGTTGTTGGAAGAAATGATGAAAATGTATTTGCTTTACGTATTTCAACTAGATCGATTATAAATTCAAAACATGTGAATTTGATAGATTTTCTTAATAGTGCTAAAGTGTATATTAATCAAAAATTTAGAGACATTATCGATAACAATTGTAGCAGAAAAGTAAACTTTTTTTTAGTTTGTACATTTCATAAGATAAAAGATGGAGAATCTATTAAAGAAACGAAGTATTTCACTACGGTAAAAGAACTTTTTATGCTTTCAAGTAAAGTAGGGAATATAATTGATGTCCTATTAACGAAAGTTGAAGATTTTGAAGAACGTGATTAAGGATGGTCCATGCTCGCAATCTTTTATTTTTAAGTCAATATCAATCGGTAATATTTCGATTAACGTTTATGGGTTGAATAAAAAGGAAGAATAGCCCCATTGTATTTATCTAAATTTTCTTATAAAAAATACATACATTTGTTAATGGTAAAAAGTAATGTTAAGATAAATGTTGATAATCATTTAAATCCGATTTGTCATTTCTGTTTGATCAAAGACCTCTCTAGATTAGTTGGTAGTCAAATTTCTAAAAGTAAAACAAAAAAATAGGTCTAAGCACACTTTCTCTGTGTTAACACGACGAACTTCCTATTAGTAATTGTTTATAACAAATTTAAATAGTTATAATCAATGTTTGTTGAAAACATCCAAATACATGTGATATACACATTACTGATTCAATAAATACAATTTTTAATTGTTTATAACTAATTCGTATTGTTACAAACAATGTATGTTTGATAAAAGTTATATTTAGTTGTGAAAAATAATGTCTACTCAGTATCGACTCAATTTTCGAATAAAAATGTTATTGTTTGACTTAAAAGTATTTTAAATAGCTAATCTCTTCATTTTTTTGGAGTTATTTTGTTATAAAAAAAAAAAAAAACGGCTTAACCGAATTTGTTCAAATTTCATTTAAATCCTCTTTATGATAATATCTTTCGAATTAATTTTGGTTGAAGTCGATATCTCAATCCGTTCTTGAGATATCGAAAACGAAAAAAATGCTGACGTCTAAACATACGTACCTACGTACGTACACACACATCATTCTAAAAATTGGTCACTATGCTTTCAAATACCATGAAACTTGGAGATATGATGGAAATTCAAATTTCACCAATCGACCCAATTTCAATAACTTCCTAATGGGAAATTAATAAATTGCCATTCGATTTAGACATTCCCAGATATCAGTACTGTGGATCCGGAACGAAATTACAAAAACGATTAGAACGTGGTGGTCCTGGTGCAATTTCATTGTACACAGCGTGTGAAGAGCACGATATTGCATATTCGGGGAATCAAGAAAACATAGAAGCGAAAAACGCAGCTGATAGAGTGCCTGCTGAAAAAGCTTGGCAAAAAGTTTCCACCAAAGACGCAAATTTAAGTGAAAAAGCTGTTGCATTAGGAGTTACGAATATCATGAAAGTTAAATTAAAACTTAGAATGGGTTTGAAGAAAAGATTGGGAAAGGGTTTAAATAAAAAACCCCTGAGACGGATTGTAAATTCTGCACAATTAATAATGAATTCTGGTGCGGATCCCATAAAATTTGCATTAATAGCTGCGCGAAAAGCAGTGAAAATGATTGATGGAAAAAAGAATGTTCGAGTTGCTCGTGTATTAGCTGTACCGACTATAGTCGAACTGAGAAAAGAGTTCCTCAGTTGCTTTAATGCTGTCGGGCTCCCCACCACTGATTTCTTACCCCTTCGACCACGTTTTTCACTACTGCGCAAGCGCACAAGAGCACATGAGGAACTCTCTTCTCAGTCCGACTATGAGGTTAGAGGTACCTTACCACTTATACCAATATTTGCTAGTCTAAGTGCAATTGGTACTTTAGCTGGTGAATCTTCAGGTATTGTAAAGGCAGTTAACCATGCTAAAGCTGCTCATCGTCAATTAAATGAAGTAAAACGTCACAATGAAAAAATGGGAGCTATAGCCTTTGGAAGAGGTTTATGTTTGGATCGTCGAAAATAAGGATACGGTCTATATTTGGAACCGGTGGAAAAAAACGTATAGAGCTGCCACATCAAGCATTAACTAACATCGATATTTTGGGGTATGCAAAAATTATGAAAATTCCATACTTGAAGTGAAGATAAATCAAAGTTCTTTAGTCATGAATGATTCGATCAAAATAACGCTGTCTAGACAGTCTTCTATATTAGAGGCATATTATTTTTCACCCATCGAATTAACAATGTCAAGAAACTATGTATTGGACCTTGTTGAATTATTAACATTCAACTTAATCTCGAACATTGATAATGGAAATAATAAATTTTATTGTAATATAGATAAACGAGATGAAATTATTAAAATACTAACAGGAAGCTATGAAATTGAAGATATTGAAAATTATTCAAAGAAAGCTGATCCGAAATCGTCAATTTTCATTAAAGCTAACAACAATGAACTGCACATTAAGATTCATAGTGATAAAGCTACAATAAATTCCGAGCTGGATGATTTTATTATAAGGATATATACGAAATCTGTGAAAACATGGGTATTTTTTATAAAACGATTGTCAGAAGGAGCTATGAAACCGACTTGCCATGCCAAAAAATTGTCAACGTCGAAACCTTAAACGACTAAGTCGTCAGAATATTTTGTTTTTAAAGACCTTGGGCCTAAAGCCACGCATACAAAAAAAGTCAAAGTAAAAGTGTGCTGTTTTGCATGGTTATTGCCATAGCTGCAAGAGAGGAGACATTAGCTATCAACACAGAAGTTGTTGATAAGTCTATATCACATTGTGAATTACATGCTTGTTAATCTTATGCATCACCTTCACTTAATAACAGCGATGAAATCTGGATTGCTGTTTAACATCAAGATTTACTAAACCTAATGACACTGCTGTAGCAGCTACAACGAAATTTGTAAACATGGCATTCTGTTACTTATTTGAAGAAATACGATATGAATTCAGTAGCGTTGATATTGATCGCAATAAAAATGTTGGTCTCACAAGTGCCATTAAAGGATATTTTTCACTTCATCCAAATCAATTAAATTATTTGAATAGAACAAGCTGAATTGCCAATGATGAAAAACTAATTGATAACAAGGGATACTTTGACATTTTATTACCATTGAATATGCTTTTGGGAATGGCTGAAGATTATCATCGCATTATTATCAATGCCAAGCAGGAACTCATTTTGACACGTTCAAACACCGATCTGAATGCAATAGTATAGGATATAGCGAGTTCAGATGGAAAAATGGAATAGATGATTCCCTACATCACAGTGTCAGATACAAAGAAAATATAATTATTAAATTATTTCGCCAATGATCTGCTAATAACGGTGAGTTTTCGATCATGGGAAACTTATAAATGTCCATTGTTACCGAGAACAACGAAAAACGTCTGGATGGTGAAAACATCAACACAGTTGGAGAAGCCAAGATATGTTATACTGACATTTCAAACAGCACGAAAAAATGATGCAACAAAAGATCCCAGTCAATTCGATCATTGTAATTTGAGAGACGTAGAACTTTTTCTCAATTCACAATGTTATCCATATGGCAACTTGGATCTTGACATAGTTCATAATCAATATGCATTATTATATGATATGTACAAAAATTTCTAAAATTTCTGTGTAAGAATTATATTATGGCAAAGATTCAGAACGTCTTTTTACAAAAGAACAATCTATTCACAAAGCACCTTTCATTATTATCGATTGTTCAAAACAAAATGAATCACTAAAATCTGGACCTGTAGATGTGCAGATTGAATTCAAATCTACAACACCTATACCCGATAATACATCAGCATGCTGTTTAATCATTCATGATCGACTTGTTGAATACAGACCTTTGAGTAGATAATTAAGAAAATGATTATAATAGAACAAAAATCTGTTCAATTTAATCTTCAACCGGAAAAATACATAATGCATGCATGGACTTATGCTTACAGAGCAGCTAGACAAGGATGTTGAGAAAAAGCAGCTCGAGATAGAGAAAGATTTAGATAAAAAATAGAACAATATAATATTACATAATCCTGTATTATTGAGAAAAATTGATAATATGAATAAAATAAAATAAATCATGTAAAAATTGTTCTTATTTTAACAATCCTTAAAAAATGGGACAGGGCCATCATTTTGGTCATCCTTGAGTAGATGATGCTTGTTACATCGTCGATAGATTCTCAAATTTTTATCTAATTACCACTCATTAAGCCGTTTATCCCATGCAGTGTCGATATTATTTGCAGCCTCTTCAAAGGTCAATTCTTTTTCTGAATGTTTTGAGTCGATTGGATTGAATCGGAATAAATTTTCATTGGTCTAATATCATCATCAAAAATCTAAATATTCTAAAAGACCCATTGGCTTAGTTTTTTAACATTTATAAGTGCACATTCGAATCGAGGGTGACAAAGATATGGAAGTCCTAAATTTATTCCTTTTTTTATAATTCCTTCGTAGTGTTTGTCGTGATGTGGACACCTAATTTTGTTGAAATCATTATAAATTGTAAAATATTCTCTTTCCAAGTTAATAATTGAAATATCTGTCTTTATCTATGATTCCAGGAAGTATTGCACTTCATAATCTTATACAAAAATATAGCGTACGTTGTTCGAAATCTCTTTGAAGTACTTATTCAGTGTTTCATATGGTGTATCACCAATTTCCCATGAAAGTCTATGATAATACCTTCCACTAACATCAACGTCCCATACTTCATTAATAGATAACCCACCGTAATCATATGGTGGTTGAAATAAAAAATGATATTCACAAATTTTTTCCAATTCTAGCCATTTACATGAAGCCGACTCTTTTACAATCACTTTTTCGTTAGAAATGCGGTAGTCAGTACGGTAGAATGTCCAAAACCTCCTTTCATATTCTACTTTAGTCAAATTGAGTGTATTCACGTGAATCTCAAACCCGAATATAAACACTATATAAGCCCATAAACAACACTCGGAATCGCAAACTCCATCGAAGTCAAAGCTTGTCAATATCACCAGCCGATGTATTACCGATAGCTCAGCCGAATCAATTAGATCCGACAGTTCAAAATTTCCAAGTACAGGAAATACCCTGGAATCTCCAGCAGCCAGTAGCAATACTAGGGACATCCAGGATGACCAATCAGAAGGAAGAGTCGATGAAGATACCTGTGACGCTACCGCCGAGCCAAGGTTACGGCTCGATAAAAGACCCCATGTCACAGTAACCCTTGGAGAAAGAGAATTATGGGTACTAGTCGACACAGGAGCGTCAAAATCCTGTATCGCAACTAAATTATGAGAATTCATCAGAAATGAAGGGTAATTTGTTAAGTACACGCCCAAAGAGTGGACCGATACTGTAGCTGATGGTAAAGAAGTAAATATGACTGGTGTGGCTAAAATTATTGTCACAATCAAGAATAAAAAATACACTTTACCGGTAGCAGTGATGCCAAAACTAGGAGATGAATTCATCCTTGGAATTGATAATCTAGGGAAAATAAAATACCGAATACAATTTGATGAGCAAGGTTGCCAATTCATGGTGGAAGCTGATATTCTAAACAGTGTTAAAACCACACTCGAAACAATGGAAACGCTTAAGAGAAGGGAGGTTGGATATTAATGAAAAAAAGAGTCAGTTTCTACGTACTCAGCTCACGTACCTCGGTCACTCGATCGATGGGGATGGCATCAGGATTGATCCTGAGAAAATGGAAGCAATCTCAGAGATTCCTTCTCCGTTCTGAGTTAACCTAATTCTGTCACTCGTTAAAAACCTCCCTACTTTGTCTAGTATTAAAACGAGCTTGTGCTTTTGAATCTCCCGCCGAATCCTGTAGAAACATCTGTTGCTGACCCTCATCATCGAACCTTGGAACCGACGAGCAAGGACGGAGGGTAGTCTAACCAACATCTTTGGGTCGTCGTTGTCCTAGATGGTTAGATTTCATTTTGACAGCACGTTACATAGTGTTAATTCTTTTGCCTCTATGGAACAAAAAATTTCTACAATTTCATCATTGTTTATAAGGTTTTTTTGAACTTCCTTTATTATCTTCGCTTGCAACAGTATTTCATTTTGCTTTGGAATTTTTTTTACAATTTCAGCACATGAAGCTGACTCTCTTAACTGGCAAATTTTATCAAAATGTTCTGCAGAAATTTTTTAAGCAAGATATCATTCAAAAATCCAAGGTTATCTTCCCGAGTTTTAGTTTGGATTGAATATCGAGTTTTTCACTACGACCATAATTTTTTGTACAAATTTTTTCTTTGTTCTTAAAATTCTGACTCATTTATGTCCGGCTTTCTGCAATTTTTTTGACCGTTTCTGGATGCTGTTTTCTCTGTTGATTTATTTCCCTTTCGTTGGTTTTGATCAACTTTTCCTGAATATTTTCCAGCTTTTCTCAGATTATTACGAGACTTTTTTTTTCGATATCGACTACAATTCTTTTCGCCACTTTTCCCTATCCATTATCGTGAACAACAGGTGCAAACATCGAATATCAAAAGTGGATGCCATGCTATAGTTAACAAGGTAACGCGCTTTTTGATACCCGGACAAAATATCCCGGACAAAATATTTTCAAGACAAAATTACTCCAGACACTATAATTTCCTGACAAAATATTCTTAAAAATTGTATATATACAATCGAATAATTTCATACTTTGGCGCTAAAATGTCATTGTGTATTGTAATGCTATCTAGCGTTCAATTATGGAATTATGTTTTGCAATAGTGAAAACCTTGCTATCTATTTTAGTATATTTCGTAATTATATGGAGTGCTGCTATTTTTATGAGCTAGTATTTCTATTGTTTCTAAGCAATATTTGTGAATTATTTATTAGAAATTTTTAAATCAAATCAAGTTATTGAAAGACCGTTCTACACAATGCCTCTAAAATTTGTGTTGTCACAAAAAGGTAAAAACTTATTATTATATGAAGGAATTTTATACACACGGAAGAAGGTGAATAAAAGTAATGTATCGTGGCGTTGTGCTTCTGATTCCAATTGCAATGTAATAATTCATACAGACAGTGAATTGAAAACAGGTATTATTTTATTTTATTAGTTTATATGTATTCATTGTTGAATAAATAATATTTGTAATTTTAATGGATCCATTTCAATGGGTACAGGCAATATAGTTGGTGAAATACCAAAACACGAACATGCTGGAAATGCTGCTTTAGTGAAAACGAAGATTATCAAAAGTCAAGTAGTAAAGAAAGCTAAAGGAAACGATTCAAAACCTGCTACGATCGTGTCTAAGGTATTACGAGGTATATCATCACTGGTCACTGCGTTATTGCCAAAGCCAATATCTTTAGTTCGAACTGTGCATCGTGTACGTGTTAAAGAAAATCCTCAATTGAGTAATCCGTTATCTCGAGGTGAATTAGAATTACCAAACCAGTTTAAATGTACACACAATGGAGAGTCATTCTTACTTCACGATAGCGGTGAATCAAAAAGAAGATTTTTGGTGTTCACAACACTCAAAAATTTAAATTTTTTAAGTAAATGTGATCAATGGCTGAGTGATGGTACATTCAAAAGTGTACCGAGTATTTTTATGCAATTATATACCATTCATGGTTTCATAAATGGTAAATCAGTGCCACTTGTTTATTTATTATCACCTGATAAAACGAAATCTACTTATATAAAATTTTTGAAGGTGTTACGTCAAAGTTTGCCAAATTTTTCACCTAAGCGTATTGTAGTCGATTTTGAAGAAGCATTTATTGAAGCTTTTAAAGAAATATATTCAGGAGTGAAAATATCTGGGTGTAGTTTCCATTTTAATCAATGTATTTGGCGCCACATTCAGTTATGTGGGCTCCAAAAACTATACAACACAGATATAACGTTTGCTTATAACATACGCTTACTTATGGCATTACCATTTCTTCCGACTGATGATGTAATATGTGGTTACGAGTTAATTGTAGGTAGTGACTATTATGATCGTTATAATGATGAATTGAATACATTACTCGAGTATTTTGAGATAACGTGGATTGGTAAGTCACGTCACAATAGAAGAAAACGCGATAAGCCAAGGTTCAATATTAAAATGTGGAATTGTTATAAAGCTGTTTGTAATGATTATATTAGATCAAACAATTTAATGGAAGGATGGCATAATGGTTTCAACCGCCGTGTTGCTGTTTGTCATGCATCTATTGGACAGTTTCTAGATGCAATTAAAGATGAACAGTGCAAAACTGAAATGTTAATCGCTCAAATAGATTCAGGATTAAATGTCTCAATATCTCGTCGTAAAGCCTATCGTGACTATAATAATCGATTGAAAAGCATTGTTATGAATTACAACTCCGATTACAAATTAGAATACTTGAAAAATATTGCAAAAGTACTATCAATATAAGGTTGTAATTGAGATAAATTTTTATTTAACACTGTTATAAACAATATAATTAATGTTATTTCTACGTTGTTATGTAAAATAGAAAAAAATGTTTTTTTTATAGATTCGATTAAAGAAAGTATTTATTATGTGAAAATTTAAGATAGCATGAGTGGTTCCGTAACTATTCGTCCGACGACAATAAATCCGCGACATTACATCCGTTTGAAGAAATGTGGGGGGAGGGGGGGGGGTGTTTAAAAAGCAGACCAAATGTGAATATTGGGTTATACAGAATATTTGGTCTGCTTTTAAAACCGCATTTCTTCAAACGGATGTAATGTAGCAGATTTATTGTCGTCAGACGAAGTAGCGTGTCACCACATGAGTAGTATATAGTCATTTACTTTACTTTTTTTATAAAATTGACCAAAAAAGATATTTACTAAGTAAAAACATGTGATAATGTGAATATTGTTATCTATAACGGCATACTAAGTCAATGTCAATATTACGTTCCTGTATAGGTTAGACTAAACCAATGTTAATTTAAAATTATTATTAATAATATGTAATCTCGACAGTACAGAAAGAAGTGAATATTTTTATATGAATTTGACATAAACATGTCTTAAGTTGAAACATGAAGTATTATAAATGTAATTTCTAACAGTTTAAAAAAGATACAAAAAATAAAATAATCCATGTAATTTACATAATATCTATTTATTTTATTAGTATGTAGAGACTATAAGAATTTTTTTAAGATATTCTGTCAATGGGATATCTTGTATGAAGTCATTTTGTCTCAGGGATATTTTGTCTTGGGGATATTTTGTTCGGAAATATTTTGACGGGGATATTTTGTCCAGGTATCAAAAAGCACCGAATCAGTTAACAAGCGTAGCAGATGCTATTTCAGCCAAGATAGAATTCATAGTTTCTACAATGTTATTACTTATCTTTGTGATAAAGTTTCTGCATTTAACGATACTTGCTAGAAGGCTACTTAAATTTGTTAAATATATCTACTGTTCTGACTTGGTCTAAGGTACTCTATCGACGGCCTAACATTTTTCTCCCCACCGAATAATTAGATGACTCGAGGTCTCTCCTGCCAACTCATTTTCGCCAATTAGACAACTCTAATTAATTCCTAGACGTATATATCCCTTCTCGAAGGGCCTAGAAGCTTCGAGAACGCAGAGGTTTCGGGAAAAACGGTCTATATTAGTCTGTATTCGCCGGTTACTATGAGTATTCGTACGTAGCTCGTACTCGGACGACTATTGGGCATCATCGGACGATGCAGATCTACAGACAACTCGTTGTAACAGTCAACTCGGTACGTGTGTACTAGCAGAGAGCGCACGCAGTCGAACTCTCTAGTGAAAACCCAGACAACTCCTCAGACCTGGACTAACTCACCAGTTAATCATCTATAGTGATGATTATGAACTCATCAGGCAGTCTACCTCTTAGAAGACATCCTCAGGAAGCTCATGTTGGTCCGCATCAGCACCTTCTTACAAAAGGCGCGAATGATGTCGGCTTCGACGCCTCACGGCCTCGTGGACAGACACAAACACAAGATCCATACACGAACAACTCGCTTGTGTCTGTGTGGCTGACGCCAACACAATGAAACTCAGACTACTTAAAAAAATCAGGCTACTCCTGGTGCAGAGACCAGTACAGGAAAACTTATAACTTTCCTGTGATCCTCTACTCATCAGTCAACTCATTTGTGAACTCTGTGTGAAATTTCCGTGAACTCAAGACTGTACAGACAATTCAAAGACTCTTTTATTGTTATTTTTCTGTTACTGTGATTTTAGTGTTTAATAAATCGTTAACTGATACTGTTAAATAGTGTCAGCCAACTCATTTACACCGTTCAAAAGTCCCGACTGTTCTAGCATCCAAACATCCTAAAAAATACAGTCCACAAAGTCCCGACTTCTCACTCAGCCGACTCAAAGTCAGAACATTTGGTCCTTCGAGCCGGATGGGGTCCGGCTTGGATGCATACTCCGAACAACTCTGGAGCAGTCGGTTGAATGGTGTATCTTTTTTTTGTAATGTTCGGTCAACTCAACATATTTCGCGGACAATTCACGTTAAGTTCAATTTCAGTTATTTTATTCAATTTTAGTCAGTGTTTAGATATTTTCAGACAACTCAATTGATTTTTGGTGTAAATAACGTTGCAAACAATACTTGTTTACGCATTCTTGTGCCCAGTGACACTCAGAATTGTTGTAGTGCTTTAGAGATCCTTAGCCTGATCGACTCTTAGTGTCTTGAAGCGTGCTCGCGCGCACTTTTCAGTATTCTACGAATTCTCTGAGTGACCTTGCATGAGTAAACAGCTGATTATTTTCTTGTGTACTATTAAGTGGGTCAATCGAGTTTGTGATTGATTTAATATCACCAGTGAGCGTGTTGGCTCCTTATAATAATTGGAGTGAATTAAATCAAGTTTCTGGTTATAAAAAGTACACCGTGCAGATTAAGATATACTCAGTGATCATTGAAGTAATCAATTGATCAGTTAATCTCAGTTTTCGTGGCAAAGTATTGTGATTAGTCATAATTTCAGTCATCTCTCTAATGTTGAGTTGTGTAATCAATTTCATGTAATTTTTGTGTCTTAGAGATAACTCTCCATGCATCAGTGTAATGGTTATGCAGAATTAGTCAGACTACTCAGTGTTGTGTTATCCCCAGTGCCGATAATCACGATTTAGAAAACATTGAATTCACTTTTGACAACTCTAGTGATCTCTAATGATCTAAGTGATTGATTCAGTGATTGTGACCTTGTTAACCAGTGCTTCAGCATGTCAAATGACAAGAACTTCAGTGTACGAACCAACTCACCGTGTGAGAACATATTCTCACAAGACAACTCACATCAGCAAGACTCAACTATGTCATCAGGTTCGTCAACTCATTCACCAGACAATTCATCACAACATGGGTCAAGATCACCATCTCCTGAATCACGATTTAGCATAACACAACGCAGGTTATCAGCTCATAAAATTAAGAGATAAAATTCTTGCTATGGATAAAACCAAGACGTCTATGGGCCTTCTCGATAACACAATTGCTTCACTTGGGAAATTTTGGGAAACATTTTGTGCGTAGTCAATACTGGGACTACCCATTAATCTTCAGACTACTCAACCGTTCAAACTCCAAGTTCAGAGAAACCTGGAACCGTCAGAGACTCGACTCAACCAGACAGCCAACTCTTAACCAACTTCTTTTGTTCATTACTTCTCAAGCACGAGCAATTGAAGCTGCAGATTCATTAGCAGATCAGATCAACCAGCTGCCAACTCAAGCATCATCATGCTCAACAACGAAGTCAACTCATCAGCCAACTCAACAGAAGCAACAGACATCTCGAGCATGTCATCGACAATCTTAACACAACCAGAAGAAAGCTGATTATCCTTGTGATCAATGTACGAGTTCTGATCACTACCTTTCAGACTGCTCTTCATTCAAAAAATTGACAGAGTCCATGAGATACAAACTCGTGCTGACTTCTCGGCTCTGTTTCAATTGTTTCGGTCACCATTCCATAAAAAAGTGTAACTCAGATCGTACGTATAGTATATGCAATCAGAAGCATCACACGATGATTCACCACCCCCGTACCGCAGCATCGACTCTACAAAGATCAGCTAGATGAACGTCAGTTGGACTATTGCAAAGCAGACAACTCTACGGCATCAATGACGCCATCGAGCACGCGTTCAGACACGTGTGGCGTTGGTTAGTTTCGGGAAACTCACGCAGACAAATCGACAGTCGTTCTCACCAACAATTATTCAGTTTTGTGCAAAAAGACTCAATTTTGTTGTGAATAATTATCTCAGACATCTCAAGACCAATAGTCCACACAAACGTCAACTATCATTAGCAGTCAAATCAGTTCTAGTGGTCCAGGAAGATCAGTTTAGTGTCTGTGGAAACTAAACTATGCTGGCGTTGACGCCACAGTGCCTCACGGACAGTCACACATACAGTGTACCACCGAACAACTCTACTGTATCTGTGTGCCTGTTACTACGAGCTAATTGTGATATTATTTCATTACCTTTTTCAGACAGACGTTTCAATTAGTACCTGGACAACTCAGTTACAATTATTAAGTAACATCATTATGGTCTTCGTAAATCGCAGACAACTCAGCAGTGAGGTGAGGTGGTGAAGTGCCATTTCTGCATCCAACTCTAGATCACAACCATCAAGTCAACCAGGTAACTCATTATCATAGTCAACTCATTGCAGTTAATTCTCATCAAGTTTCAGTCAACTCTTCAAGTGGTGGTGTGATCACATGACATCTAGGCAAATCAACGATAAAGGGTGATGAATCATGCAATTCTACAGGTGCTAACAGAAGTAAAGCATGCTTCTTTGGTGACTCGACGGAAGGGATGACCTTAGCACATGAGGTTTCGGCCTCAGGAGGGTTGAGGGTCCTGGAAGAAGAGTCATTAGGTCTCGGTTGATCTCCTACAGCCAAAAAAAAAAGAGAAAGACTCTGTCATCTCAACGTACAACTCATCAGCCGACTCTCTCCAGACAATAACTCTTGACGAAATTAATGACAGACAACTCATTCAAGAGATTAATCTGGAAGATACATTGACGATGTTCCCCAAGAAGAAAAAACAAATAACTAGAAGTGACTTTTTGAAGAAAAAGTCGACCTACTCAACCTGCAGCACAACTCATATTATATCATATCTGGAACATTATTAACTTTTTTTTGCGAAAATGACTAGTACAGTTTCCATGATTCTCAAAAACATAATGCAGCACATTCACACAATCTTGACGATTACTTTTTATGCTTTCAGTTTTGCCAGTATCTTGCTCAATTCTACAGTCAATCGCTGCTGTGATATCCATAGATATGCTAGTGTCTCGTGCGCCAAGCATAAATCGCTGCTATCTTGCCCTTACATTACGACGAGTCACTACTGTATCTCTGTACAAATCATAAAATTTTTTATAGGTTATTGTTCTTAAAATTAAAATTTTTTCTTTTTCTAACATAGTCATGGGCTGAAATTAGAAATTCGCTCAGAAAGCAATTGTTGGCTTTCGAGTAAGTATACTAGAAAATTTAGTACGTTTAATGACACAACAAACGTAACAACCAAAAACTTGGCGTGACTGTTATTTATTGATTGGCTTAAATAATTTCAAGATTTTATGCTTCTATAAAATCTTAACAGTTACGCCAAGTTTTTGGTTTTGTTTATTGTGTCATTAAATCTACTGAATTTTGTTTGAAAAAAAAGACCCGAAGAAAATAATTTATTTTAAATATTGTCGATACGTAGATTTAAATAATTGGCGTTTAATGATTTTAGGGCTGTTGAGATTTTTTGAAAATTATTATTAAAATATTCGTACTCACGTTTTTTTGAATGTTTGTTTTTGACTTAGTGCTTATACGCTACTTCACATTTAATGGCTCTTGCCATAATGTTTTTTACGTGAACGTTTCATAATATTAAAACTAACAAATGTTAACTTTCATTTGAACAACACAAAAAACTTAAACAATACAAACATTTATTAATATACGCACTTTATTTGTTATTATTAAATATCAATGAAATCACAAATAATTTGTCAAATTCAATACTAAAGTAAAAAAGAAGTATTCGGACTGTGTATCTATTTGACACTTTTCTTATTCTCAATGATAAAAAATATTGTTAATTATAAGTGACAGTTTATAGGTAAACAAAAAAAAGTCGCTGTAAAGAAATCATAGAATTCTTTTTGGGAAGCAATAAATAACTACGATCCAAATTAGTGTATTTGCAGTCACAGATGTCTGATATGAAATTAATTAACTTGATTTTGATCTGTTATAGGCTTTTAAACAATTGATTTCAGTTTTTTATATTCATTTATCATTTTTGTTGTAAATTTCATGAAAAAATATTGTTTTGATGTACGTCGTCTACGAACCATACATTCTGCTCTCTTCTAAAATTTTATTCAGATAGGATCACTAGAACCCGGAAATCTGCAGACCCCTCATTTTCAGCAACTTTTGAACTGTGTTTTAAATATTAAAGA
The DNA here is from genome assembly GCF_013357705.1 of Chelonus insularis. Lineage (NCBI taxonomy): Eukaryota > Metazoa > Arthropoda > Insecta > Hymenoptera > Braconidae > Chelonus > Chelonus insularis. Next base: position 546,972 of record NW_023276778.1, read on the forward strand.
GGTTCGTGCATAAAAAATTAAAGATTTTTCACTACAAATTTTTTTTACAGTTGCAATAGTTTATGTTAACTGAACGAATTTATTTGAATTATCAATCACTTAGTTTTCGAAATATTGACAGTTAAAAAATAGAAATTAAACACTGTAGAGATAGGAAATGAGTACTGGAAATGCTTTTCATAGTATTTTTGCTAATAATAATTAAAGATTATTTTACAAAAATAATTTTGATAGATTAAAAAATCTTTTACTTAATTGTAAGAAAAAAGAATTTATTTACCATTCCATTATTTTGTATCAAATATTTTTTAACTGAATAATGATGCAATCTGGACGTGACTAGAATTCACATCGTAAAACTTGGCAACGCTGCCACTTATTCTACCAATCATAAGCACGACGAAGAAACACATGGTACACGCCCCTTGCGGGACTTCAAACCCTAATTCTTCATGTATGCGAGATTCCAAATGCAGCAAAAAATTTCCGAAGTCATCCTGAATTCAAGCATCTAGTAGCGATGAAGGATAACCCACATATCGTCGACAATCGCCAGAACAGCGTAAGTATAGTACCACCATCCGAAACCGTGATATTGATAACCAATGAATCGTTCCCTATAATGCTCTCCTTTTGAAAATTTTTGTTGCTCACATTAGCGTAAACATATCAATCTGGACGTTACATCTGCAGCTCTGAAGCAGTATGGAGGATATCTTGCAATTAATGTAGAAAATAACCTAATTTTTATGTACAAACGACAGAACCTTGCAATCAGTTCACAGTTCAGAACATACTTCTAGATGTGTTAAAATCTATATTACGTTTACAAAGTGTAAAATTGAACATATGTATATATGCTTACTGTAACACGCTTTGAATTTATAGTGTTTCGATATTCCACGCTGAGAATAAGAAACAATAGTCGATCTAACACGACAGTTTTTATTTTCAATTTTCTACTATAAATTCCAAAAGGAGAAAAAACAAGTGAAAGTTGTTTTACAACGTTAAATGAATAACTCACCTTCTATCAGGGAGAAGATACATTTTTGCGTAAGGATTCCTTGGTTGACCATTAGTTCTTGGAATAAGATCAGTGGCGCAGAAGATAGTTATACTCAGACGTTTACTGGCTAAAATGTAGCCAAGTTTCACTTGTAACTTCCCACCAACATTTAGATTGCTCGTGAGATGTGAATTTCCTCCACGTCCTTGAGCGTGTAAATCCGGTGATCCTGGTGAAGTCACTAATACCGATGGTTTTCCTCTTCGAACATCATATAACTCTAAAAATTGTAAATATTATTTGACCTATTGATAACTTTTTACTATCGTCATAAACAGTAATTATTACGGAAACATTCGTTCAGAAATATATTTCAAACTTCCGAACGAGTGAACTACTTTAAAATTCATTAAACGTTTATAATACATAGTCAAGAAAAGTATTAACAAATACAAATGTTTTAAAATATTTATGATCAGTGATGTTTTTTATTTTTTCTTTTGATATCAACTAAACTTTGTATGGTATTGACAGTTATAGCGTTAAACGATTTGCTTTGCAAATAAAACATTTTATTATGGACTAAAATCATGTTAAACGGTCATATTTTTACCGATGCTATATAATCGACAATATGAAAATGATATATTTTAACATGGATCAATACACGATTTCCAAAACTACCTACTAATCCATAAGTTATTTGAGAAATGTTAAATAAATATACAGATTATTATAATGTACATTTATTTTCGTATTGGAAGACGAAAAATTTAAAAACAATTATGTTTTCTACAATTATTTGGAAAAAATAGAAATTTAATATATATTCCAATTGCGTATCAACAGAGCCTAGAGAATTTTAATACGAACTGACCGAACTATGAATAGAAGGTACCGGACATATAGAAGACTTATGATATAATAAATAGAAAAATAATAACACAGTGAAGAGAAAAAAAATTAATAGATCACAGTATTTTCCAATTTGTCGAATAGTGTCTTTTTTCTGAAGTTGTTGCTCCCATAAAATAAGGTCAAAAATACTGATGCAACAAATGTACATCTGTACTGCAATCTCCATTCAAAGAGTATATATTTACCTCAAAGAAATCTTAAACCTATTTTGATCTAAAAGTGATTAGAATAATTAATCAATTAAAAAGTTTCATAACATAACAGTTGTAAATATTGCTTATCGTTGATAACAGATTGTAAACATTCAACTATATGGACTAAAAATTTCAAGCCTAACTACACGGAGCTAAAATGTTAGAAACAATTTCCACGTTTCATGGTAATCTGTGTGAAAGTTATCGACCAAGTAAAAATTACTATGCGTCAATGAAATTTTTCCTGATTTGTAGAAAATTTTCATTACTTTTTACTTGCACTTGCTTTATAGTGACAAGCATGGAAATTCTTCCAAAAATTTTTTTGGAAATTCAATGATTTTATTTACAAGAAAAAGATAAAGTTTCTTTACTAATGTAAGATACTAGTTAAAATTGACTGTATCGGTGAGAATTTCATGACTTAAGTGTGACAAGCTGAATGAAATACTTACCTTTATATTGTGGTTTTTGACCTTTGGAAAGATGTTCATTCATTTGCCTCCACTGGGCATGCGTAGATGTTCGTATAGGTAAAGTAGATGCTGTTGTAATCAGACTATCTTCTGAATCTAAATGATTTCTAGCAACTATTAATTCCACCTGAGTATCATCTCTCGACTGTGCTATAATATTTGCTACTTCTTCAGCACTTTTATCTTGTAGACAATGACTATTCCACTTGATTACTTCATCTCCTGTAATTTTTGTAACGTTAATATGTTTATGCTTTCACTAAACGTTTTTCTAAAGTATGAATTCACTGTGAAAATATATTTTATCAAAGATCTGTATCGATTGGTTGCTAATCCAGAGACTTTTAATCGTTACTTATAAGAAAATAATGGAAAATAATTTTTCGGTTTTGAAGATAAAGATGGAATGGATATAAACCAAAAACTTTTATTGAAATTAAAATTTTATATCGTGAGCTAGATAATTGATAGACGGAAAAAATTCTAATTAAAACAATAAGTAAACAAGAGTCTTTTGTATCAATAATTTATTTTATGACCATTCTCACCAAAACTATTATCGATTTTACAGATACATTACTAAATAGAAATTTTTCGTTCAAAATGAGAATTTTTTAAATATAAAGCTAATCGTATTAATTAAATTATTATGTTATTACTGAATATTTCCATTTTATTTTTCCCGGAGTAGAAATAAAAAAGGGCATGCGTTAACGTGATCCGGACCGGATCAGGGCCTAGTATGAAATGTTGTAATATAGTATTTATATAGTGTTCTTATCAGGCTTTTAAAAAAATACCCTGTTACAGAATCCTAATCCGGTCATGTTTTATGACCTGATCGTAGTTCTTTTTGGGGACCTCTAATCTATCCCATTCCGGACCTGATTTAAATGAAAATTAATGAGGTGTAATTTATTTGACTTACATTAAGTTGATTTTAAATAATACATGTGTCAGTGAGAGTAAACAAAAGAGTTTCCTGTAATGTATATCTACGAATTATTAATGAAAAATCAAGATCCTCGTATGAATCCTGTAAAATACCCTAATCTGCTCGATATAGGTTATTTTAATCAGGACCACCTGACTAGTAATTAAATCAGATATTCCGGAGTGATTCAAAAAATTATTTTTTCGAAGTTTAAGTTTAAGTTGAAATATTTTTTTATTATATGTCTAAAAATTTATGTTCAATAAGAAGAACTTTTCACAACTAATCAAAAAAAAAATCCTCGCTTTCCCCGTCCGAAGGACGGGTATCGAGTTCCTCGCCTACTAGGACATACCTCTGGGAAATTATAACTCTACTCTCTTCGCGATGGCGTTTCCCGGAACGCGTATACCTGCGCTTTGAAACAGGCACGGAGATACACGTAATTAGCTTGAGGCCTTACGACATGCAACTATGAGTCCGACCTCAATTGGCCAGTATCTAGTCCTACATATCATATTTTGACTTTGCAGCCCTAGGCACAAGGCTTGTAATTTGGCCTCACGTAGTACCAACTTTATCCGCTTTGGTCGGCGGTCGCTAACGCATCTCGCGCTCGGCGTGTTCGGAGTACCCATATTTAGACTACTATATGAAGCAGTACGAAATGGGGCACGACAAACTATAATCTGCCCCTGCGTAACACGACATATCTTAAGGGACAAAAATATCTATGTAAACACGAAGGCCCAACCAATCGAAAAATTCAGAGATTTTGTAACCTTGAATTTTTCTTTTCTTTTGCAACGATAGTTCGCTGGCCGAAGACTCTAAAAGCCATCAGCTACTACTACTAGACTTTCTAACTTTCATGAGGGAGAAGAAAATCCAGGTCAAAGAGTTTTTCTATTACGTTTTAGAATCGATACGTTAGCATTACTCGTTGATCTACACGGAAAACATGCACCTGTATTCATCGATGCCTTCCATCGTCTTCAATCTAAAATTTCAAGCTTAAGCTGAATTCAAAAAAAGATAAAATGTAAGATTTTATTGAAAATATAATGTTTGAGGATATAATATGATTTTTTTTAATGATCAGAAAGGTAGAAAGGTCTGCTCTAAATAATAAAAATCTGCATAAATTACTTGTTTGAACTAAGATATACGAATTTAATGGATTACGAGTATGCTTAATACTATTCACTGCAGTTTGTTAGTCATTTATAAGTCATAAAAGACAAGTGCCAATTCAATACATATGGCTCATAAAACCAAACTCTTTTCTGAGTAAAGAGTTGCTGTTCCAAAACAAATTTAAGCGAGTCTGCAGAGTATTCTTATCTATTCAAAAATCCTTGCACATGAATTTAGGACTTAGAGATCCGAAACAGATTTCTAACTTCGATTGAGGTTAATTTCACTCAAGTCTTAAAAAGCAACTCTTTGCTCTCGTTACCCGAAAATTTTTACTGAGTTGCTTATTAAATTTTACAACGCGCACGCATATGGTCTTGAAGTACTGCAGTGTCCCCGTGAAATATACTGGGCTGCTTAGCAGAATGAAAAAAAAATTCTTCTCAGTGTACTTAATGTTGATTGTTTGAATCAAAAGGTATGGTATTGTTTTGTGCGCCAAGCATAAATCGCCGCTATCTCGCCATCACATTACAACGAGTCACTACTGTATCTCTGTACAAATCATAAAATTTTTTGTAGGTTATTGTTCTTAAAATTAAAATTTTTTTTTTTTCTAACATAGTCATGGGCTGAAATCAGAAATTCGCTCAAAAAGCAATTGTTGGCTTTCGAGTAAGTATACTATGAAGTATCCCCAATTGCTTCATTTATAATATACAACATTGGAAAAAAAAAAATTTTTTGCGCAAAAATGGAGTAAAATGAGAGTTTATTTATGAAATAATGATACTTTTTTTTTTATCAAGTTGGTGATCAGAGTGTTTGATTGTTATTAAGTTTTCTCATGAACAGATTGTAAAGTTGGTAACAAGTTATTCTTGCTCGAGCGTGAATATACAAGTAATTAAAGTATGTACAAAAAATCGTAAAATTTCATCCAAAACAGCGTTCTTCTCTTCAGCTATACAGAAACGTGCGTCAAAAATAAATAATGATAGTGATAGAGCTACAAAAAGTTTTAAAATCATTAGACGCCAATTATTTAAGTCTACGAATCAACAATACGTAAAATGAATTATTATCTTGGTTTTTTTTTTTTTAATTTAGTATTTTTTATGACATCATCAACATAACAACCAATAATCAATAGTCGTGCCATCTGGCTGACATAAAAATGGATTATGCAGCTTCACCACATGCGTTCTTGAATGATGTAAAGATAATTATTTACGCACTCAAATCTCTTGAGCATACCTAATGATGATTGTTTTAATGAATTTCAACAGTTTTATGGACATTGAAGGTCAGATTTAGAATAAACATAAATTACAAATTGCAATCAGTAACTGATAACTTGGAAATTTTTTAACGCCTAACTTTCATCCATGGAACAAAAAAAGCTAAAGATATTTCAGAAAACTTCCAACTTTTAATCTTCGAAGGCGAATATCTTTTGGCTGAATTAATAAAAAAAACATCATTTATGCAGCAAATGGAAGCTTATTGATGATTTATATAGCGAATGCAAAAGTAATTCGCTTGTATCTTGCATAATTTTCGAGTAAAAGGAGAAAACAAAATCGTAGGAAGAAACGGAATACGAAATTTTGTGTTACTCTTAATCTTGATAAGTATGACCAATTTTGAGTCTTGTAATTATGTATTGTGTTCTTCTGTTGTCTGTTAGACAGTTCTTTACCATCTGTTGTCTTTGATTGTGGGTAGTCCTGATTTGGTATTTTTTCGAATACAATTCCACTTTATACACTAAAACTTATCAGCATCATTATTGAACATTTGTACTGGGGTAGGTTCTTCAGTACCATTAGTGCCATTAGTAATGGCTCTGCTATGACCACGCGTTCGTTTTCATTAATATTTATATACGATGGGACCCATTCGAAGATCGCATGATTAATTCTTGCTTCTTCGTTTTTTTTTTCGATGATTGAAATTTAGTCATAGTGCCATCTGCGTTTCAAATAACATCTATGGCAGCGTTTCCTTGTTCTAACATCCCTATTAGAAAAAGATAGATCCTGTGTGTGTACGTACGTATGTATATATGTATGTATGTATGTACAGACGTCAGCATTTTTTTCGTTTTCGATATATCAAGAACGGATAAAGATATCGACTTCAACCAAAATTTATTCAAAAGATATTATTATAAAGAAGATCTGGAAGAAATTTGAACGAATTCGGTCGAGGCGTTTTTTTTTAAAACAAAAAAACTAATCATAAATAAAGGAAAAAATCAACTTTGTAAAATACTTTTAAGCGGAAGAATACCAATTTTATTCGAAAATGAAGTCAATATCGACTAGACATTATTATATATGAATTTGTTATAAACAATTAAAAATTGTATTTATCGATTGAGTAATATGTATATCATATGAATGTGGATACTTTCAACAGAATGATGTTAGCAATTGCACATTGTTTATAACTATTTGAATTTCTTATGAACAACTAATGGGATTATTAATTAATTACTAATGGCAAGTTCGTCATGTTAGCACAGACAAAGTGTGCTCAGACCTATTTTTTACATTTATCTTCATTCTACGCTAAGTTAGAATTCGATAAGAAAAAAACGTCAGAAAAGTCATTTTTCTAGTTTGTAATCATAAAAGCTGTATTTAATCAATCAATATCACAAAAAAAAGTATATTCTTCAGAATCGTCTGAATTTTAATGTGGAAAAGAAATAAAAAATACACGATTATTACGAACGAAGTTGTATGCGTTTAAGGTAAAGTGGGAACAAAGTTCCTAGTGTCCCTTTAAGGAACAACTTCAAAACTACCATCTGCGCTAAGGGTTAATGTTTACAAGAATAAATATTAATTTACTATAAATGTAATGATCATAAATTGGAACTTTGAAAAAAGTTCTTTTTTTTATTCTTCCTATTTTAATCAATTTTAACGATGGATAGAGTTATTATTAATGACATTTTGATTATAATATTAAGTGCACGCCGTGGATGCACAATGCCAATTACTAATTTTTTATATTTTCTGCATAAATGAAATAACCGATAAGGAAAGAGTCTCTCATTTTTTCGATATATTTCGATTGTAAGCTAACTTCAAAAGTTTATGTAGATTCATAAGTAAGACAAAACTGTTCTTTTGTCCACACATCACTATTTCCTTTGGTTCAATGTTAACCAATGTTGATAAAAAGTATATTCACGTTGCAGTACACTTATTTCTCTAGGAAGATTACTCTTTTACTTTTAATTTTCTTCGGTTCAAATGATTCGTCTTTTTCTCAATAGTAGTTTAAAAAGCTTAATCTTCTACCACATGTGTATTGTTTTCTTTATTACTGGTTGGTTGAGATTAAAGGAGAAACAGTCCTTCTGGCTGGAACTGCATATTTATAAGAACATTGAGTTTCAACTCAGAGAGAATTAAAACACAATCGTTTTATGTTTATTAAAAAATCATTTAAACCCAATTTAAAATTATTTTATGCAATAAAATTTATTTTCAGAATCTGCCAATCTTGAAACCATTGGGAATGTTCTTAGAAATTTCTATTTTTTTTCACATCAAAATTTGACGGAAGAGTTCTAAATTTGTATGATTCTGTTTCAGTAGCGGCATCGAAATTTGAAACATCAGAACGTTTTTCTTATACGGGACACACAAAGTGAAAAAACGGAAAAGATATTTAGAGTCGAAGTCGATACTCAGCTCCTAGTGCACATTTTACCCTCTCTTTCTATCTCTGTGAGTACACTTACATGTTTCTTTTTCGCTCTGTTTCTTTCATGCTTTTTTTCTGTTTCTTTTGCCTTTGGACTTTTTGGTTGCAGATTACGGATGCTTTTTCCTGCGGTTTGAAACACCGCACAATAATTTCTGCACGGGATTGCTTGGCGACTGCATATTTTTGCGATTCGTGTCTGAGACCTTTCAATTTAGTCATCTTTGAGGTTATCGGTTGTCTCTTACATCTTTCTACTTATTACACTCTTCTGCAGCGCCGTTATCTGTAGTGGACACTCACCGAAACTGTTACCTTCACGTCAGGCCCCGAAGCCAAAGTAGTGCTCGGCTCTATCGACAACTTCGACTAATTCGAAAATCTGGTCTTTTCCTTCACGGCTTCATTCAGAGCTCAGCTAAGAGAGCGAGTCAGCTAAGCTTCGAAAGAGTGCTTTTATCGGAGTTGCCACTACCAGAAAGACCTGCTAAAATCACTCTACAGAGTATTGTGAAAGCTATAAATGGATTGAACACGTCCATCTTCAAGTTGGGGGCAACGCAGACTGACCATGGTGCAGTTATTGGCAAGCTGCCGGATTTTATGGCCAAAGTAAAGGCTAGCTGCAAAGATGTAGAGGATATTAAGCGCGAAAATGCTGAACTAAGGTCTGCATCAGAGCGACTAACTCTACGTGTTGAAGAGCTTGAGAAGCGTGGAGTGTCTGCTACCTCTAATTTAACTCCTTCTTCATTGTCTTCTGCCTCAACCTTAGCTCCAGCTACCCAGACAAATACTTCTTTTTAGCACCTTATCAAGCAACAGGCTATGAAAACAGAGCTGATGATATTAGGTTTTCCAGAAAGTAATTCACTTACCAACCCTCAATCTTTGGTTATGGCAGTGTTTGATGCCCCTAAACTATCTGTTTCTCTTGGTGAGATCGTAGAATCCAGGTTTATGCGCCGATTGCTTTCTGGATCTACTCCTTTCGGTTCTACTGTTGTCTCTGTAGTGCCCTCTTCAGCTTTTACTTCTACTTTGACTAGTGCTATCAAAAAGTCATCCAAACCTAAGATTACTGTCTCCATTGCTGTGAAATGTGCTGATGCTCACATTGTGCAATCAGCTATTGTTGCCAAACGCAAGCTCAGCAAGTTGTCCTCATCTGTGCTTACCCTCGCAAAACTACCACCGGATGCCACGCCGATCTCTTCTCGAGACATCGAGGTCTCATTTAATGAGCTACTACCCTTCAGGACATTTTAATTACTTGGGAAAGTGAAGGCTACTCTTAAGCCGATTGGCTTTAACTATGTCTGGGCCAAAAACTCAACTGTCTGCTCCGAGTTCAAGAGTGAGGATATCACACAAGTCATAAATAGCCATGATGACATTGCTCTGCTGGTAACGATCTACTCATCATCTAAGCAGTGACTAACTTATATAGCTTCACCCTCTAACCTACTCTTTATGCCTTGTTTAGTCAATGGCTAGAAAACCACGAGAAACGCAACCTGATCAACAATCTTTAGCGGTTCCTAAATGACCATGGTCTACCTCTACATTGCACACACTGAAATGTGGCTCTGTATGAAATCTTTTAATATACTTATTTTACGAGAAAAAATCTGTGACGTCACTTAGCTGTTTCATTATATAGTCGTTTATAGTCTGTATCTATAACTATTTTACTGTGTAACATGTAACTTTTTGTTTAATTGTCTAAACAATAAATTCGACTATCTATCTATCTTGGTAAGTATTATTTGATGTGTTTTAACTGCTCTAATTTTTTGTATTTTTTTCCCATTCAATTACCACCATTGTCGGCATAAAAGACTGCTTTTTAACTTTGTTATCACCCTAACTTGAAATTATGATATTAATTGTGCTATTCCTTCTGACAAACAAGCTGAACATCAGTCTTGTGATTCGGACTCCTCAGCTACTTCGCTTACATCTACTAACACATCTAAACAGCCATTCAGTGCTGATGAGGCAAGGGATAAACAGTCTGTGTGACCTAAACGTAAGACTACACGCAATACCCGGGCTATTCCTGCAACTTATTGTCCCGTCTCGACCACGCAGTCTTTTACTGTCTCCAGTGCCTCTTTGAGCATATCTACAACCTCCACTGCTACTTCATCTCGAACTTCTACTTCTATTTTCACTATTGCAACCGTTTCGACTATGACTGGTTCTATTCTTGCTCCTGCATCTGCTTCAACTGCCACTTCTGCTACCCTTGAAACTTTTATGAAAAGTATTAACGTTATCCGTGCTGATGTTGCGGTGCTCCCTACATTATCTGCCAAAGTTGAAGCTACAAGGAGGGACGTAGCTGATCTTAAGGCTGCTAATATCAAGCTCGAGGCTGATAACTGCCTCTTTATGAAAAAGTTAACTAAGCTCGAGGAGTACGTCAAGAATTTATTCAAGTCTACCTCACTAAGATCAAATGCTGCATTGTTATCAAACTACGCTGTAGTAACACGCGTTGCTGTTGCTAACGAGTCGCAGACTACTTGTCTTTAGCGCATTCTTCAATCCGAGCAAGCTGTTTACGTGTTTGTTATAAGTGGCCTGTGTCTCACTTTTTCCTCTGACTTCACTAAGCCACCGCCTTGTATTTGTGAAGTCATTGCTATCCTCAGTATCGACCTGTAGCCTGGCGATGGCCTGGAAGCTCGCCTAATTATTCAGAAGCCATCTGCGAGTGCTACGAATTATGCTTCTGCTGCTAATCAGCCATTCACTTGTCTATCATCCTCTCGCAATGTTGTTGATCGTACTTCCAATGCTGTCAAGTACTCACGGAGCTCTCTTACGACTGAGATTTTAAATGCTAAGCGTCGTCTTGAGACCTTCAAATTTTGTATACTGAACTCTTTAAGCTCAATTAAAACTTAAAAGCTTTCAATTCGTCTGGGCTCGCAACACCAAAGTTTAGACCGAGTTTATAGATGGTGAGTTAGCACACATCATCAATAATGAAGCTAACATAGCGAAGCTCGCCTCTCTATACGCCTCTACCATTGTTTGACTATCTTCAGCCTCCACTGCTGCTGCTAATAGGCCCGCCAAGTGGAGGTGTTGCTCTTTATGTGCACGAGTTACTGAACTCTTTAATACTTCATTGAGAGAATATACCTTCTCTGCTATCTGGAAGGGAGCCTTGATAGTATCAATCAACGAAATCAAGAGCCCTAAATCTCCTGGTGACTTTCACCCCATTGCACTTCTACCATTCCTAAACAAGGTTCTGGAGCAACTTGTGTTTGATCAGTTATCTCTCTATCTGCTGAGCAAACAGCATCCTTGATCCACTTGAGTGTGGCTTTCGACCTAATTACAGCACATAAACAGCCTAGATGAAACAGTAACATCCCGGTGTCTGACCAGCTGCGGGGTCCCGCCAGGCTCTGTTCTTAGTCCATTACTTTTTTCTATTTTTATCATACATATAAGTAGCTGCATAAGTAAAGGTTTTTATCTACTCGATGCTGATGATCTCCAGATTTATCGTGGTTTCAAGCCAGCTGATCTCCTTAACTGTCGATTTCTTCTAAATATTGGCAAGGCCAAAGCTATACTTCTTGGTGCTCGAGGGTTTATCAATGACATTGATCTTAGATCTCTGCCATCTCTGGGGCTGGGGGATCACTTTCTTTTTTTTGTCAGCACTCAACGCAACCTTAAGGTTATCTTTGATTCTAAGTTGACGTTTGAACATCATGTACGTCATATCATACAGAAAATTAACCACGGCTCTTATCAGCTCTATGCTATTCAATGCTATGCGGATCAACATTTCAGACAAAAAATTAGTTAACATTCTGATTATGCTCCACATTCACTATTGCTTGTTTGTGCTGCAGGGAATTGGCACTGATGATATTAAACGTGCTACTTCTGTCTCTTCATTTAAAGCTTCACTTCGTGCATAGCTCATTGACCAGAAAGGCTGCATGGCTGTTCCCATGCTCCTTTCTGGCTTTGCAGCTTGCCTTATTAGTTGAATATACTTTACTTGTTGATCTGATTTTTTCTTTTCACTGTCTTAATCTTAAGGGATTAATTCTTTTATCTTTGCGCTCTTTCCTTATCTATTTCATGTATATATCTGTTAAACTTTCTATACAATAGAACCATTATCTAATCTAACCTCTTTTTCTCACAAGCGCGCTCTTTCTCCTATGAACACCGAGGCTACCAACTACTCTATACACGAAAAATTTTGTGTGACATCATCAACGCATCTTTATATGCAAATGTCTTTATAATTGTTACATATTATCCTTCCATATTGTTTTGACTTGGAGGGCCCACAGTTAGTCTTAGAATATTCAAAAAGTGTCTGATGCTGGACTTGTCGCTAGCAGGACTCGAATATATTGCATAGATCCCTTTAACTTCTATGTCTCTCTAAACTTTTGCTCACCTTCTCAGATCACACTTTTTGTAACGCTTTCGTCAAGTATTTACTAGCTTACTTCCCAAGTCGAGCGTGTGTAAAGAAGTTTTACTTAAAAAAAATCTCGTCTGCCAGTAATTACCCGGAAGGAATAGGTCTGGCTCTTAAGGTATGAACCATTTATGCGTTTGGGTGTACTATAGTTCTAGTTGATCATAATATTCTGTCATTTGATTTACCAAGAAATATACAATTAGCAGAAGAAGTTAACATTTTTCAAGAGTTGAAAGAAGTTTTCAAGAAGTTAACAGTTTCAGTCTGTTATTATTGGCCCTAAATCAGTTAGTCGAGAATATTCCAAATTTCTCTATACCGAAATTGTCCACCGGTGCTTTAGTCAACTCACTGGACCAATTAGAGAGAACTCTTGCTCTCGTAGCCCAGCAGACAACTTTACGGCTATAATGACGCTAACAAGCACGTGTTCAAGCATTTGTGGTATCAATTAGCTCCAGACAAATCTTGAGTTTATGTAGAAATTTCAAGTTCATCAGTAACAATAATTATGAGACGTCTCCATCAGTTCATTACGAACAAACTACAATTATCAGTCTAAATGATGTGAGTAGTTTAGAGAGGACAACTTTGAGTCTGTGGGTGCGAAATTGTGCTCAACTGTGGTCGTGTGCCTGTCACTTAGGGTTTCACAATACAAAATTGACACTAAGTTAAATCGACATTCACCCCCGGTGATCGATTTTTTAAATTGATTTTTATCAAGCCATCGATATGGTGTATAGATACATTTGTACTAATATCAATACTTTCGAAATTTTCAAATTGCCGCTTTTGTAAGAAGAAACTAAAACATTAGAAAATTTTAAATTCAAATTAGACGTTTTAATTGGTTAATAGTCAATGAATTTTTTTTTATCGCAAAGATAATCGAAAGTCGTGTCTTTTTCAGTATATCTATGGAGTAAATGTATCATATATGTATAATTTTTAAGATCTAAATGGCTCATGTAACGTGTTTTCTTGCCGGTAAAAATATTTATATTTATTTGTTTTTATAAACTTATGCAAATCTCAATGTTATTGTTTGAATTTTTATTCATTGTGGATTATAAAGTGCCTTCATCGCAAAGTACTTTTGCCCTTCATTTTTTCATTCATCAAGAGGATTCCTATGGTGTCGAAGGATTGAGTCCATAAGAACCATAAGACTATCATCAGAGTAATGACATGGAAAAATACTATAATTTTTCATTTAATCTCGATTATTTTCTCAAGCTGGTCAAACGTAGATGAGCCGGATGATTTTAAATTATTCTGTAAATTATGTGCCTTTGTTTGAAGTGAAGCGAAATCAAAGTTCACAATATCCCTTTAAGGGGCAACTTCATCCCTTTTACGGGTTAATATTACTTCATTGACGTTATGTGTACTTTATTGTTTGTTTTTAATTGAAAGTATATAAAGGTAAGGGGTACAATGCCGAACCTCAGCCTATATAGTTAATTAGCTTGCAAAGCGTCCTTTGTTGCTCAAAAAGAGACTATCACTGCTACCTATTGAAAAATTTTTGTACTTGCTCAAGGTTTTTCTCTGACTTACCGACGAGAGATACTTCATGTTTTTGAAACTTCATTACTGGAGAGTGAAAATAACATGAAGAGCATTTCGTGGAACGTTACTTGAGCAAAAAAACATAATATCAAATGGAAAATTACTTATTTCTACGATTAACGGAATTGATTATATAACTCCTATTGATACCAGAATCCATTTTAAAAGTAAGACAGATATTGGAAATTCAAAGACGTGGGATATAATTTAATGTTTACATCTTTAATTCGAATTAGCATTTAGTATGCAAACAAATCCGACAGGCCACCATGTAATTGGGATCAAAAGTCACGTTCCCAAGGAAAACATTCAGTCTCTTGACTGAACATACACATTGTGTTTAACCGATACAAAAAAACAAGTGGACCCTTTTTGTACATGTGAAATGTGTTTATTTTAACACAAATTTTCTATCTGTGCGATCGTACAACGTCGGGCAACGTTTCTCCTATGTAGGATTTGAATGAAAGTCCGCTTGGAAATACCACTGAATTCTTTTCTGAGTATTATGAAGGTAGTTCTGCGACAGAATATAATAATTTTTAGTTATACCTGTGTGATAAGTTTACTTTTCCATTAGAAAATGGTTGAACTTTCCACGCAGATATGGCGAAAAATCATATTCAGTCCTAAGGAGAATAATTGAACTAGCTTCAACCACGTGTTTACCACCCTCACTTTCGGCTTGGCTATATTATTTCTTGATAAAAAAAAAAAATGTATTTAGCTGATGTTTCAGACGTTCGAAACGTTAGTGACGACAGCTTGTATATAAATTAGTAAACGAAATGAATTTATAGAAAAAATTATGAATTGTCGAAGAAATTAGGAACGTCTCGAAGTTATGTATTTGGATAGGGAGAATAAGATGGCTCTGTTCTTTCAGCCCAGTCTCAATAAAAGAATGTAATAGGTTCCGTTTTTAGTTAGATTAAATAGAAAGATACTTTATTTATGGATCAGTAAGAAGAAAAACTCGATTATTGAAAAAAGAAAAGAAAAACTTGGATTTTTTCATCTCCTTTCGGCACATCTACACAAGTTATTAAAAAAAATGGATAATAATATCGGCAAATGAGAAGGGTATGTAGAGACGACAGTGTAGTAGCTCATATGGAACAATGTGAGCAGAGTTTCTATTATTCAGTCATCGTAGTTTGTCATTTTGTAAATGAATTATTTGTATCAAAATTTTTTCAAAAAATCATTAGATTTTTTTTTAGCTCCGTATAAAATTAGAGAGTAAGTTACTATACATGTCTTATTAATGTTAAATTAACTATGACTTTAGTTCATGGAATTAAAAAGTTATTTATTTTAAGTATTTTGATGATTAGGTATTAACTAATTTTTTTAGTGAAATTACCTAGGAACAGTCGTTTGCTATATTTAGTTGGAAATTGTGGTTGAACTAATTCATTATTAATTGATTTAATTAATCTCTTTTTTAGTGTAGTAAGATTATCAAATTACTTCAGGAGTTATAATTTCTAAAATTTATCGTCTGCTTAATTACTCCAACCATCTTGATTGCGTGCACTTGGCACAAGCGTTGCTATCATTTATGAAAAAATTTTTAAATTATTCATCAAACAGTTATTTATTCATTCATATCCTACGATAAATAACTGTAGTATACCATGCTATATGATCATAGTATTGTTTTTTTTGTAACAAACTAATCAGATCATCGAAAAAAATCATCAATATCGCATACACCATCTTATTAACTTTAAGATGCAAAACTTTGTTGGTATTCATACTACTTATTGTAGAAATGTAGAAAACTGTTGGATTGTGAATTCTATTTTCTATTAAATACGAATATTTCAAATGAATTTTTGAAAAAATTCCATAACATAATGTATCTGTCATTTAAAATTTCAGAATTAAAATAAAAAATTAATTAAATTTGAATCAATACACTGTTACCAATTGATATGTGAAACGAAAAATGTTCTTTACATAACACAATAAATTAAAAAATGATACTTTTAAAAGATAATTGATTTCCGATTCTTGTGCAATACCAACCTGGCCTCAGACGACCATCAATTGCAGCTGGTGTTCCTTCCTTAACCTTCTCAATAACTGATCCTATTCTACCATCTTCAAGAAGTTGTCCTCCAGTTACTTTTAACCCTAAAATGCCTCCAGAACCAGCAGATTTCCGTAAAATCATATGGACAATCATTTTCTGGTTATCACTGCTCCCTTGCGGCTGCTAAGAATCCCCACAAATTTTAATTTAACACAAGAAGCCTCATGAATTACATGAGACTTAGCAAGGTTGATTTGCAAAATTTATTTTTTTTATCAGTATGAAAATAATGTAAAATTAAGTTTCTTCATTTTACTAAAAAGTTTTTGCTAAGTCTTAATATTAAATGAAGATATATAATATCCAGTAAAAGCCTTCTCTGAAATTGTTTTTTGTTTCCTTAGTAAGACAAACATAAAAGCTCAAGCATAACATTCAACATCAAACAAGCAATAGCTTTAGATTAACATACAATAACAAGAAGATAGAAAAAATTCAGGTTGATAGGACAATTAAACATGCAATAATGGTACGTTTAATAGTATGTTCGTATTTTTAAACACAATATTGAATTCGCTATAAAAACTCATTCTTTTATAATTGCTTTGTATAAACGTCTATTTTCCCGTAAATAATGCCTTGATAATTGGTTTCGGAAAAACAAATGTTTATAGATTGGATCTACTTTCGAGTAAGGGGCCTACTAAGTAAAGATCATATATGTTGTTGTGAATTTTTTTTTAACAGAAAATTTTAAAAACATTTGTCTCATCGTTAGATTTGATAAATTAGATTCAATACATGATTAAATAAGTTAATTCAATGTATAAACAAATAAAAATATTAAAAAAATTTTTGTTATTATTAATATTAACGTCCATAATTAATCTGAAAGGGAAAAAGAAATACGAGTTAATTTCGTCGGAAAAAAGTCGTTACTTGTAGTTATATCAATACGAAGCAAATTCTATATTTATTGATTTTTGTGACTTCTTTATTTTATTTTCATATATTGATGCTATATCGTATGTCGATTGTATTTCTAATCGAAGAACTTCACCTGACATCATCTTTAAAATTTTTCTCATATGATCGATTGTCAAAATTTTCAATTGATTATCATAACGAAATTCATGAAGATATAATAAGATAGTAACAGTGCGCTAAACCGACATCGTGGCCTAAGTGGTAAGGTGCCAGCCTAGCGCACTATGGGTAGCGGGTTCGATTCCCGGCTGAGACAAGACCCATTTATAATATAGTCTTTTCTCTGACCACGATGAGCGGGAGGCCTCTCAGAGGGCAGTCAAGGGCGTAAGCTATCGTGCTGATGACTGAATAGTACAAAAAGTGCTATTGCCGCCACGATGCCCTTGGGGAACCAGGCGACACCCCATTGTAGTACAGCCTTGCTGATGCTGAGTCTGAAACCAGGACCCTTGAGGTAACCGGTAGAATCTCCGAGGGTAGGACGATTTCTTGTGGAACTGGGACGACCTCTTAGGTTGACACCAGGCCTATAGATCTTGCCTACCTAAGGCTGAGGAAACCGAGGGACCCATGGGGCTTAGCGGAATCTCCAAAGGCAGAAATAACGTTCTTTCGTACCACCATAATATATATATATATTGGAAATCGACAGGGACTGTTTCGGGGCTCAGAAGGGAACCAAGGCAACTTGGGAACCTAGGGAACCTGCAGGCCTAAGACATAAGACGACCGCCTTTACTGTGCAAACAGACCCTGCACAAAGGCCCTGTGGCTAAGTGCAGGGGAAGGCGGGACATTCTAAGACATCTTCCAAAACAGTGCGCTAAACAAACCTACTCATTAGATTTCTGGACTAATTGCAAGAAAAATTTTTTTTATTCTATTGGTAAGCAAGAGATTCTCTTGAAATATAGTTAAGAACCAATTTTAGTAAAATAATGTAGAGAAGTAATAAATTTTCATAAATTTTTAAAAGGTCCCTGATTGAAATTGGGTCAAGAAAATCCAACTGTCGACTGGGTCTTGTCGAGATATGTCTTTTGTTGAGATTGACATAGAATGCTTAAATTTAATGTTAGTCTTTATCAAAAAATATTAGCTTTGAAATTTAAAAGAGAAATGTGATGATAAGTTTGAAGTTTAATTGGATGAATTTTGATACAAATTAATCGAAAGTGTTTGAAGTCAGGCTCTGATCGGTTAAAATTACCTGAGAATAACCTAATTAGGTTTGTTTAAATATATATGTGTGTATATATTTTTGGCAAACTCTATACACTTTTATACATTTTCGGGGGTTTATGCACCATTCGAGAATTTTTCTTTAAATTTATAATTGTAGATATATTCAGTCACCTCACAAAGTATTTGTACGATAGCAAATGCTATTATATTTTCATGAATGTCAACATTTAATAAAACTTAACATTTGTGAAATATAGTACATCATTAGTATTTGTACTACACATTAGTATTTATTTACCGGTTGGCTATAAAAAAGAGAAAAAAAAAACATGAATATGTAAAAGTTTAACACCCCACAGAGAAAAAAATCCAATAGAAAATATTGAAAACTCCGGGAAAAATTACCGTGCGGCACGGTAAATTTCAGTAACCTGACCTCTAATGTTTCAAGCTTTCTGCAATATATCTATCAATTCTATAGATATTGTAAATCAAACAATTGAATTAGATTCGCCAATTCATTTCAAGAAAAAAGTATCGACTCACGGAACTTTCTGCCGATTATTAATAATTTAATTTTAATTGTAAAATATGGGCCTTTAATCGCCTGTGTACTTGGATTGAGAGAGAAAGTGATTTTACCGTGCAGCAATAGAAAAATTCTAGGACAACAAATAAAATGTATGTTTTATCCTCTAATTTATCTTCAAAATTCTATCAATTATTCGTTGTTCAAAAAAAAATTACCGTGCTGAATAATAAAAATTATTAACTAAACTACAATATTTCTAGTGAAACTTATAATTTTTCTTTTAAATCTTTATAAAAATCACTAAATTGACAAAAATGCGCCCAGTTTATAGTGCTGGACTATAATTTTTATTTTGCACTTCTCTCCGCGCACCAAGTATTCGTACGCCCTCCACCACCTTATCTTCGACATGAGCTGCCGATCACGATGCTTTACACAAAGCAATGCACGTTGCGACACGTCGACAATCACACAGTTTTATTCACAGTTTTACAGGTAAGTATACTTATAATGGCGAAAACCAAAGAACTTTCTAGTGATAAAAAATTTAAAACTATTTCGCTTCACATAGGAGGCAATAGTTATAAAAAAATTGCAAAAATGCTTCATAGAAGTAAGTTGACTATACAATGAGTTATACAAAAATGGAAAAAAGTTGATACTATACTTAGAAAATTTGTTGAAAAATTTACTATAATGTGTAGGTAAAATTTACTAAGCAGTTCGATAAAGCTACTTTACCGTCGGTTTTTAAGCAAATTTTTTTAAAATTGTTCCATACTCTTCACATAAAGATATGAAACTTTGCTGTACATTGTTAAGGTTAATGTGGAAGGCGGAGGAATAGTTAAATAAGGCGTTTAATAAAATTTAGAGTACACACGTAACATTAACAAGTGGAATATATTGATTAATAGAAAGTGAAAAGTACAGTTACTAAATAGAATGATAGCTGACCAACAGCTTTCTTGTTTACAAACCGACTATATCTTTCAGACTCCTTTATTACAAAACTGTTGAATTACTCTAAGGACGAACTTATCACTCATACACTCATACAGAATATTGATGAGCTTCGCCCCTCTTCGAATTACTTTACATTTGAATTTGACAGTTACTTAGCGTTCGAAAACTCAAATATCAACACTTCCGCCGTTTGAGTACTCCAACGATAATTCGCTTATACCAATATTATTCTGCAAGCATTCAAACTGATCTCGAGATACGGACTTTGTTAAGATAAATGCATACTGCAGCTTCGTAGGAACATATTCTACTGAGATTTTTTTATTCTCAATCTTTTCTCTTATGTGGTGATATTTCACATCTACGTGTTTCGTACGCTTGTGATACACTGGGTTTTTCACTAATTTCATAGAGCTCTGATTGTCTATAAACAAGCTCGTTGTTTTTTTACACTGACACGTGAGATCTCTGAGTAACCTTCTATGTCACACTGCTTCCTTAGCGCCTGCTGCTGCTCCAACGTATTCTGCTTCAGTGGTACTCAACGTCACATGTTTCTACCTTTGCAATGAACAAGTCATTGCACCATTTGCTAACACAAAAACGTAGCCCGTAGTTGACCTTCGAGTCTCTATATCCTCTGCGTAATCGGCATCAGTAAACTCCTTTAGTTGTGTATCGCCTTTTCCTATACTATACTTTATTCCTAGCTCACTCGTACATATTAGATATTGCATTTACAGAGTACGCTATGTCCGGGCGTGATACAGTCGCCAGGAACATCAAAGAACCAACCGCTTCGTGGTACGGTACATTGCTATGAATTTTTTTCGTCAGCATCAACTGGCATTAAAATTACATTCGGGTCTGCCGGCACACTCTCAGCATCTCTTATACCAAATTTCTCTATTATCCTTTTTACATAGGCATTCTGATGAATAAGTACACTGTATTTTTCCCGATTTCGCTCGACTTGTAAACCAGCAAATCATTTTGTATCACCTAGTGTGATTTCAAATGACTGTCGAAGCGGTTCAATCACAACACTCAAGGCTGACTCACTCTTAGATACTATCAAACCATCATCTACGAATAGCGCTAACCAAACAACATTATCATTGACAACATCCCGAAAAATACAACTGTCAGCTTCACTAGATTTGAATCGAAATTGTTTTAAAAATTTACAAAAGGTCTCGTTTCAACACCTTGGAGCTTGTTTTAACCCATACAATGACTTTTGTAATTTACACACTGTATCACTGTCACAGGAGCCCGTTGATCCTTCTGGAACCTCCATGAAAATTTCTTCTTTGAGCTCACCGTAGAATAACCCCGTCTTGACATCGAACTGGATCATCTCCAAATTATGTACTGCTACTAGGGCGGTTAGAACTCTCAGGGAGTCGTATCTTATGACTGGAGAGAACGTCTCTGTATAATCAAGACCCTTTTCTTAAAGAAATCCTCTCGCACACAACCGTGCTTTGTATCG
Organism: Chelonus insularis; assembly: GCF_013357705.1. Classification (NCBI taxonomy): domain Eukaryota; kingdom Metazoa; phylum Arthropoda; class Insecta; order Hymenoptera; family Braconidae; genus Chelonus; species Chelonus insularis. The sequence goes on from NW_023276778.1 coordinate 568,624, forward strand.
ATGAATATTGCCCACTGTATCTCGAATAACCTTGAAGACCCATTTTAAGTCTATGGGCTTCCTCTTATCACTTCTTGGTACAAATACCCAGAACTGATTTTTCTTGTAGGCTTCCAATTCATCCTGAATTAACTCTCTCCATTTGCTGGCTTTTGGACCAGTTACAGCTTCCTGATATGTTGCAGGTACATTGTACTCTGCCAGATCAATCTCGAATCTTTTTGGGGGTTGAATAGTTGCTCTATTTCTTAATCGTAAAAAAATGTTTTCATTTTGGGTTTCTGGTTGAGTTTGAGCCTCACTTCTCGTTTGTATTTTACTAGGTCCTTCTTCTATCTCTCTTTTCTTACTCACCGGTGTTGTCACCTCTTCTTCATGTTTGCTTCCCAGCATTGTGTCGTCACTACTGCGGTTGTTCAGTATTAGTGACCCATCAGATACATCTTCGTGGAATACTAAGTCTCTAGTTACCGACACACGTCTCGTACTTGGATCATACACTCTGTAATTAGAGGTATTGGCTTCGTAGCCAACAAAAATTACTTTCTTTCCCTTCGGATCAAACTTCCGTCGGAACTGCTTTGGTATATGCATGAATGCTTCTGAACCAAAAACCCTCAAATGTGAGACTTCTATCTCCTTCCCCGTCCAAGCTTCGTATCGTGTCTTATCTGGATGTGCCGAAGAGGTTGTCCAGTTGAGAACATAAACTGCATTATTCATTGCTTTCGTCCAAAATGCAAGCGATATATTTTTAGCACGAATCATTGCTCGAGCACTTTCAACTATTGTCCGATTATCACGATCGGCTTTTCCATTTTGTTGTGGTGTGTAAGGAGCACTGTTCTCCATCTTTATTCCTTTGACTTTCAGGTACTATTTTTCGTGGTACCGTTTCACCTCTTCATTTCAGTATTCTCTGCCATTATCACATCTCAAGATTTTTATTGATTGTCCAAACTTATTGGTCAACATATTATTGTACTCTTTGAATTTCTCAAAGACATCTGTCTTATGCTTCAGAAAGTATACGTGTTGAAACCCATTAAAATCATCCTTAGGCGTTAGACAAAAGCGCACGCCTGCTAGTGACGGTTTTGACATCGGTTCACAAACATTTCGCCATCTCACACACTCTCTGCACATTCACATGTTCTAATCTCTCGTGCTACGTACGCAGACCTGTAGTAGAGACATTAACTTCACATACACCGTTTCTTGCAGGCCTAACTTTAAAGATCATTCTACACACTTCATTACTTTGCTTCACTCCTAATGCCTTGATGTCATCGTCTCGTGTGATTGCAACTCGATTGTCTATGAAAGAAACATTGAAACCTTTCTTGGTACACATACCCACTGAAAATAGGTTTTTCCTTAGACTTGAAAATTCGTCCCGTTGAGTTTGGTGACTTGTTTTACTGATATTTCTTCCGCCATTTTGACTCACTCAACAACGCGTCTTTACTCTCCCACAAGATCTTTCCATTTTTTTTCCCCTACGACAATTATCTATCTTCGCACTGTATTCCTGGGCCCATAACCTGTTAAGGTTAATGTCGAAGGCGAAGGAATATGTTGATTAATAGAAAATGAAAAGTACAGTTACTAAATAGAATGATAGCTGACCAACAGCTTTCTTGTTTACAAACCGACTATATCTTTCAGACTTCTTTATTACAAAACTGTTGAATTACTCTAAAGACGAGCTTATCACTCATCCATTGATACGAAGTATTAATGAGCTTCGCCCCTCTCCAAATTACTTTACATTTGAATTTGACAGTTACTTGAAGTACGAAAACTCAAATATCAAGATACATCATTTTCATATTAAAAGATAGCTTCACCCCTAAAATGAAAGCAAAAGAATCCAGAAACAACATTTGGGTTTTTTTCGGTATTAAAAAAAATTTTTTTCAAAAAACTGATATAGTATTTTATAGCGCGTAATTTATCCTGTCTGCTCCTAAAGTAAATACCAAATGTGCCAATAAACAATAAAAATGTAAGAGTGCAAAATTCACGAAAAAAAATTTTTAAAAAAGAGGCTTCAAATACTATCAAAAACCGTAAAATTTATGTTTTCTTTTTTAATTTTAATTATAAAATGTTCAGAAAACGATTCTGAACATTTCAGAATTTTCCCAGATTTTTTCATATGTTGGAAATATTTTGTTTTCTAATGTTACTTACAAAGGCGTTCAACGGCATTTCCTTCCGGAGCTCCCAAAATGCTCGATTTTCAGCGCGCCTTCGCGGCGCTGGACATTTTTAACTGTCCACGATAGACAGGTGCTTTCGCGGACTTTTTTGTAGAGAATTCGATTCTCAATTTGCCAAACTTCGACACTCGATAAACAATAGTAATGATTGATTCCGAGTTATAAAAATTTGCACAAATACTCTTCTAATCGTCCCCTATAAGAATATTTAACCATATAATTTTTATTATCATTCTATAATTAATACACGATAAATTTACACGGCTACTAGACTATTATCTGGATAGTAGGCACATGTGGTCGGGAAATGTGAACCCTGAGGCTGGTGTTTATTTAACTAGGTATTGTCTATTTTTACATCATGACTGAAAGAACATCTTTTTCATGTATTTGTAAGGCTAAAGATTTTTTTTTGTTGGGCAAATTTTACTAACGTGCTTGATAAAATTTACCCAGAAGATTTCGTAATGATTCATATGCGTAGTTTGTAAAATTTCTCAGATTCTGGAGGTATCACGCGCTTAACCCAAAGTTAAGGGTAATTTTTCACAACAAAATTTTCTCAGTGTACTAGTAATTTACTAAGAAAACGATGTCCAAAAGTACCAGAGATGAACGACACATTATGTATGAAGTACGAGCCAATCCTTCCGTATCTGCACAAACAATTGCAACAGACCTCGCGATATTAAAAGGAAAGAGTGTTGGTGCTGAGACAGTAAGGGAAGTAATCCAAAAAGATGAACATAGGAACAAATTGCACTTCAAAAACCGTATATCAGTGAAATTGACGGAAAAAAAGCTTAAATTTTGCTGAAGAATGTCTCAGTAAACCATTGGAATTTTGGAAATATGTTTTTTTTCAGACGAAAGCATGTTCTATATTTTCGGTTTTAGTGGCAAAAAGGAAGTTTGGCGAAAAAAGGGTTATCGATAGAAAATGTTATTCTAACAGTTAAATACGGAGGTGCCGGTGTCATAGTTGGGAGTTGCATGAGAAATAATGCTTTGGGAAAATTCATTTTATTGAGAGTATAATAAATGCACAAATTCACCTGAAAATATTGCGAGCTTAGAAAACCTGTGGTTATTTCTTGACAAAAAAATTAGAACATTTTAAATATATAATAAAAATGAACTGAAACAACACTTGGAATCACAATGGTATACTGTATCCAGTAAATACGTCCAAGATTTGATTGAGTCAATGCCACGACGTTTGTAATTAGTAATTGATAAGAATGGATTATTTACAAAGTATTAATAAAATATCGGAGTAAAATTATTCCATTTTACATTTTTATTACACGTCATAAAACATCAATAATCTGTAAGTATCTGTATATTTCATTCACATTGATCTCAAACGCCATTCTTACATTAGTAAATACGGATAATTTTCATTTTATATAAAAATATTATAAATTTTATTAGAGTACGAATACTTTGTGGAGTCACTACATATATATATATTCATTCGTATATACTTACATTCATACAATTCTCAGAGGGGGGGGATGATTTGTTACGTTATTCGTTTTAATAACATCCCATTGAAGTATTGTTCACGTATTGTTTTAAACGAAACGTATCACCCACTACATGGTCTACGTAAGAAAATGTTCTAGCTCTATGAGCTGTCATTACATAATCAGGTCTAGTAACTTGGCACCCCAACAAGAAAAACGGAGGGGTGAAAGGTGTATTTTGGAGTAGTTTAAGAAGAAATTAATTTTTATTTTGGAAATTTAGAAATAAGTTTGCAGGCTTTGTCAGAGAAGCCTGATCAACTTTGCCTCCGAGAAAACACCTAGGTTAACCTGCCCTTCTACACATAAATCTAAAAGAAATCACGTGACGATATTACTAATATGGAAACAATTCCACAAATTGAAAAGTGAAAACGATATTAGAGGGTAATCGAAAACTGACAAATCGAATAATTGAGTAATCAAAGGAAGATGATAGCAAAACATGATGCTACTTCTTGAAATGAGACTCAAGAAGTAGCATGATGTTCAGTAATGCGCAAGTCGACATGGAAGATGAAACAAAGTTAACACTTGGAAGATACGGCAGATTAAGAGTAGTTCTATGAAGCAGAGAGAAGGTTTCAGCACAATTAGGAATAAGTCAAGACCCGAAAAGAAATAACTAAGTACGCTCTGCTGCTTCTGTGAGTTGTATTGAGTCTAATTTACAGGGTTTTAAGTAATCAAATAGAATTTTAAATTTATAAACTAAACAATGGCTGATTTTTCACCCTTGGTTTGCTCTTGTAATTTTAGTTGATAGTTATAAATCTTACATTAGAATTAGAATTTTTTTGTTTATCATTGATACACACAAATTTATTACCTATCTTTTTATTCATTACAAAGTATTACGTATCTAGCATTAGGTCATTCAAACGGCTAAATTTGATTAAAAACTTTACTCAACTAATCAATTCTTATGCAACGTAATAACTATTTACAATGAATAAGAGATTCTTTTAATTGGCTGTAAAAATACCATAGTTCTGGATTTTCGTGCATTAATTCATCTAGTTTATTACTGTTTATACCAGTCAAATAGCATTTTTACGGATTAAGTCACAGGAATCAGCTAATTAATTTATCATTTTCATCTGAGTTATTATTTCGTCATATTTTACTATATATATGTACTGTAGGAGGAAGCCTCCAAAAATAAATTAATTATGCTGGGATACCCTTATATAGTGAATAAATGTATTTAGGCCGTATGAGGAACGGCGCAGAGCAAATGGGGAACCACGTAAGACAAATACCAGTACGATTTGAAACGAATTATATTGATTGATGAGATAGCTTAACTGGTAGAGCAGCCAGCGCGTAACCGAAAAGTCCGGGTTTGAGTTCTGGTCTCCACAGAATATATTTTTCGCTGAGAATCGTCCTGAGCTAGTTGTAGAGTTGTCTGTATGTGTTTAATTAACTAAAAAGTGAGGGAACCCCTGAAAGGAACTGTTACCCTATAAGAATATAGTTCCGTTCTGAGGACGCGTCCAAAAATAAATTAATTATACCGGGATACACTTATACAGTGAATAAATTTTTTTTGTTAATTATCTGATAGACATATATATTTAAACGTTAACCTTTAACAGACACACTGAGTGAAAAGTACCAACCTCTTACTGTTTTGAATTTAAATTTTATCTTCATTCGTTTTAATTCAAATCGATCACTTCGATGATATCTGCATTGATGCAAAATTCTTAACTTCCCAGTAGGAAGTTATAGTAATGAGTGCGATTTAAAAAATCCCGACTTTTGACATATCTCCACGTTTTGAGGTCTCTATAATCGAATATGACAGTTTCCCAGTGAACGACTGTGTGTATGTGTATGTACGAATATGCGTTCAAAATTATTTCTTTTCCTGATTATCTCGAAGATATCTACGTAGGATTAATTGCATTTGACGCATAATTTCGTAACTTAGAACTGATAAGGCTTCCAGAGCACTTTTTACTCTTATTTCCTAGGAAGGAATACCGTTTAAATATGTGTCTATGAGAGGTTACTAATGACAAAAAAACATGAATTAGACGAGACTTAATCTAATAGCAAGGCGACAGAATATATCTGAAAATTTCGTTGCTTTTTCTTGATCAAAAGCCATTTTAAAATATTCACTAGGACCATCTAAATTAACATGAATATTTTTGTAAGATAAATTTGAGTTTTATGTCATATCAAAGTCAGCTGCTCATCACGTGTAAACATATCTATCAATCGGAAAAAATTACTAAGAATAAATTTACTTTTTTATGAATTACACGAAATTTTTCCAAATAATCAATTTGAACAAAAAATTTTAACGAAATTCTATTACAATAGCTATAGCCATCAGGATATCCTAAATATTCGTAAAGAGAAATGTATTTTTCATAAGCTCGTCTCCGATACTGAAATTAGGTTGTAACAGATTTTTTAACACGACGTGTTCTGTGAGGATCGTCCATCGACGACACCTAGCACTGTCGTAAGGTTATCATGGGAGGTCGGGTCAATGATTACCGACTGACCCATTATCAATCAATGAAAGGATCAATAGTTGATCCGAAATTTCAAATTATAGATGAGAGCGTAATTAAGCTTCTTACCCTACTACTAATTAAGAAGCAATAGATAAACGATAGATTCCCAGAATCTTCACTCGGCGGTTGCCTGTCTAGTTGAAAGGACGTCACTTGGCATTGCTTGTTGTGTCGAAAATACATCACTATTTTGTGAGTCTTACAATTAATTATACAAAAGCGAACGTTCGTGAAGTTTGAGAGAAGATCTATTATATCATCGGATTTATTCTGACTGGTGGAGAAGCTGTTGGTGGCCAGAAGGAAATCGTTGGGGGAAGTACTCAGTAAACCTGGATATCCAGCCGTTGGTGGTAGAGCAGATCAACGACAGCTACAAATGGAGCCATTTGCTGACCTTGGGTGCAATGTGGGACGTCACTCGTAAGCTGTATCTTTATTCTGCTAATGGATCTACTATTATTGTATAGAAAGCGTATGTCGCGCAATTTTTATTGCATAATTTATTGAGTGATTACGGAACGCCGTAGTCAGGAATTTTAGCGGCAACGAATCTTTGTCGTACCGTACCTCTCTTGAGACCAGAAATTATTATTTCACTAGACTCATGAGTAGTCGTTTGATTGATGTTGGATTAATCTAATAATTTGCTTGATATTTTAATATTTCTTATTCGAGAGACTATTATGAATCTCTTTGATACTTGATTAATTGTTTTAATATAATTTTAGCTACTTTAGCAGTGTTATTGTTATTCACGCAGGAACCAATTACGTGGTCTGTAACATTGATGATAATATAAGGCGCCTGGATTTATTATAAATTTTTTCGACATTAATTCGGTTTTGTTACCGTAACATTAAATATAGCAATCTAGTTGAATATTAATTTTTTATTAACGATAGACACTGTGCCGAGGCACAACAGTCGACGCAGATTGAGAACCACTCTTTGTCTATCGTTACAACTCTCATTTAGATTACGAATAATAGAAATTTTATAAAAACAAATTCAAATTTCTTAAATCAACTCTTATTTTTCGTCCAGGTAAAAAAAACAACAATCAGTTATTGTTGTCATTTATAAATATTTTGTTAATTTTGTTAATGTAATAGTAATTGGATGGAATTTTGTTATTTTGTTTTCATTACTCTCAATACAATTTTTGTGAAAATTTTAGACAATTGGTAAAGAAATTTTCAGAACAATTGAAAAAACTTTCATTACGAAAAAGAACAATTAAATTGATTTGCTATTTTAGATTTTGAATGTAGATATGAATTCAGTTATTCTAAGTATCTCTTGAATGGTGTGAATGAAAGCCTCACAGCTTTGATATCTCTGATCCCATTATAAAAAAACGATCTGTATATTTTGCTCGATGAAATAAAATTTCCCAATGGTGGAGAAGTGATTTATTCAAGGTATTTTTATTTAAACTAAAGCATTATCGATTCGAAGAGAAGTCTTTCAATCAATACTATGTTTCATAACTATAAAAAAAACCGTACATTTTAATCATACTGAAATTTTTACAGCGAAATATAAAAATAAAGTATAACTTACATAATGTATATGAATTCGTTACGGGCGTTGAATCATATGTGTATTATCTATTGAATCTAGTAATTGATATTGATGTTTCTTTATCAACAATCATTAATTAATATCTATGAAAGTGAAATTAAGAGCTCTTAAAAATATATTCTATGATATTAAATAGATACATGTACAAGTATACAATGAAAACAATATCAAATTTCATCAAAAACAGCTCCCTCCTTCTGAGCTGTATAAAAATATGCGCCAAGCACAAATAATGATAATGTTGGAACCCAAAAAATCCTACAATCATTGAACGTTGTTCTGACTTGGTCGAAGGTATTTTACCGACGGCCTAACATTTTTCTCCCCACCGAATAATTAGATAAATCAAGGTCACTCCTGCCAACACATTTTCGCCAATTAGACAACTTTAATTAATTCCTAGGCGTATATATCCCTTCTCAAAGGGTCTTGAAGCTTCGAGAACGCAGAGTTTTCGGGAAAAACGGTCTGTATTAGTCAGTATTCTTTGGTTACTGCCAGTATTCGTACGGAGTTCGTACTCGGACGACTCTTGAGCATCATCGGACGATGTCAACCGATAGACAACTCGTTGTAATAGTCAACTCGGTATGTGGGTACAAGCAGAGACCTCACATAGTCAAACTCGCCAGTGAAAAACCAGAAAACTCTCCAGAATATTCCTCAGAAATGGAATAACTGACTAGTTAATCATGTATAATGATGATTATGAACTCATCAGGCAGTCTAACTCTCAGCAAATTTATACAGTAAACTCAAGTTGGTCCGAATGAGCATCTCCGTTGCAAAAGGCGCGAATGATGGCGGCATAGATGCCTCACAGCCTCATGGACAGTCACACACACAAGATCCATCAGAACAACTCGCTTGTGCCTGTGTGACAACACATTGAAAATTAGACGACTCCTGGTGCAGAGACCAGGACAGGAAAATTTACGACTTTCATGTGATCTTCTACTCATTAGTGAACTCTCTAAGTGAAATTTCCGTGAACTCAATATTGTACAGAAAAATCCTTGTTTCCTTGTCCTGAAAAGGACATTTTGTTTGAGCACCTCGCCTTTAGGGCATAACTCTGGGGATGACTCGACTTCTAGTGACGACGTCACTTGGGACGTAATATTCTTGCACCTTTAGAAAGGCACGAGGATACACGCATCTAGCCCAAGGTCTTGTAACATACCACTACTAACCTCAATTGACCGAAAGCACCCGGTTCCTGCCGATTCATTTACACCGTTCAAAAGTCCCGACTGTTCTAGCATCCAAATATCCTAAAAAATACAGTCCACAATTTCCCGACTTCTCTGTCAGCTGACTCAAAGTCAGAACAAACGCCAAGTATTTGAATTTTAAAATCAACATTTGAAATGAATTTATTTTTTAGGTTTTTTTTTGAAAAAAGTTAATACGTTTTATGGCTCAATCAACATAACAACTAAAAACTTCGCGTAACTGTTACTCATGATAAAACCTAAAAAAAACAATTCATTTCAAATAATGTTAATTTTAAGATTTAAATACTCGGCGTTTCCCGAGGCGCAATTTTTGTATTTAATTTGATACTGAATATCTTTAATAACGAAATTTCGTCTCGATTTGATATTAAAGATCTTGAAAAAATCATTTTTAAACTTATTTTCGTATTAAATACCCTGAATATTTGATAATAAAAATTTTGATACTGATTTTCATCATTAACAGTCTACTAATATCATATTGAATGTCCTGAACGTTTAGCTATTAAAATTTAATATCGATTTTGATCCGGAACACTCTGGTATGTTCTGCTCTATGGCAGGCTGGTCAGGATCAAAATCAGAATTAAATTCTTATTGTCAAAAATTCAGGATATTCAGTACCAAAATAACACATCTTAAATTTTTCAGGATATTTCGTATCAAATTAAGCCGTGTCTAACACAATTATACGAATTTTTTTATTGTTTTATAAAAATTGTTCAGTAATCATTATTCTTTTTTGTCAACATTATATTTATTATTGATACTATAGTTCTATATATCAATATTATTTATAATGATTAACAAAATAATATATTTCTTTAATCATGTGTGACTGCAATGTACAGTTGCAGAATATATAGTAACAATGGATGTTTTGATTTATCTTTTGATCATGAGTTATTAATGATTACTAATCATCGAAGTATATTATGTAGTATTTACCTACAAACTACAATTATGAGTATTCATCAAAATATGAGATAACGCAAACTTTTATTATTCTGATTCATATTTATTTATTGAAGAAATTAAATAATCTATTAAATTAATGCTGATATGAATGCATGGCAAAGTTTTACAACAATATCTAATTATTTTCAATAAAATCTAGTCTTCTATGATGCGGTGTAAGTTGTTTAACATAAACAAATAGTAACTTTCGAATATAGATTATTATTAACAAATATTTTATGGAAAATAATTCCATCTTATTAGCATAAATGATCATTAATTACTTTATATTTAACTAATGGAAAATTATTATTATTTAAATTCAATGTTTAAATTATTAGACATATTTATCGTTCTCATCAACATTCGATCACTGAATACCGGATTTCACAATTAGCTGTAGCTAATACAAAATAAAATTCCCGTAAATTTGCCCTACCTTCCGTTAGGGTAAGTCTGGGGTAGATGACCAATCTATACAATTGATAGAACTATTGCTAGGTATTGTTACTTTTTAATTTTTCTGCCAAAATGTTGGTCGTCGTTTTTGATCTCACGCATAATGAAAAGTAAACTACACAGTTAGTATCAACATTTAGTAAACGGTTCTATAAATTATTCCGATTAGTCATGTACCTCGAACTTATATATAAATATGCAATTTAAATTTGATAGGATATAGAATTTTACATTTTTGAACATGGGGCATCTACAAATGTATCCGAATAACTTTAATGAACCATTACAGTTAAAAATAAAAAAAAACGTACAGTTTTTTTCATAAAAAACTACTAAATTTGATTGATCGAGTCTAAACTTCCTAACGTGATACGAAAATAAAGAATTGACTCTGACTTGAAAATTTATCCTATAATTTCACATAATCAAGGATTGACTTCTAATCGTAGGTTAAATTATAAAATAAGTTGTTTTAGGTTTAGCTATTTTTCCACATGTTAATCGTGTACCACCAAAGTCATTTTTCTTACTTGTTGATGGGTAGTTTATATTCGAATGATAAGTCACGTCATTTTTATAAAAAAATAAAATATTAAGATTACTTAAGTAAAATTTTGCATATTATTTATATAATTTCAACCGTTATTGTCACATCCATTTTCAGAACGAAAATGAAGAAGCAACCGTACCTTAGATAAGTCACCTCGATTGCTGTCTTCACTGCTTGTGAATGTACTCGAAGTGTCAATACCCGAGTCTTTAGTGGCACTATCTTGACTACCTTGCCGATTAACTTCCCAAGACCATTCTCCTTGTGAATCATCGACGTTAGTACCACCATCGAACCGAACAGTTTTCTTTCCCTTCCTTTCTGTGAACCTGAACCGTAGAAATTTGACAATGATTTCCCTAAAAAGTTTTTTTTCTACGCACACTTACAAATACTAGCTTGTCTGATAACATTATTATGCATTCACTTTGCTCATTTAACTTTTCTTATTTTTTAAGTTAATTCCATACACTACTTTTTCTCTTCTTCTTCTTTCTACATTTTCCCCTCTTTTCAAATTTTTTTTTTCGATCGTGATGTAAATTACTTTATTCATATAGAGAAATTTTTCCGGATCAGAAAAGTATTTAGCCTAATATTAAGGTAGAAATAGCAGCCAAGATCATGGTTTATTGATTCAGCTGGACTAAATGATGTAACAATAATGTAATCACATATTTAGAAATACAATTTTCTCACAAGCTTCTTTATATTGAAACTCGATCAACTTTTATCAGAGTTTTGAGTAATATTCGAATGTAAAAATTTTAAATCTCAATAAGTCATGTAAATAATTCAAATTTTTTCATCAATAGTTGACAGAGAGATATCGACTTGTTTTTAAAATCATATTTTTTCAAATTTTCGCTATAAATTAAATAAATATTTCGAATTTATAGTACAGTACATAAAATCTATTTAATGAAATAATTTAATCTGACATTATCAACTATCCGTTAAATACTAAACTTGACTAAAACATAATAAGTATATTTTAGAAAGATAAAACGCACCTCCGACTGTCAGAATGCCATTCATCGCCACTTCGTCGGAAATTTCTTCTTATACAGTCGCTTTCCATTTCTCGTGGTTCTTGTGGTAAATGATGACCACTGTATTCGTTAGATATTGATCCATTGATGGTATGCCCATTATAGCGACCAAGTTTTCGAAACTCTCTGGATATTGTTGCTGAACCTTTTCCTTGACGACAGAACCCCTTCCCTACAGTAGATCCAGAATCTTTCTTTTCTTTTTTTCATTTTTCTTTAATTGTTTTTTTATACTTGTGTATCCACATAATTGCTATGACCTTATCAATAATAATGATGTTCTAATATTATAGCGTGAATAGATTCACGTAAAAATTACGAGATCGATGATGTCAATGAAAAATTATTTCTTAACACATAAGTGAGGTATTTCGATGCATTACTAATAATTTCGTTACGGATGAAATACGTTAACATCAATATTCTTCATCAAATTGTTAAAAGTACTTAATTATTTTTATTGGCAAATAAGCATTTTCAAAAGGTTAACTGGACTTTTGAAGCTAATTATCCTACGAGAAACTTTGAGGATTTCACATATTAGTAGACACAATTTTCTTAACAACTGAATGGTAATCATCTTTCTAAAAATTTGATAACATTAAAGAATCTTCTCATAGTTTTCAAAATGTATTCCAAATTTTGTGATATTTTACAAATTTTAAGAAATTCTGTAAATTACTCAGGGATTCGAAAGAACATTCGCAGAACAAAAAAATGTACGCATCATTGTGTTTTTTTGTTACAAACAATTTTGAACGGCTCGATTCCGTTCATTTAAATTGGTAACTTATCATATATGCAAACATGGCCAACATTTTATTAAAAAACATATAACAATATGTACTTTGATTTTTTTCACTATCATCTCTTCAATGTACTTATCACTCTAAATCATATATATTTTTTCTTCTAAATAGAAAAAATCATCAATTTAAGGATCAAAACATTTATTTAAGTTCGATGACGGAGCAAAGAAGTGAAAGTGGGAGGATGAGGAATAGAAATGATGTTAAATGTGTTAAAATGATCTCGGAATAATTAATACCGGTGGTATCATCTACACGGAGAAAAAATTCCAATAAAAATTACCGTGCTCAGCACAACAATCTACGCGCAAATGTCAATTCCCTAAAAAATTAAGACAACCTTCAAAGAAATATTAGTAATCCTTTTAAAATTTTTATTATAGATTCAATATTTATTAAGAGGAGTAAAAGTAAAAATTCTTATGCAGCACGGTAATATTCGATGAATATTAATTTTTATTTAAACTTTAAACAAAAATTAGTAAGTGACTAGAAAAAAATGAGAATCTGTATATAATTTATCATGAACCGTGTGGTAGGAAAAATTCGGGTGCTCTCCGATAAATTTTTCTATTCTCGAGTTTCCGTGCTGGGTCGGGAATCTTTGAATTATCGGTCCAACACAATCTTTCTTTGTATTGTAAGACCGTTCACACAATCAAAAACATAAGCCGTAAAACGTACAATTTAAGACGTACACGTGCATACTAACATCATAATAAGTTAAAAATTGGTTTGTACGCATGCGTACTTCTTACGGCTTTTGTTTTTGATTGTGTGAACACCCTCAGTGCTATAGTTACTTTTCTATACTGTAAACAAAGATGACATTTATATTTTTCGTTACGATTTAATATTGACGGCAACACATTACATCATTACAATTTATTATAAACTTAAACGGATTTACGCGGTGGACTCATGGGTAAGCGTCAGCTTGACGCACGATGGGTCGCGGGTTCGAGTCCCGGCCGAGACAACAGTCATTTATATGATTTTTCTCGGGCCACCGTGAGCGGGAGAAAGATCTCTTCGGAGAGCCGGGTGGTTGTATCGACGACACGGGTTTTCTGCGTAAGATTCCGATCGTAGAGATGGGGGAGGGGGGGGTGCAGTATTGTAAAAGGTGCCGTATTCATTCCAACGAATTAATTAGTTAAGAAAGTCTATTATCAATGAACCTAATTTATTTATTTATTTGTTTATATAACCAAAAAAATTATCACTAAACTTAAATAAAATTGTTTGTCGGTAACGTAGTTATCACAACTAACGTTACTCAATTTTCAGGTGCTGTGGAACACTAAATTGTCTGGTGCTGCCAAAGTATTTTTCAAAAAACTGAATGATACATTTTCTTATGTAACTTATAATTTTATACGTTGATCATTACTTTTTACTTTTCAGTAAGTTTGAACTCACATTCTTGAGCAGCACGGTAATTTTTGTATGGATTTTTAAATAAAAATTAACGGAATTTTTTCTCCGTGTAGCGAAGGAATATGACAATATGGAGGCATCGCATAATTAAACTTCTCTTGCAACTGGGGTTCAGATGTAATATTCTTCACTTTATTAAAAACTTTTTAGATCCTGGCTGACAGGACGATGGCAATAAGAATTGGCAGCTTTCTTTTAGGAAATAAAATAAATAAATAATGGTATTACGCAAGGCTCAGCTTTAGTTGCCACACTGTTTTTAATCGCTGTAAATCACATGCTTACTGAATTACTAAGTCCGATCAAAGTCAGAGCATTACTTGACGATATTATTCTGGCATGCTCAGGCAGTAAACAACAACTGAACAACAGATTCTCCAACAAGGTCTAAAGAAACTGACAGATATTTGCAGCACAACAGCATTCAAGTTCTTAATCTTCAAATCAAAACATTTAGTCTGCCATCAAAGGAACAGCGGAAGTGTCGCCACTAAACTCAATCTAGACAATGAGGGATTTCATTGATTGAATGAAATTAAAATAATTGGCCCATGCATTGACTCTGAGCTATCATGGAAAGAGCACATCAGAAAATCCCTGGTTGAATTTCATTAGACTACGGAGCTACAATGCATGGATCAGCAAACAAAAGTACTCTAAAGAGTCTTGTCTCCGTACAATCGACCAAATAAATTTATTCACTTTTTTAGTGTATTCCAGGATAATTAATTTATTTTTGGAAGTCACGCCCAATCAGAAGCTCACCCTATGTCTAATTTAAATATCAAAGTCATGTTTCTGAGCAGTACATTTATTTTTAATTGATATTTATGATAACCAAATAACTACACGGGTTAAGTTGTTGAAGGTTCAAATCGTACTGGAAAAAGACAGAGAAACTCATTTGCAATATAGTACTTTTCTTAAAATTACCAATTAATGAATTCGTTTTTCTTGATAATATAAATACAAAATGAAGAAAATAATTTAACAATAAAAATTTTCTTCTATTATATTTTTTCAAATTTGAATAAAATTTTATTCGGTTAAAATCGTTGTCATGGCACAATGTACTCATACGCATACAACAAGTACATTGACGTGGGAAGAAAAATGTATATTCGAGTTCAAATTAGATCTTGAAAAATTTTAGATCTGGTTTAGACTTGTATGACAAAATTTAATTTTGGATCAATTCGACTTGATTACGACTTCTTATAAAGTCGAAATTAATTCTTATTTTCCGACTCTAGTATTAAGTATGTCTAGAATTAATTCAATTTATTTGTAAAAAGTTTCTAATATTTTCTCATTTATATGCATGTTTCGTAGAAATGATTGTCCATTCAGTTGCAAATAATACTGATTATTAGTATGTCATACCTTCAAACTGTTTGCTGGGGTGATTATCGTTACAAGTCTATAACACCTTATAAAAATGCTTATCTGCAGATTTGAACAAACAGGTATCTCTTTCAATTTAATGTAAAATAACATGTTGCAGCCCTAACGAAATCACCAATAATACGTACGGACACCTCGCATGTTAGTTCGACTTTAAGACTTAGATTGACTTGACGTTTGCAAAAATAAATTAAAGAGTTGATATTCTAATAAAATTTGAAAAATTGTGTAATATATAATAATATGTTCTTCAACGAAGACTGTAAAATGTCATTTATTGACAGAGATAAAAGTTGATTATTGAAAGATAAATATTGTCTATGTACGGTTCTCAGCTTACACAATATTCCGTTTCTGTCTTATAAAAATTACGGCGCTGCCTCCCGTGATTAGAAAATAAGTACAAAGTTTATATAAGATTTACGAATTCAAAGCATAAGGTTCACATAGTATTTTTTATTATTCATTTAAAAATTTTTCTTGAATAGTGCAGTAAATTTTCAATGCACAGTTTCTTATCAATTAAAGAAAAATTTACTTGACCATTTTTAAATTATACTAATGTGTAAGTACATTTTTACGGCACCACAATATGAACTCTACTGTACTCCAAAATAATTTTACCTTATTTTTTTTTTTGATCAGTCTAAGCAGAAGATAGATTTTCTCTTCTTATGATTTATAAGTGTTTTTTGTGATAAATTTTTAGATAAGACAAGACGAAATTTGTTAATGTAGTTCAAGTATCTACATTTTATTACTTTTCGCACAACTTTTGCGCTAAACACATGAGATTTTGAGACTAATACGCAGTTAAACAAAGATATTTCTTCAGAATTTAGAATCACCTGCATCTTTCCTATTGAAATTTCTAGGGGAAAATCAGTGTTCTAATAGTTCTAGACTGATTAGTTATTTCAAAGTAATCGGTCAAGTTGATACGTGAAAATTTTTTTAACCGCTAATCGTTAAGTCAATGTTAACTCATTCCCGGTTGAGGGCATCGAGAAGTATCGATGTAAGCGTGGAAAAGGTAAAGCCAATAGTTTTGCATTTGCATTAAGTATGTGTAAGTGACCATTAAATGTAGTCACGTGTGTATAAGACCCCCCCCCTGTACTCCATATGCTCACTTCATTGCCTAATAACAGGACCGTAGTAATTATCTTCATATTAAATAATTCAGACCAAACGTTTAGTTGTAAGGCATGTAAAGCGTTCAAACTAACAAGTAACGATACGTGACAAATTTCGATGTTTTTTTTTTCAATTTAATGTAGTTATCAATGGAAAATTTTCATAATAGGATGTGATGAAGAAAAAAAAAATCAACGTCCTAATACTAGACAAATAAAAAATGTAAAGAAGGTTTTGAAAGAACAAAATCCATGACAGATGGATTCAAATAATACACAACAATCGCGCCAAAGAAAACTCCCAGAATTGAATGAAAAAAATTTTGAAAATGTACAAAACAAAAAAAAACTAAAAGTAACCGAAAAAAAAATCATTCAATGCCAATGAAGCAATTCCAAGTTAAAAAAAAAGACTACACAAACAAAAAACGTGAAAGATTATCGAAAACTTCCGATGGAGAATGGTCTAAAAAATAAGTTAATTATCCTACAGAGCCTTTTAAATTAAAAAGTAGTCCTCGTCATAATTTACCTGTTTAGTCGAGTCAAATGAGGGGAATGGGATAATTTTGGTTTGCTTTGGCCAAACTAATGATTTATAGATCACTAGATCGGAAATTTCACGAAGAATACGATAGTGTAGGTAAAAAATGTTTGGCACGCATAGATGGGGGAGTAAATCGCAAGCCCCCCCCCCTCCTCAATCGCGAATTTCTCTATTTTTAACGTAGATATAAAAAATAAGTTTTAAATAAAAGTTGTTTAGACTGTAATTTCAATAAAAAAAGTAATGAACACTTTTCCATATCTATGATAGATAAAAAGTTATTCGCGACTGAAGCTTCACTATTGACAGAAGAAAATTGATAAAAAATAATTAACGCTACAAATATCACTTTGTGGCGATTTGTTTCGAAACATGAGATATTAAACTATGTTCTCAGAGGAAAAAAATGTTTTTCATTAATTTTTCAATATTTTTATTGATAATTAATTATTTAAATCGCTCTAATTTCCGTAAAAGTGCACCGATCAGCCTGGTTTTTGGCTCAAAATGTGCAGAATCGAAAATTGAACAATTTACTCTGTTATGCCGTGGATAAATTTCAGAATTTCAGTCAATTTAAATACAAAAAATTTATTTTAAGTGATCACAAATTTATTGTCACTTTCAATATTAATTACACTTAAATGTTTAGCACTAAAATTATAGTTAACAACAGTACAGTTAATTAATCACTTCTATTTATTACTGAATATTCTAAACTTATTGACAATATTTTGATTCTTATTCTTCACATGAATCGAGAAAACTTTATTTATTTCTGTTTCTACTTCAATGATAGTTTCCTGTCGACTGCCTGAATAAAAAAATGAAAAAATATCAAAATACAAAAGTAGTGCTACTAATGTGTTACTGCGCTTGAGAAAAATAAGTAAGGGAGTTGCCCTGAGTCTCGAGACACAGGCATAATAATATTACGGTCATCAAAAATTAAATACACGTATGGTGTGAGGTAGTCACGGCGTAATAACCTATACAATATTCTGCGCTATTTTTCACCTGTCAAAAATTAGACAGGTTTTAATATTTGGGGGCCTTTTTCCTCTTGTGGCGTCGTTGGGAGTGACAGAGAGCAGTAGATACCTCTCTGTTTCACTCGCACTCACATAAAACTTCTGCGCACGCGCCGAGTATTGAAAAGCATGAGTGCGAGTGAAATGCACACTATAACCGTAAGAGCAACAAGAACCCTGTACAGTGAGTGAAGAAGGGCTGTTTTAGGCTCATGCTTGGTAGTGAAAAAGGATTTCCGACTGCTGAGCTCGGAATTTGTCAGCGCGAGAATTTACCAAGTTCTATGCGCTTCAAATGTTAAAGAAAATTTCACAATTTTAGGTCTCATAATCATGTATATAGATCGATAGGAAATTTTATTCTCTATCGATCTAGCTATACTTTATTGCAGACTTTTTTTTAATTTTTTACACTATCGTATTCTTCAAATGAAGAGTTTTATCAACTACTTGCAACGGAAATGCGTAAATACGCTGATTGTCAAAATTTTAATGGAAACCATAAAGAACGGTTCGAAACACACGCAAAAGAGATGAAACGGTATATTGCTATGTTGATTTATATGGAAATTTTAGAATCACTAGAAACTTCAATGTATTTTTCTAGTGATATGGTATTGTGTAAACTGGTCAAAGATGCGATGAGTCATACTAGATTAAAAAATTAAATTAGTATTTTTATCTCAATGATATTAATAATTTAACAGCTGATCAAGATGTATTATTTAAAGTGAGATCTGGATTAGATTTAACAAAAAAATGGCTCGACTTTTTTGACCCAGGACAGAATCTTGCTGTCGATAAACAAACGGCCGGACCTAAAGGTCGTGTTTTTATGAGCGATACATGCCCGCGAAACCTACAAAATCGGTCGTACTATTCAACCGGTCGATCAGCAAAAAAGTGGTTGAAGTTTATGTTCAATTATGTTATCGATTCTTGTATTATCAATGCTTACATTTTGCACAATCTTATGAATAGAAAACAATCATCTGCTTATCGCCTCATTCAACTAGAATTTAGAAGAAATAGTGCAATTATTATTAAGCGATGCCAAGATGGTTCAAAATGCAGGAAATATTTCAAAGAAAGATATTCATAAGTTAATTAAAAGTACATCAAAAACTTGTGTGATCTGTAAGGTGCAAGGTAATCGAACAAGTACTGGTCGTAAGATTCAAACCACGTGGGAGTGTAATATCCCATTGTGCAAATTTATGTGTTTTCAGTCATATTATAACTAAAAATTTTATTTTACGTTATAGTTGAGTCATAATTATAGAAAAAAACAAAAACATTAGATCAGAATAATACATATTCATTTGTTAAAAAAATGTTAAATTTTAAATGTGATGGATAAATATAATATGATTATCAAAAAAATATGACTACTCGATAATTCTTTTACTATATTATTATCTATAGAAATGTTTAATTTCAAATCTGTTATAAAAATGTTTAAATTTGTATAACATGTTTAAATCGATTATAAATTTGTAATTTTTAGTTTATACTGCTCTGTTACTCGTGATTTCCGCTTACAGTATTTGAACTACGTAACGTCCCATTCAGTGGTGGGGATTCAAAGTCATCCGGGAGAGAGTTAAACAGGACGAAATCTCACTGAAAAATTATTCAATTCTATTTTTCATTTTAAAACATAATTATCACAAAAATATATCGATGCCAAATGTCATTCATACTGTAACCGAAAATTTTCAACTACAGTTAGACGATACTAAAAATTACACTGTAGTGCCATAAAATTGAAAATTTTGAATTGCAGTAAAAATTACGTTAAACACTGAAATATTTCCTTAGTCACTTTTTCGTCATTAATACTGATTGCACTTTTTTCTTCATCTGTCAGTTATCACCGCATTATGAGAAAGCGCCGCAATTTTCATTCGAATTCTCTTTAAAAATTATAATAATTTTTTTCATTGTTCAGCTCAATGGCTGGCATGCTATTTTTCTTAAATTTTTGTGTTTTAAAAGTCCGTAAACAATTAACTTCCTCTCAACAGTAAACCTGTGCAATTAGTGAATGCTTTCTATGCATGAATAGTGAAACTGTTCATGTAACTTATACTATTTAATGTTTCACATTTCACATTAAAGAGCTATGCTTTCTCCCTTGATAGTAAATGGCCTTGAAGTATCAGGTTAATTACATTGAAAATGAACTCCAGTATGAATTGTGGCACAAGCAATTGAAGTGAATTTGGCATTAGAATATTCTAAGACTCAACCTTCGATGTTTTTAATATTTTTGTAACTCACAAGATTTAATCCCTCGTCTTTGGCTCAGGACCACAATGTTTTACTTTACACCTTTAGTGGAAAACTTACTCTTAACTAAATAATTAAAAAGTGGTATATTTTTTTTACTATCGACTTTCGCGATTATTGTGCTTAAAAAAGAAGTATTTTGATTGCAACAACAGCAAATTAATCGGACTAGGAAGTGTTTTAGAGCACGATACTTACATGCAGTTACATACTTAAGCCCGGACAAAAAGAAATTTATATGTACATATACATGTAATGATAGAATTTCTTATCTGCTATATACGTCAAAGTAATTCTTAGATCTGTGTTTCAATATATGTTTAATATTTATGCCGTAACATTACTTTTTCTTAGAACGTATCCGAAATCAAATGTTCATTTCTACTCACATCAATATTTCAAGTAACATACATATATATGTAATGTTTACTAATCTTTTTTCATTCTAAACTGAATATTTCTACATTAAAATACTTTGTAATTTATGTTTTCGACATATATATTATTTTTCATCCGGGGATAATAATTTGATACAGACAAAAAAAAGTTCTATTTTTCATAATAACAAGAGCATAAGAATTTCAAATTACTAAATAAAATTGTTTTTAATTTTTCACAGTGCTCAGCAAATGAGAGTGAATTACTAAGACATCGAAATAATATAATAATCAAAACATCATGATATATGTATATCACACAAATAGATGCGTTTATATTTGTGACATTTATCATTATATCATCATAAAAGATACCGCGAGAAATTTCTTCATCTTCTCGGCCAGCATCACTTGGCGATAATTTCTGTCACCGGCCTTATTCCTGGTACTTCTTAGATTCGCCTCAATTGGAACTTGCTTTTCACCTAAAACCCCATTTACTTAAACTTGTTTATGCGAAAAATATTTTAGTCTACAAGTTTAAACTAAAAAAAGTATGAATACAAAGATAATCAATAATAGTTTGATTGTAACAAAAAAAAAATTACAAGAGCATGCGTATGTTCTATTAACTTTCTAAAAAAAATTATGCATTGATAATGAGGCTTATCTTTATTTTAATTTATTATTTAAATATTCAGGTAATCATTGATCTATTCCGCAAATGAACTGAAAATTTTTAATATTTCATTGCGATAGTTTCTCTTTTACTTTGAAATTTTTGAATAATTTTAAACTTTTGACAATAGAATTTTTTAAACAATATTTTTAATACTAACACTGAAATATACACACTAAATTATTCATCAAAATAATTCACATACACCATTGCCAGTTTTGAAATAGAAAATAGCAATCGTTAAACATGTCGTTATTTTTTATTCAAATAAAAACTCTTAAAAATGTACCAATAGTTGTTCTAAGTTGAGAACAAAAAAAATCACTTAATGCATTTTCTGATACTTCAATAATCTTACAAATATAGTGGACGCAGTGTTATGTAAAAGCTTCAACTCTTTATTCAATTTCAAGAATAACGTTCAGGTAAAGCAGCTATCATCGAGCGAAAAAATAATTGAAACTGACGCTAGAACAACGCACACCAGAATAGTGCAGATACATTTGATAATTGTTTTATGGAAATCTACTAGTTTTTGCTGGTTGAAAGAAATTTGCTATAGGCGGTAAATGTCATTAGTATATATGTGACAGAAAGCAAAAAATATCGTATAAGAACATAGACAAGGTTCTTTCTAATAAATTGAAAACTTTGTAAGTAATCCTGAATTATTTTATAATTAAATGTTTCAACGAGTTATGAAAGTAAAAGAAACAATATTTCTCTTACGTGAACTAGTTTTATACGATTTTAAAAATTTTTATTGTTTTAAAACTAAACCATTTTTAACTTCTTACGAGAAAAATTCAAAAAATTTATGTTATTAATCATATAAATTTTTATGCAAAATCCGAATCTATTTTTTGGACTCACGTTCATATACCCACATCTACTATAGCGGACTTTGCTACTCCTTGATTTAGAAAGAAAATCAGAATTCGGTTTCAATAGAGATTCAAATCAGTTCGAAAGTAACAGGAATTTTGTTTGATTAATTGAAAACTTTTGTGAAATTAGAACATGAGATTGAAATTAAAATCAGCTCCGTTGATGTTGTTTTTTCTTGAATAGCTTTATTTAAATTTTCGTAAATATAGTACTAAATAATAAATTACGACCCGAATTTCTCTCAACTGAGTATGTGAAAGATTATAAACTAATGAAGAGTTTTATACTTATTTAACATAATAAACCTTATGTGTGTTAGAATAACACACCGTGAATATGGTTGAACACAAACTTTTGAGTTTTTTTGTTATTTTTAACGCATCTCAGAGTGTGTTGAAACTTATCGTTCGTCTATGACGTTAAACAATGAACATGTATTTTTACGTTTATAACATATTTCAAATTTATGAGGAAGATACACTGAAGAAATGTAGAGTAGTTTATACTTAATTATAAATTTATTTATCCAATGTGTTGTTAAATGAGAGAAGTTAATAATCATCTTAACGAAATGCAGACATCGATTAACATTTAAATTTACTATCTTCTGTTATTTTTGGAACTTATAATTCAACAGTTCATACTTACTACTCCATCATAAAAATCCTTATGATGAAAAATAGACAACTGCATTAAAAAAAATCTTTTTCTTATTCCTATCATGCCTATTACTACGCAACTATTTCTACAAAGAAAAATATTAGAATTAATATTATTTTATTCAAATTTCATATCAGTTGAGAATATTTATTATTTTTATGTCTAGTAAAATTCTAGAAATAATGATTTTTCAAATTAAGCTATTTCTGGAAACTCACCTTGTTAATCGATGATCACTTATGAATAATATTTACTGCCTTTTCTAATAATCTGTATATCAATAATTGGGAGCAACAACATCTTCCGTATGCATTTTGTACTGGTAATCTTTTTATAAAATGCGTATATTTTTCTATGTCTACTTGATAGTAGATATGGACAGTGTTTATCATCAATGAAAGTACAATTGAAAGATTATAAGGCGCAAATTTCAAACGGATGTCATTTACTCAAGTTATGAATAGTAGATACTTTTTTCTAGATCCGAAATATCAAATTCATTCTATTAAATGATACGATAATAAATTATTATCAAAACCAATAATCATTCCTTTTCATCGCCATCTCGTTAATTATCTTAATCTTAGAAGAAATTTGATGTAATCATTTCAAGAAAAGCGCAATTTTTGATCTTTCTGTATATAATATCAGCAAAAATTGTGTAAGTAAAAAAGACGTCTGATGTATACGAGTTTCAATCATCAAAACGGTAACGCGTTTTAATTTTGACGATTAGATAGAATGTAACAAATGTAATCTGTGGGGCCTACGAAAACTAATCGGTTAGTAGAAATTTATTAAAATGATTTTTCTGAAAATGAAATGATGATAGAATTTACACTATCCGTAAAAGCCCCACGCGCTGTAAAGTAATCCCAGACACCAAGACTTTGTTGACTTATAGATATTTGATTTTTTATTGAAAATTCATTCACGTTGATTGTGAGATCTTAAGCTCCATAACTTCAAATAAGCTTTTCATAATAAAAAACATCCATAACTTCAACTCCTTTTATTCTATTTCAGTTCTCCTTTAGATGTTCGTAATTACCCTAGTCTCCCCTATATATTCTTTTTGTAATGGACACATAAATTCTTTAATCTTTAAAATCATTTGTTCAGCAACATTAAGATGAATTTGTATAATGAATCTAAGTTAAAATATACTTAACTGATCTTCTTGTGCTTTCTACCATAATAATGTGTATTATTAGAAGAAAATTAGTGTATATGAAAGAAAAATTATCGTATATTTCTATTCACGTTCTAACATGGTATTTTATTTACGTCATTAGATATCGTGGTTCACTACCTATTTATCTAATCAACTGTAAATTATCTTTCTTGTTTATTCTTAACTTATCGATTGTAATAAAACTATTGATAATATTTACTACTCAATAAATATTTTAAGTAAAGAATCAATTGCACGTTCATTTGATAATTTTTAACGACTGAAAATCTGCTCATTCGAACTTTTTTCTTAATCGTCTGGATTGAAAATTTTTACCATAGCCTAAAATGTTTGAGATTCAATAATCACTGGCTCTATTTTATAGGTTTTTTCAAATTTTGTAGAAAAAAATTTTTAGGTTTGCTGGTCTTTTTACCATATAATAAGAATAACGTTCAATAAATATTGTTGGAATTGAAAATTACTTACCCTTCTCGGACTCATCAGGTTCATCACTAGCACATTCAGGAGTACTACGTTCCTCTTCACTACTACTAAAACTTCGTTGTTGATGTAAAGATCCGGAATTTGTATCAGTGGGGACTAGTCGTTGAGGATGTTTTTCTTGGTTTTGATGATGATGGGGTTGAAGAGAATGAACACGTGAAATATCTATGCCAGAATGATCGTAAGGCATACCCAGATTTGACTTTTGATCCTTTGATAAAAAAAACAACTAGTTGATTATACTTTCCACATATTAACACAAATTTGTTAAGATTCGTTTAACTTAATTGATAAATGATGATCGTTAAGAAAATTTAGACATCAGTGGAAATATTGACACCAACTTCATTTTTTTCTTAGTAGCAACTTTATTGTAATCCGGAACGCCCCATGATACAACTCTCATTTTACTTCATTTAGGTTTCAAACGATCTTTTCTCTTTTGCCCATAAGGCATTGTTGAGAACCAATTTTATACTTGATTAAAAGCCTGTCATTAATTAATACAGAAATCTCACGGTTGCAGCGAATATTGATGTCATAAAAAAAAAATTGATAATTCGAAAAGCGTAACTAGCAAAAATGATTCTCTAAACCATATAAAGACATAATTCAAACTAATCATGATAATTTTGTAGTTGTAAGTTTTCATTTTTATCGGCACTACTTATGACTGTTTTAAATTTTTTTTCTTCAAAATAACTATGCAGTTGAGTTACTTGGAGTTTAATCGAAAAAAAATTAAGTCATTGATAAGATTTTTATCCTTTTCAGTATTTCTTTTTTATCAAATCATAGACATTTCGTGAAATCTTTATCAACTCATAAAAGAATTTCAGAATGATAATTGAATTTCGCAAACCTTATAAAAAGTTCAACAACGAATACAAAATTTAGCGAAATTTTTATTCAATAACAAAAACATTACTATGTTTTATAACATGAAAAATTTATGAAGCTTATAAGCTTATCACATGATGTTGCGTGAAACCATCATGCGTATGTTTTATTGCTGAATCTATTTGATCAATGTACCTGAAAAATTGAGCGTGATCTTTGATACGTTTGCGCATGCTGTCTCATCAAACCATCTAACTCCCCTCGGTAAATGTTTGGATCGTCTTCAGGGAAAGCGGCAGGGTGTCGCGGCGTTTGTTGAGGATAAGAGCCTACAACAACATGCGGATTTGGCAAACTTCGAGAGTGAGGGGATACAGACATTTCCACTCCACTATCACTGGTTGATAATCTTCGATTAGGAACCTAAAATATAAAATATATTATATTTCATACCTCAATCATCTATCTTATATGACATTTTTTTTTTATTAATTATTTTATACTTTATGTAGATTGTTCACGAAATTTTAACTTTGAATAACCTAACCAGTTAAGGATAGAAATGAGTGTGCCGGAACAGAGCAATTAGGAAGTCGTATTTATAAAGAATGTAATAATCTTTATTTTTCAGCACTATCAATACACAATATACACTGTACAAGTTTTAGTCCCTAAAAAATGAATGAATGCCACTTGAACTGAACGAATGTTAATAAAAATCACAGAATAATAATTGAATGTCTAAAAAATGGCTTAACTTGGTGTATTCAGTATTATTGATCTCTCACACAAGCTCAACACGCTTCTTAAGTCAAGCAATATTATGATTGTACACGTGACATTAGCCTATCATGCAATGCGAAATGAATTGGAGTTTAATTACTTGAATTTGCTGAGAATTGTCTAGAAATATTTCTTGATTTATCTTTAGGATGAATAGCTAAATGATTTCTGTTATTTTGAATATCACAAACTTCACAGATTGTCTCAGGAGAATTAAGTTTACATTACACGATTTAGAGTGGCCGTGTGAAGATCGAGATTCGCAAAAGAACCCCACGACTGAACCTTTACTGGTCACACTTGACACTAGATTTTGGTCAATTGAGTGACTAGAATTTGAGAATTTATCGATTGGCTGGTCGATTAGTTATCGACCCATCGCCAAGATGGCCACCGAAGTTCGTCTTAGATGATTGTTCAAATTGAAAATTAATTAATTTTCAATATAGGTACTACTAGTATTAGGAGTATCAAATAAAAGAGAAATAGAAATAACTGAAAAAAACTCTGTTTTTTCGCAAAGTCGATCAAAGCTAACTTGGAAATAATTTTTCTCTTTTATATTATTATTTTTTTGTTCCCCCAGTTATTCTATGTATCAATAAAAAAAATCAAATAACTTTCCACTGAGAAGTTAAAAAATAAATATTATTAATCCACTCAACATTAAATACTGAATCGATTGATGCTATTTAATTCTTTAATTTTTATATGTCACTTAGAGTACTTACTCTATCCAATTCTAGTGATAACTTACTTTTTCAGAAGTCTTAAAAATCTTTTCTACATTTTTAATACATAAACATAACCATATTTACCTATCTTATGGATTTTGTTTACGTTGTGCTTTGGTTAGGTATGTTTATTATGATAAAATACTTGCAATGAGTGTGACAAGCGCTTACATATCACTTTGTCTCTCTGACAGCAATATCGTACCCAAAGGCTGTCCAATATTTTCATCGTTTTTAATTTTTTTCAACCTTTAGAGGTCAATAACTTTTTACCTGTTAAAGGTAAAGTTGCAAAGATGTGAACTTTCGTATGTAACATCGTAGCCACTACAACTTTTGTTTAAAACATTTTTTTATGTTTGTTATAGTTTTCGAAAAAAAAAAAGAGATTTAACATGAAAAAAAGCACAAAAAAGCGTTTGAAGGGTGATTTCAATCATTGCCCGGTGTTGGAGCTTATTTTTTTACGAGAAACTAATTCTACGTCCTTTGCAAAAATATTGTATCAAAATTTTATCCCCTTCAATATTTCCGTGTATAAAATCTTAAATGATTGGACTATACCTGTTCTTGCTGAGAATATTGTCGTCGGAATAAACTTTCACTTCTTTGAAGGAGCGGAAGGTTTTCTTTTTCAGCAGCACTATGAGCTCTTTCTAATTTCGGTCTTTTGTCATGTGTTAATTCAAGATGACGTGAACTCTGCATGTCCTCTTGCATTCGTCTCAGCATAGCTGCATCTTCTGCACCCATATTTCCTTTACCCATCCATTGTCCAGTTTTCGAAAGTAATTCTTGTTTCTTTCGGCAAACGATGCAAACCCATATCGACTATGATAAAAACAAAATTTAAATTGAATACATTATTGTACATACATCAAACTTGTCACTTGGTCTGGAATAAAAAATTAAAAATAACCATCTTAATTTTATCAAAATGTTAGAATTTCTTCCCCTACTGAACAACTCAAGGATTGAGTGTTTTACTAATTTGAATACACCAATTAGACTACGTTTATCAATTTATAGGCGTAAATAACACTTATCGAAGACATAAACGGAATAGATCTATGCAGTATAAAATCTTTATAATGAAATTTAAGGGACCGAACATTTTAGTTTTTTACAGAAAATTTTGATATTTGGAGTCAAGAAAAAAAAGCTAAGTTCTGATGACAACATTTTTTAATATGTTTTAACATATAAAATCAATACGAGCGTTTTTCCTTTTATTATAGATAATCTTTATTACTCTTTACTCACTTGAGTTGAGTAGAAAAAATTGTACAAGGGTCGAAAACGTAGGTAGCAGAAAATTGGAGCTATGTGCAGCTGGCTGTCATGCGGCAGGTTATAGTGTCGCTTAAAAATACTCAGCTCCGTGTGCTGGTTAGATGATTTACAGCTGTCTTTGTCGAGACTGCTTCCGTCTAGTCTATTGGCTTGAGCCTTTATTGTTTAGCATTTGTTAACTTTCTTTACGCGTCAAATAAAATCTCAAAAATGCTTTCACTACGTTCCCTTTATTCAATAGTATTTGTTTCAGACTTAAAAATTATTTCATTGAATTGTGTTCTGACTTCGAGTCAGCCAAGATGAGAAAATCGACAAGATCTAGTAGACTGCATTAACTAGTGGGAGGTTAAATGCGGAAAAAGGTTCAGAAAATAATGCACGAACACCAACAAGTATGGTTTTTCGGGTTTTTATTAACAAAAACACTTATTCTATGAATACATATGATTAATTACTAATTGTTTGTGAGTTGTCCGTGAATTGTCTATATCATTCACTGAAAGAATTGTCTGAAAAATTAAATCACTAAAATACTCTAACACAGCGTGTAGCGATAGGCACGCCTGTACAGGTGAGCTGTTCGGTAGTGTGCTGTACGTATGACTGTCCATGAGGCACTATGGCGTCGATAATAGTACAGCTTCGGGCCCAAAAACACAAAACTGATTATCCTGTAATCAGCCTGTCTTTTTTGAGCCCCATGTCTGGAGGCTCAAGTCATCTGAGGTTGAGTTGACTGTTGTTGACACCTGGACTTCGTCGTGATTACTAGAGTAGGCCATCGTTTTGCTTGACGAGCTGCATCTTGCGCAGACTCCATTGCTCGTGCACAAGTCGAAATGAAGGAGAGTAAGTGGTTGAGAGTTGTCGGTGAGCGAGACCTACTTCGCTCTAATTCCCAGGACTCTCGTAGCGGCTGCTCAAGTTTACCGGCCACCAAGTCCACTCGGAAGTAGTCTGCTGAGTCGACGGGGACGTTGAGTGCTTTCAAGGCATCCAAGTTCTGCTTCACCATGCTTACTAGGTTATCTAACTGTTCAGCTGACTTGGGTGATGGTGGTGAAATGCTAAACAGATGTTTAATATGAAAAAATAAAAGTTGCTCAAGATTGTTATACCTCTCTTTCAGTTGAGTCCAGACTATCTCGTAGCCATTATCATTTATAACGGCATGTCTGATGAGATATGCTGGTGGGACTGATAGGTTAGCCTTTAGATAGTGAAGTTTGGAGACTGGTCGTAGGTCTGTGCAATTATGCACCAGAGACGTGGACACATCACGAAACTGAGTCCAGGTTGATGAGTTGCCTTTGAACTGTGGGAGTGTGATTTCCGGAAGAGTTACGTGGTACCTTCTAGTATATTACTTAAGTTAGCTGTTGTGTTGCTGACTTGTACTTATTAATGACCTTCTGCATCTCTTGTTTATGAAGTTGAGACTTCACACGATGAAGAGTGGATTCGATGTGGTAGTTGATCCTCGAGGCACTATCATACATTTTATTTGTCATATATTGATGCTTAAATAGAGTCAATCGGCATCTAACACCCAATGACTCATGCCCAACTGCGAATGAGGTCCATAATGTGTTAAGTTGTACAAGCTTCCCTTCAATGATGCTCCTCTTGATGAGTTTAAGCTGCTTAACTAATTCTGTGACATCTTGCTGCATGAATTGTAGCTACTGATAGCTTGACATTTGGGATGTGAGCCTACAATGTGTGGTGTTCGCAAGAGATGGTGGTGATTTAAACCATTCTCTTGAGGTTGACGCCTTGTTTGGAACTTTTAGGATCTTGTCAGTGCTCTCATCAACACGAGAGACGCCGGGAATGTCTGTTGCCACTGGTTCAATACTCACTTCTAAATTTTCACTGACACCTTCAAGTGAATCATTGTCGTCAATCAGCACAGTCTAACTTAGCAGGAGAAATTACCCGTTTCTCTGCCATGATTAACTAACTCGAATTGTCTGAGATCACAAAAAATTTAATTAATCACAAAAAAACTGCACCAAAACTGTGGAAAGAGTTGTTTGATGTCACTTTGACACTGGTGAGCTTTCAATCAAATCTAAACACCAACAGAATCACACAAATTAACTGAACGAGTCCACGAACTCTTAATAATGATTTGAGGTGACTAAACTTATACCAAGGACACTAAACTAACTAAATAACTATGTTCATTTACACGTGCGTCAAGGTTATTTTGACAACGTTTGTACATTAAACAAAATGCGCGCCAAGCGTCCAAAGAAAATTACAAGTTGGTTAGAATAAGCACCAATGCACGACAAAAACAAATATGAGTGTCACTTAGCACTGAAATACGTAAACACCTTTTATCTATGAGGTTGTTTACACTTAAACACAAAGAGTTGACTGAGTTGAAAATTTTCACCAAAACTGAAACTTGAAAATTTCACTAAATTTTCACACACTCATTAACACCGAAAACCTTGTCGAATTTTTTGAGATGCATCCAAACCGTTCTCATCCGGCTCGAAGGACTAAATGATGATTTTAGGTCACGTTTGTTCGTGATACGCCACTAGAGACGACTAAACCGTATTTTTTGTAAAAAGAGTGAGTTTACTGCACAAATCTGTGATTTCACTGCGAGAACAATTACAAAATTGACCGCGTAATTTGCCTGGAGCTAACTGACGCCACAAGTGCTCGACTGCGTGCTTGTTGGTGTCACTAGGGCCGTAGAGTTGTCTGCTGGGGCATGAGGGAAATACTTCTTGACGATTGGTCCAGTGAGTTGACTGACGCGCCGGGGGGTAAGTCCGGCATTAGAAAAATTTGAATATTTTAAGACGAACTGACTTGGGCCCCTCCATGTTAGAACAAATTGAGAGATGCAAAAATATTGTTATTCAAGGTTAAATTTTTAAATAGAATGGTTCAAATCTCGAATAACTTTACTTGTTAGATTAAATATATATTCAC
Organism: Chelonus insularis; assembly: GCF_013357705.1. Classification (NCBI taxonomy): domain Eukaryota; kingdom Metazoa; phylum Arthropoda; class Insecta; order Hymenoptera; family Braconidae; genus Chelonus; species Chelonus insularis. The sequence goes on from NW_023276778.1 coordinate 600,313, forward strand.
TAGTATAAAGCTTTGAAAACAGCTTCTAGGGAAAATTTTAAAGTAATTCGTGTTTCAAAAGTTACGGCAGAGTTTACACTGAACCCGCCAAGAACTTTAGAAAAGACGAAGGCTAGAGCAAAACTAGGTTTTTTTCTGATCTTTCAAGCTTGTTTAGAGAGCTTAATGAGGTTATTTTATGGCTTTTCTGTCAATCAGGTGTTTAATATATTCAAATTTCCTTTTCCGGAATCTACATCATTCTTGCTAAGACTTTTCCTTCACGGTGAGCTGCCCTAAGGCACGCTTTCCCTCTTTTGCTACCTGTGCGTAAAATGCGTCTCGGTTTTCGTTCATGGTGCCATAGGTCTGTTTCTAGTATTGGTGATTCTTCTTACCTGCTCATCCCTTGTGCATCAGCCTATCTAAACTCAGTACCTCATTCTGACTTCTTGCCTTACGGTATTGATCTGCCTTTTTTCAGTATATATTACTCTAGTACTCTGCCTTTTTACTGATCTATTCGATTTATTTATCTTTATCAAGAGAAGAAAAAACAAGTTACATGCCATCTGTCATTTTTTCTTAACATTATATACACTTTCAGTATTTGATACTGAATCACGAATGTCTTTATTAGTTAGTGAAGCAGTTGTGATTAGGTTCTAATCTATACTTTCGTATGTTAGTAAATCTTCGTTAAAATTGTCTGATGTGTTGAACGATGTATTCAATCACTCAATGATAGATTGTTGTTATTATAAAACTAATTGTTACATAGTCTCACGTAACAAAAAGAATGATGTATTTTCGCTGCTGTAACTTCATGCCAGACTTCCAATATGAAGTTCACGTCTTTCAGTATGTCGATTGAGAGTATGAGCAATTTTGTTCTATAGTGATCCTTAACTTTTAATCACATTCTGATCCATTGACTGCAAAATATCGGTTGCATTAGCTAAAAAAAACTGGTGATTTGACGTTCCAAAGATTGAATATAATCGGAATAAGACAATCGTTCCCTAGAAGCAAGATTTCCCAGATTTTTTAATTCAACGTTCCATTTCCTCTCTTCCTCTTGAAAGAAGTGTGATGTCGTCCAAGCTGACCTGTTGACTTCATATATCACTGGCAACTGTTTTATGTTCTTGAATTACCCTGGGTTTCTCGATTGGTCTATAACTGAGAGCTTTCCTTTTTTTATCACACTCATATTGACTGCTACTAAAACGACAAATTCATATTTGGTTGTAAACAATAATGTCTAGTCAACATCGACTTAATTTTCGAATTAAATTGTTACTCTTTTGCTTAAAAGCATTTTAAATGATTTATCTTTCTCTTTATTCACTATTAGTTTTTTTGTTATAAAAAATAAACGGCCAGCTGAATTTGTTTAAATTGTACTCAGATCTTTTTTATAATAATATCTTTCGAATAAATTTCGGTTAAAGTCGATATCTCAATTCAAAAAATACTGACGTTTGTATATACATACATACATACGTACGTACACACACACACACACATATCATTCTGAAAATTATTCAGTATGCTTGCAGATATTTTGAAACGTAGAGATATGATGAAAATTCAAATTTCACCGATGAATCTTCCTTGTAAAAAAATGACAAAACCGTATAGAAAACGATAAAGAAGTTTTCGGTCATAATCATGACGGTTTCTGAATAGTAACCTATGATAGTTAAATACGGAAATCCAGAAAGAACATCTGTCATCCCCTATCGTAATCAATCGTGAATATTATACATAGTCAACAATAAAGTAAACGTGAAATTCTCTAACAATTCAAGTACACAATTAGTTTTTAAACTGTAAAATATCCTTATATCAATCTCATTTTATCTACACATTACAGTAACATCTGCAATATAAACTTGTTAGTTTGACAATATATTACAGTTATATAACATATAAGAAAATTTTCGTTATAAAACTTGTTATATGTTGTTATGAATTACGATAGAATACGAAATAAATATTTGTGTTTATCGTTGCTTACTGCCCTTTATGTTTGCCGAATTCAATACAATGAACTCATATTTCCAAAAAAGTTGTCAAAGACTACGATAGACGTCTTATTCGAACGTTACGATAAGTTACGATAGGAGATTATATGCATATTTTTGTTTGTCCTATTTTCCGTATTTCAAACGACAACATTTCTGGTTACAATCAGTTACGATAGGTTGCAATAATTTCTCTAATCGTTATTTAAAACTCTGATTCATTGTGTAGCTCAGGCTCTCTCTGAGTTTAGTTTAAGACAATTTTTTTCAAAATCACAGACGGACTCTTCAATTTTTTTGAAGAATTACATTCAGACGATTTTTTTTTCATTCAAAGGAAGAAGTCATGTAACAAAAATGGCAGCACAGTGACTGCAATCCTAGAAAAACTAGATTTTATCATTCATCACGATGAGAGCTCTCTAATTGCAAGTCTATTATGTGAATATTTAGGCTTTATTATTAACACAAAAAATGTGTCATTTTACAGATAAAAAAAAACTTAAATCATAAAGTTTATAGATGAGTTTAAAATTTGTACATCAATCTGTGCTGCAGTAGCTGACGGATTTCATTGTAAGAAGTTAGAATGATAGAAATTTTTACTATCCGAATTCAATGGCGCAGATCACAAAAGAAAAATACAGACTATATACTCAATGGTGGATGATCTGATCCGTGTTATATTAATGTTTCTGCTCTTTAAGAAATGTCTCGTCAACATGGAGGCAGAGTAGAGTTTAGGAAGAGTGATGTTAACAAATCTATTCATTGCAACAATGGAACCTTTTTGGTTGTGTAAATAATTTATCACATTTAAATTTATTTGTTTTTTTATAACAACTGTATAAGTTATAAATAATTAGTAATGAAGTTATCTGAAATGGGGTCATTCAACTAACAAATTTATTATCCAAAACTTCATTTAATCAATCTATTATTATGTGACGTTTTTATGTCACGTGGATTGTTTATAATGAATAAAAGATTCGTTTAATTAGCTGTAAAAATAATCCAGTATTAAATTTTTAGAATTTGTAGAATATTGAAATTCTTTATATCAATGTTTGAATGGTGGTAAATGTGGTAAATTATTGGCATTAATGATTTTGAAAAAAATATAAATTTTCCAAAATTATCTGTATGCTTTTATTTAGAAGTTAGTATCAAAAATTTGAATAATTATTATCATTTCTCATCAATAATTTCATCGGGTGTAGAGCAATTATTTATTACCAATATAATTATTTTCCACCAAAGTAAAAATGAAAAGGCCCGAAAAAAACCCAAAACATGCCAAGAATAAAAAATAAGCTTAACGCAGATCGGATTGAAGCCCAATCTTGACTAAGGAAAATGTTCAATGCCCACTCGAGTAAAAATAATCAGTCTTTATGCGCGTCCAAAAGAGACTCGATTCGAGCCCAAATGATTTTTCAGGCCCACAACGCGCTTAAATCAAGCCAAAAAATATTTACAAAACTTATCATTATATCAACTTTCGTGCTACAAAGTTACATTTGATGAGTTCAAAAGTATAGTCTTCAGACTTTGAAAGGGTGTAGGTAGGACAAAAAAAGATAGTGTAAAAAAAGATAGTGTAAAAAAAGAAATTTTGACTTGTCAGGAATACAATTCTACACATCGTGTCCAAATTTCGTAGCGCTAAAAAATTTATTCCACAAGTTATAGGAGTTAAAAGAGCAAAAAATGAAGATTTTTGGGCAAGTTTTTTAAACATCCAACTTTGATTATAATAATAATTGAAGGAGTCAAGATAGAAAGGAGCCGATTTTTTTCTAAACACTTCAGACGTTTGGGGAAAAGATAAGCCAAGAAAAATTAAAAAAAAATAATAAATAATTAAGATAGTTAATAGAGAAGCGATGAGCAGTATCTCAGCTAAAAAAAAAGATAGAAGAACGACACAAGATTTGTTTTATTCATAATAAGACGATGTATAACAAGATATATATGCAAAGTATAAAGAAAGAGAATTTGTGAAAATACAACAATTTGAAAATTTATAGCAAGTGTTTATGACGTCATAAACCTTTTCTTCTCAAGTGTGTGCATAAGATGACATGAGAGACAATTTGCTGTCTTATTTTATAACAACTTCTCATTTCAAGAGAGACAGCAAGACATTTAAAAAAGCAGTCACCATTACCACCAGCAATAATAACATGAAAATCCACTCCGTTCACATTCAATAAAGAAGCCATGTTTAACTATGAATCTAAATTTGATAAAAAAAAGGCAAAATGGACACTGACAGGTCGTTAAAACTAAAACAGCGACTGTAAGAAGTGACGGTAGGCTACAGACTGACAAAACAATAATAAGTTTAGGAAGAAAATCTAGGTAAGCAAGTCAGCAAGTCTCAGAATATTTGAAAATTGTTAATGCCGGACTTGTCCACCGGCGCGTCAGTCAACTCACTGGACCAATCATCGGGAAGTCTTTCCCTCATGGCCCAGAAGGCAACTCTACGGCCCTAGTGACGCCAACAAGGACGCGGTCGAGCACTTGTGGCGTCAGTTAGCTCCAGGCAAATCACGCGGTCATCTCTGTATAAATTTTCGCAGTCGAATCGCAGTTTTTTGCAGTCAGCTCACCCTTGGTAATTAAAAATACGGTCAAATAGACTCAGACAACTCTCGTGAACATAATTGAAACATCATAATCAATCTCATCAGTGCCAGTGGTCCAGTAAAGTTAGTTGTAGTGTCTTTGGGCGCGAAGCTGAACTGGCGTCGACGCCATAGTGCCTCACAGACAGTCACACATACATCACACACTCGAAAACCCACGTGTATAGTGTGCCTGTTGCTATTCACTGTGTGAGACTTTTTTTGGTGAAAAAATAACCAGCAGACAATTAATAAGTGTATGAACAATTGCAGTTACTATCCACAGCTCCAAATGTAAAGGACGACACCCTCGGAAGTCAAGGCCACATCAAAGGGACAAACAATAGAAACATCCCAAAGATCAATTGCAGTAGAGATAAGCTTGATGTAGAACAGACCGCTTCATACTAATGACAAGGAAAATTTTCCAAGGCTAAAGTTTTCACTATTGTGAATATAATCTTCGGTGAATGAACAACTGCAAATTTCTAAACCTTAAGGAAAAGGAAAGTTAATTCCTATACGGGCGGATAATTATGAAATTGGCAACTTACAAAATAAGGGATGTACATTTAATGATTAACAAATGTACAGTCTGACAGATGTGAACCAGACTGGCTCAACGCTACAAATTTTTTATTTCTTAATCCCTATAAATAAAAAAGTTATAAATTTTGAAATTGAAGAAAATGATGTAAAATGGGCCTTTGCTCTAGGTTGACGCTCTCATAATTGCCCACTGACTTTGATACGCTTCATTAATATTTTTAATGATATTTAATAGAAGATCATATATTTTTTTATAACTCTGCCGTTATTTATTTTGCAATTTTCTTAAATAAGAAAGTTATAAGTTTCAGAAATTCAAGAAATGATGTTATGTTTAAAAATGCTATTCTAAAAATAATTAAAAAAAAAAACTTACTCAATATTTATGATGTAAAGTCAATTTCAAATCCTAAAAACTTTTATTTTAAAAATTAATAAAAAAAAAGTTCACTTGTTTTTTATAATGAAATAAGTTTGTTTTTGTTAACAATGTGGTTGTTAACAATACTGGAGATTTTTATTAGTATAAATCTGCAAGTTTTTTTGCTATCAATTCTTTTATTATTATGTATGACATCAGGAATGTCAGCTTCTTTTACTGCGGAAAAATATTTTGGTTACACATTTTTTGCCCCTGAAATTTTTTTTTGGTCCTACGTTTTTGAGCACATGTAAAAAAAAATTGTGTGCTGCATAAGTAGCATTTGCTATGAAATTTAATCTGATCTTATGCACACATTTGAGAAGAAAAGGTTTATGACGTCATAAACACTTGCTATAAATTTTCAAATTGTTGTATTTTCACAAATTCTCTTTCTTTATACTTTGCATATATATCTTGTTATACATCGTCTTATTATGAATAAAACAAATCTTGTGTCGTTCTTCTATCTTTTTTTTAGCTGAGATACTGCTCATCGCTTCTCTATTAACTATCTTAATTATTTATTATTTTTTTTTAATTTTTCTTGGCTTATCTTTTCCCCAAACGTCTGAAGTGTTTAGAAAAAAATCGGCTCCTTTCTATCTTGACTCCTTCAATTATTATTATAATCAAAGTTGGATGTTTAAAAAACTTGCCCAAAAATCTTCATTTTTTGCTCTTTTAACTCCTATAACTTGTGGAATAAATTTTTTAGCGCTACGAAATTTGGACACGATGTGTAGAATTGTATTCCTGACAAGTCAAAATTTCTTTTTTTACACTATCTTTTTTTACACTATCTTTTTTTGTCCTACCTACACCCTTTCAAAGTCTGAAGACTATACTTTTGAACTCGATAGTAGATGTTGGATGTAATTTATATTTTATAATTTAACTCACTCCATCAGTTTGCTTCAATTTTATGTGGATTAATACTCATAACAAGCTATTTTGATAGTTAGTTGATAACTTTAAGTCATAAAATAC